>NC_063199.1:17280878-17588378 GCF_017589495.1 Alosa alosa
GCTACCTGAAGGAGATTTTAAAACTTTGAGAGATACGTTTTTATACCTTTTGACGTTGATGCCGTTTAGAACAGAAACATCTGACACCACGTTATTTCCGCGTTATTTTCCTCTGCTGATTTATGTTCTGTGGTTGACAAATCTGGCAGCTTTTTTTAGAAAAATATAGACATAAAATTCTAAGAAAAATATAGACAAAAATTGAAACCATGCAGTCTAAAATGACAAATCAAGCACTTTATTTCAATAGCTACTTTTCAGGCTTATTGTTTTCTTAAATTATTTAAATGTGTTGACAAAGGACATTTTGTGATGACTTGAATTATGTCTTATAATATGTCAGCAAGCAATGCATCATCAAGGCTGTGTTGTGTAAGATGTTGATGAAAGCATTTTGCACAGTTAACCATATCCAGTGCACCCATCCATAAGTTCAATAAATGTTCCTTTTTTAAATTGAGATTTATAACATTTGTTATCATCATTTGTAATTATGTGTCATTTGTATGATGTAAATTGAGGGAGCAAAATAAAAGCAGTATCGGCTCCAAATATCGGCTCAAGAAAATTGGCAGCCTGTTTCAGTCATCGGCTAAGGCTGATGGAAAAAAATCGGTATCGGTACTAAAAAATCCATATTGGTCGATCCCTAAACAACATCACCTGCTTTGAGGGACAAAGCCATGCAGGATGCAGGGAGAAACAGCAAATGAGGGAGTTAAAGATGGGGGAGAGAAGAGAAGGAGAGAAAAACTTCTAGACATCGACACAGAAAGAGAAAGGGAAGAAAAGAGAGGGGGGCATAGGACTGGCTACACACACACACACACACACACACACACACACACACACACACACAGCCCCTGAGGCAGAGTTCACCAGGAGAGAATAAGGCTTCAGGGGGATTGGAGGACAGGGAGTAATGAAACAGGAACACCCCAGAGAGACAATCACTTAGGTGTGACAGTCTCAGGTGTTAAATCATGATGATACCTGGACCACTCTAGTTAACTACTCCTGTCCTTATTGTTGTAGAGAGGGCTTGATTTGAGCATGACAATGGTTGAGCTCTTGATTATAGGACATTTCTTGCCACTATTAGAATGAGACACTGCCAACACAAAACAGCAAATACAGAAACCAGCATTCTGTCTGACTGCAGCCTTACACTGCAGTGCTGACTCACCCCAGGTCCAGCCAGATCTGCTTGCACTCCAGGTCCGCCTCCAGGCCGGCCTCAGCGTGGCCCCCAAAGTAGGTGACATAGAGGCGCTCGATGGGGATGCCGAGCTCCTGAGTCAGCAGCTCCAGGGCCATCTTACAGGCCAGTTGCTGCAGAGCAGAGCAGACACCCAGCCATCAGCACAGGAGGAAACGAGGAAGGGAGAAGAGAGAAGGAAGGACACGGTTAATTTGGTTAATTTTAGAATGACAGACTGACAGACAGACAAACACGGTCAGGTTCAGATAGCCCCGAACACAAGACTAAATAAATGCAAAAAAAAAAAAAAGAAAAATTAAAAAAAAAAGAGTATGCAATAGACATGACTGGTCTAGACTGGTCTGGAAATGTCAAACTCACTGCATAACTGTTCAAGAAAAAGTATCTCCCGACAAATATGTAGCTTAAATGCAATGGGTTTATAATAGTCTGAGCTCTGCTAGACAGGTGTCAACCTTTTTCCTCCGTTCTCTGAAAGGCTTACCTTAAAGTAGTCTCCAAAGGACCAAGAGCCCAACATCTCAAAGAAGGTATGGTGGTACACATCCTTCCCCACATCGTCCAGGTCATTGTGCTTGCCTCCAGCACGGATGCACTTCTGGGTGTTGGCAGCACGCTTCAGTCTGGCCATTGGGTGCGATGGGTCAATAGTGTTCAGAAAGATGGGCTTGAACTACAGGTGGAACAAAAAAAAAACAACAAAAAAAAACAGGCTTAGTCTATGGTATATTACTAGACTCAGTATATTTACTGTGTCTAGTGCCATCTTGGAAAGTTCTGTAAAGACCACATTTTTCTTGTAAGCTGCTCTAGATTCAGTTCCCCATAGTTACATACACAAACATTCAACCAGAGACAATCATTCAAGTTTTCATACAGTTAAACGGTGAACTTGATAATGCAAAATACTTTAAATGTAAGTTTCCATCTTCTAGCTCGCACTATGGTTAATCAAACATAAAGGCACAGCAATGAGAAATTTAGCGATTTATTCATACATCATTCCTCAGACAAGAAATATATTTCCTCTATCAGAATGGCTGCTAAGCAACGTTGAGAGGCAAACTCTAACTTTAGTATAAATTCGTGGTGGCACAGTAATGCAGTCAATGTGAAGGGTTGCACTGGGTTTTCGCCAGCACCGAACGTTATTCGGTTAATATATATGGGGCAGTCGTGGCCTACTGGTTAGTGCTTCGGACTCGTAACCGGAGGGTTGCCGGTTCAAACCCCGACTAGTAGGCACGGCTGAAGTGCCCTAGAGCAAGGCACCTAACCCCTCACTGCTCCCCGAGCGCCGGTGTTGTTGCAGCTCACTACGCCGGGATTAGTGTGTGCTTCACCTCACTGTGTGATCACTGTGTGCTGTGTGTGTGTTTCACTAATTCACGGATTGGGATAAATGCAGAGACCAAATTTCCCTCACAGGATCAAAAGAGTATATATATACACTATACTATCCTATACTTAAATATTCAGCCAATCATAATCAAGGACCGGAACTAGTTTTAGAAACCATGGTTTAAGGACCCCTCTAAACCAACCCATCGATAATTTGTCTGCATCTAGCAAGTTTTTTCTAGAGGGCTAGTTACCGGTCTATCTGGTGGCTACACCTGGCTGTGGCATTATTGCAGAGCTCACCTGGTTCATGCCGGCGTTGGCAAACAGCAGCGTGGGGTCGTCCAGCGGGATGGTGGCGGACGAGTGGACATACTGGTGTTCATGGCGTCGAAAGAAGTCAATGAACTTCTCTCGGATCTGGGCTGCAGTCAATGAAGAGTCCATGATGCGAGGGCTGCTAGCACGAGACTGTGACTCCGACTCTGACAGCGACTGTGACTCAGACGGTGACTCCGACAGTGACTGTAGGGAAAATGGACAAACACACACACACACACACACACACACACACACACACACACACACACACGGTTGAACAAATCGTGCTACACTGAACTGTCAACTGACAGTGGAACACAGGTGCAGTCTGTGCAATTAATAACATCAACCCAGCCTCTAGTTGGCTCTGCCAACTGCCAACCGTCAACAAGTTAGGAAGGAATGCAGACTGATTTGGTGAGATCCACGGTAAAAATCCATATAGATCCATGATCCTTTGAAGCCCAATAATAATCAATTATGGTGTTGAGTGGCTCTTTATTTTGTGGTAATCAAACACTTTTGGCACACAGCAAACAAAGGCAAACAAGCTTGCTGATTACATAAGCACACAAGCTTGCTGATTTATCACAGACAAAATTGAAGCCACAGGCATTTACTTGGTTGGAAAGACAGGTCAAACCTCATTTTTAAAGGCATTATGTTTAGGCTACAGCTTAGTGGACAGTAATTTGCCTGAGGTTGAACGTTTGAAGGCCTATACTGCTGTTCAAGTTTAGTAATAGTGAATAAATGTTGCTTTTCATATGTGCTTTTCATAAACACAGACACTAATGTTTTGGAGAATGAACGCTTCTGCATTAGTACTGACTGCAGGTAGGGATGTAACGATTACCGGTATAATGGTAAACCGCGATAAAAATGTTGACTATAACAATTATCGTTTTCATTTCAAATATCATGTGGAAACCGTGTGTTTAATCCTTCCCAGCTTCATCCAAGCCTGCTTTTGACATACAGTAGGCCTGGTACAATGAAACAAAACTGGTACCCTACTGGTTCTGTTATCTACTTGATGGATTTAATTGTGGCACAAAGCCAATTATAAATGACCAAGGAAAAAGTGAATGGGACAACACACAATGTCACTGTAACGTTATGCTATGAATTAAGAATGCTCAGCTCAGCCAGGTTTGTTTGTGCAGTCAGGATGTAGGCCTATGAATGTGAATGAAAATATGCCCTTCTCCAGTAGCTATAGGCCACCTTAAAATGCACCAGAATAAAAGAATCACATCTGCTCAGTAACAACTTTTTACCCACCCACAGCACCACCTCTATGAGCACCCCAAGATGAAAATGAGTTCCAGTGTCCCTGGTTAAATGTTGCACTTTTGATAAGGTTTTGCCTATATTTTGTAATAGTAAATGCGGTCACACTTTTTGAAACTATTTTAGCCTATTAGTCCTTTCTGAACATAATTGAACACACAAAAATATTGCGATAATACCGAAAACCGTGATAATTTTGGTCACTATAACCGTGAGGTTAAATTTTCATATCGTTACATCCCTAACTGCAGGATGTGCTCTTTAATCTGTGCACCAATGTGCGCACAGACTTTCTTGTTTGGTTATTTTCCATCACCTTATCCTCTGATCTGATGCACAGGTATCCCCCTGGAGCAGAACAAATGGAATGGTCTACTACTTTCACCAAAGGTGAGCATCCTAACCTAAGGGACAGCTATGCAGAGTAAACAGGCCAGGTCCCCTTCCTACCTACTACCCTCTGCAGTAACGACCAACCTGCATGCAAGCAGCACCAATCCTCTGATCAACTCGGACAGCAAGCGCAGGCTTAAACCGCCAATCATTGCAGAACACTGCATGCACTTCAACACGTTTTCCCAGTCATCTCTGTACGTTGCAATTATCTCTCAGCGCATATTCAGTGCAGACTTTCAAACAGCCAGTGTTGCAATAAAGCACAGCTAGACAAGATCTCATGAAATAAGTTTGAGGTGGTATGTGTTCTTCTGTCAGTATAGTTATAGTCACTCAAAAAAATGCAGTCTTTAAATCACCACCGACTAGTTGGTCAAAATGCAATAGCGCAGGACCTTTGAGTAGTTCACCTGACAGCACCCGAAAACTTTGGCACACAAAACAGTGAGATGCAGACCCATCAGTGACAACCAGGCTGCACCCTTTGTAAGAGAAGAGTTTATGCATGACATAAAAATGAGAGCACCAAATAAGGATTACATTAAGTTTTTTTTTTTTTTTTATTTTTTCATAAATACACTGACGTGAGAAGTGAAAAATAATGAACTGGTGTTAATGAACAACCACTAAGAGCTACCTTACGATAACGACTTGCATGAGCTGACATACTGATGGCTAACGTAAGATTGACTAAATCTGGTCTAGCTTCATTCAACTAGCTACAACTCTTGACAGCCGACCGGCTGCTAATTATGGGACAGATAGCTCACTCGTTTCGTATCAGGAAAGCTGGCAAATTGAGCAAACAGCTCAACTAATCAATTCTTGCGCGAATTGATATTCGTGGAAGGGCTGGAGTGAAAGCTCGCTACCCATCACGAACAGCACCTGGTACCACGAGAAGGCTAACTATGCTAGTAAGGCTCAACGCTGACCATTCATTAGAGTTAGCTGCACAGCGAGCTAATCACTGGTTTAATGGGATGGCTCAGCTCTTAATCCCCACGTTTATTGATGGTATAAATACTGCGGCATCGGTTACTATGAAATACTATGATAGAGAGGACCAAAAACCCCTGTTATACTCACGGTTATTAATCTTCCAGACACTTTTCTCTCCTGTCACACTGCTTCCCCACGCCGGTGCACTCGAAGAAGAGAGGCGTACAGCGTTTACCCACAAAGAAATGCCATTGGTCTGTCAGCGACAACGTCTGAATTTCTAAAAAATGATTGGTTAGGAGAGCTGTCCATCTGACACAGACCCGCCACCAGGGTATGTTGCTTTGCGCGCACATAACGTGGAGCTGGATGATGCAACAAAAAAGTAACAACTCAGTGGTTGCCTCATGATGAAGATGAAGATATATGATGTAGAGAAAAACATAATACGTAATTTGTATTAATACAATTATTATTTCAATTTATACAATTTGTATAAATCCGATTTCCACAACAGATGCTGCCAATGAATCATAAAGTAAACATACAGAAGCGCGCGACACTGATAGACTTTCTTTCAGCTTTGATAGCAGAGCTGTACAAATGAATTGATTGAATGCAGTCAACGAATCAATTAACCCGCTTAGGGCATTTTCTGCAAACATGTTAATTAGATTTTGTAAACCGGGTTTGGCATATGTTTGAGTTTTGAAATCAAAACAGCACAGTGTCTAATATTTACGTAACGGGAATTTATTCTAGGCCAACATACAAAATGAGGTGGGGGGTTTAGTCATTCGTCTTAGTTTAGTTTTCACAGGAATAGCGTAAGAGGATAGTGCTGTCCTCCAACCAGCAGATGGCGAAACAGTTTGAGTGATGATGCCAGTCGGTCTTGTGTGTTGTGCCTGAGAACAACTTCCGCAGTGGAACTTTTAGTGAGGAGCTACGGACCTCCACGCGGACCACGAAGAACGAAAATGCCTGTAGATCGTAGGCGAATTCGGGGTCCAGATGAATCTCATTCTCCTTATCATTTCATCTCCAATGAGTCTCTGAAATCCCTCGCATCTGGGGATCGCCGTTTAGATGAAAGCCAGCGCGGCCCCTCGGACCTGCGTCCGATATTTGCGCGGTGTGGACTGATCAGTCAGGCCAAGGGCTCTGCTTACATTGAGGCAGGCAATACCAAAATAATCTGCTCTGTGTATGGGCCCCGAGAAGCTGACCGCAGAGACGAAACCGACATGAAATCAGGACGTCTCGTCGCTGACATGCGGTTTGCCCCGTTCGCCTGCCATAAGAGAGGGGCATGGGTGCAGGGTAACGAGGAGAAGGATATGTCGCAGGGCTTACTAGAGAGTCTTCGGCCGGGAGTCTGCTTGCACAAGTACCCTCGCTCTCAGATTGACGTTTGCGTCATGGTTTTGGAGAGCGACGGGCCAGCTCTGTCCCATGCGGTCACCTGTGCATCCCTCGCTCTCGCGGATGCAGGGATCGAGATGTACGACCTGGTGTTGGGATGCACCGTCCGACACACTGGGACAACGCAGCTACTCGACCCCACTTTGGCAGAGGTCCAGGACGACAAGAATGGTGGTTTCGTGGAGAACCAGGGAAGTGTGACTGTTTCTCTGATGCCTAACATGAATCAAGTGTCAGGCTTGCAGTCGGACGGTGTTATGGAGCAAGAGTCCCTAAAGGCAGCTGTCCAGGCGTGTATTGAAGGCTGCTACAAACTGTACCCTGTCATTCAACAAACCCTGCTGAAGACGGTGCGAAAAAAGGCACCTCCCTCAGAGAGCTAAAGTTGTGATGGTTCAAGTTTTTGTATCTAAAGTCATCCCCTTATAATTTTGTAATTGGCAATAAACACACGTTTTAGAATGTGTAGAAATATAATTTTATTATTGTAAGCAGTGTGCAAGACAGCACTAATAACTATGCTGATAGTGCATGCAATGCGAAACTAGCTTCACAAATATAACTTATGTTTAAGGAGTACATCATTTTAGTGCAAATATTATAATGACCTAAACCATTTTATAAAATAAAATCTAAAAAGTATCAGTATCACATTTTCAGTTATGCTGTTGCTTCAGTATCCAACTCATACACATGGAATAGTTGTTTATTTTTTCTGTTAAAAAACACCATTTATCTAAAGTGATAATCGTAGTTTTGTGTCAATCATGTCGGTTCCATTTCTTTCGCCGGACAATCACAGTGGCCTCCCCCTTCACATCCCTCAGCCGGTCTGAGTCGAAGTCCACTACCAGTTTCCTCAGGCCAGGGCGCATGGGTTTGAATGAGAACTTGACCGTCACTTCTTCACCTGGTCCGATATTTCCCCTGTGTGAAAGAAGTAGACTGTTACCCAACAGCAAGAGTGGTAGAGTCCCACAAGGCATGAAATATCGTCAGCCTGTTTGTGCATCACAGCAGGGTATGACCACCACAGAATTCCCAGCCACATTTCAACGTGGACATACTGTGCTCGCCAGGAAATAGTTTAGGCCTGCTCGATGTGTTTGGCTCAGAGACTTATTTTCATTTCTGTCTCTGTGGAAGTACACTTCCAATGACGTAAAAACATAGACCTTCTAGTTCAGCTCCTCATAGTTCTAGAGTGTTATTTATTTTATTTGCAAATTCCATTTCACATATTTGGGAGAATTTACACAAAGCCTTGCACAAATGTTTGCTTCACACTGGCTAATCCGACAAAGGCAACCTTAGAGCCACCCAAGGCCGTCTGGCCGAGCGAAGCATTTATCCCGAATTTAGGTTGAGACCACGATGATATTTACCCTGGCGTCTGGAGAGCAGGCTCACATGTGGTAACATTTAGCTAACAGATCGCCTTTGGACTGAGATGAGCAGCTTACATCTGTTTGTATTCGTGTGTTTTGGTGTGGGGGTATAAATTATGTTCTCTCGTGTGGCACTGCAGTCCGACCGTGGTTGACATGTCCTGCCAAGGTATCTTGGCCTTGGACTGTTTCTGACTATCCTTAAAGCTACCACAAATGGAAAAGTTCAGATCTGGAGAGTAAAAGTACTACTGTGGTTTTACTCAAACCATTCACTTCACAGCTGATTTGTCCATTAATGCTATTACCAGCTTGAAAAGCACATTAAGACAAATCCTAAAAGATACACAGATACCAATCCTATGCAATTTTGTAGAAGAATTTATTACTGCTTACTCCCAACTTTCAGACTCCTGACAGATGTTAAAATGTGTGTTGACAAATGCATGTTATGACACACAAGGCTTGCACTTACGGAGCAGGAACCTCTGTAGCTGCTGTGAGGCCTGCACCCTCCACTGTGAACACGCCGTCTTTCAGAGTGACCGGCAGCGGGTTTGTGAAGGTGATGTGGGCCGTCACCTTCCTAGAGACGACCGCTTCCCCTACAACCTGAAGGAAAGCATAAACATTAGAATAATGAAAGGATAACCAAACATTTCTGACTGTACTGGTTTCCTCAGCAAATACACACAAGGTTTAGACAATATTACCCATAACATCTTCTACTGTTGTAGCTCAATCTAAATGCTGTATGTATTCGCCTCCGTGTATGAGCCGAGTTCCTGGTTACCTTGATAAGCAACTTTGGCATCCGCAGAGGGATGTTGACCTCCTCCAGGATCACGTCATCCTGATCATTCGTCTTGACGAAAGCAGTCACCCTGATCAGGTTATGCTCAGACACACAAGCTCCGTAGTGGTTGTAGCGAAGGCGCAGAACTTCTTTGTGAGCTGGAACACCCAAGTGAAAGGATCAATAATTATAATCCAACAAATTGACAATCACACTACTAAAGACAAGAAATTGTGAACACTGTGCAGTATTTCGATTTCGATTACATATTTTCGATTAGTATTTTCGATTTCGATTTCGATTACATCATCCTGTAGTACTAAAGTGCTTAATTGAATCCAGTACATCATTTAGGGAAGTCCTGAAGTGCTTCATGTAAAAGTGGTTATTTCAGTGTTAAAAGTGGACGAGTTCTAGCCATCTGTGCTGGCCAGGCACCAGGCAGGGCTGTGTGACTCACCCTTCTGTGCAGGAACCGTGAGGCGAGCCGTCTTCTTCTGGCACTCTCCCCTGTGCAGGCTGTTGTAGGTCACTGTGGTGGACATGACTGTGAGGTGGGCGCGTGCGTCCTCGTCGCCCACGTTGTGCACCTCCACGATCACGTCGAAGTCCGTCCCGTGGACGGCCTGGGCATGCTTGATGGACAGCTCCAGCTGGCCCTGACCGCCGTTCTGTTGGGAAACCCTCCGGCCGGCCTTCTCGAAAACCTGACGCTCTTTCTCCGAACCTGAAATAACAGCAATAGGATTTGGAATTTGTTGGATTCAGACCCAGTGCATCTGTCTGAAACTATTTATAACTGTGAGCTTCTTCATAGTGGTTTGAGATGAGGTTGCACAGACAATGTAACTGTCATGTGACTATTGGTCTGGTTTCCCAAACATGGAATAAGCCTTGTTCTAGACTAAAAGAGAACGTTCAGTGAAGATCTCCATGAGTCTAGGCTTGACCATGTTTGGGAAACTAACACTATTTTAGTCATCTTCAAAAGTGTGTATTATTTAATTTCTACAACAGAGGGCTAAATTAACAGGTTTTCACCTCAAATTACAAATTATTTTTCATAAAGCCCAAGAGATTTAACATTTGTACGGTTACATTTTTATGTGCAAATTAACTTTCAAAACTCTCTTTTGACTGGATCACCTTCTGGGTATTTGTAGTGTGCGGTGATGTCCTCTCGGTAATCGCCATAGACGCTCTTTGTGCTGATGTTTCGGCCCACTGTCCTCTTGTTGACCGAGGCTTGTGTGCGCTCGCCATCCGGGTGGACGACCCAAAACGCCAGGTCGGCATTCACCTCAGCGAAGATGAACGGCGCGTCATATTTCACACCCACCTCCCCCTCTCGTATCGCCCGCACAGGACAAGGCCCACAGCAGTACACACCTGAAAGGAGACAATGGGCAATGGTTATCTCTCATATTCTCTCTCTCCCTTCTGGTTATCTCTCTCTCTCTCTCCCTTCTGGTTATCTCTCTCTCTCTCTCTCCCTTCTGGTTATCTCTCTCTCCCTCTCTCTCTCTCTCTCTTCTGGTTATCTCTCTCTCTCTCTCTCTCTCTCTCTCTCTCTCTCTCAAGGTCAACTCAACTTTATTCGCTCAAGGTCAACTATTCATAGATATTGTATTTTACCTTATTATATCCACAATCTACATATATTCACAATATCATAATGTTGGTAATATCATAATGTTTATAGCATGTGGATGGAATATTCTGATAATTATGTACATAAAAAGAGATAAAATGAGATGAATCCTACCATCACTTCTCTCTTGGGGCGTAGGGTCCAGAGCCTGCCACCCATCATTACCGTCTGGAAGGTCTTCCCGAGCCATCCAGGACTCCACCCAGCAATGGTAGTTCCTGTGCACAGAGATAAGATAAGATAGGATAAGATAAGATAAACTTATTGGAAATTTGTCTTGGGCGTATAGTGCCACTCACAGAGGATGAAAGGGAGATAGGCTGATAGCGAAAACAGCTCCATTAGTTTCGAAAAGGGAGATGACTAAAGACTAAAGTATGTCTGCCTGGGGACAACAAGCATATGGGTTTGGCTTAAATTATAGTAGCAAGTATCATACGTAGCAAGTCAGGTGTAAATTACGTAGGTGTCAGAGGGTCAGTGGTCAGGAACTCGTGGGTCTCACCAGATCATGTCCTTTCTGCCGCCAGTGGAGATGCTCTCCATGTTCTCATCGAACAGGTAGTCTATCATCAGGTTCCCGTCGGTGTCGTGGGCGGAGGAATAGTTTGTGATGCAGCGGGTGGGGATGCCCAGACATCGCAGAACTGCAGAGTAAGGATCAGAAAACCAGTCAAACACAACGGCCTGACATGACCTGGTAGAGTAGAGTAAATTGGTCGCAGAGCAATTACACATAGTGGGAAAAAAATCTGGCCTATTCATCTGCACATGTTGAATCTATGCATGACATGACATTACACAAGCAAATGCTTGCAACCTCTATTAAACTAAACGCTGATATATTCCCAACCATATTTTTACATTAAGCAGGAGGACTGAACACTGTGCAGTGATACCATATCAATTGTGATTGTCACAATGCCCCACCTGTGCAGGCGACCCCTGCGAACACCCAGCACTGCCCGTAGCGCACCCTCTGAGCCCCGCCCTCGCTCCATTTCCTCAGGATGGGCACGCTGCCCGTCCAGCGCGTGGGAGCCACGCCGTCAGAGTAATCCCCCGTCCAGTTACCGGTCAGCACCCCACGGTCGTCATTGGAGTTCACCTGCCGGGAGACAATAACATGTTGTCCTTTTGTTCTTCTGTTTTGTTTGTTAAAACTTCATTACATCATGTTCATACTGTAATATGCTCCTAAACGAATTCACAGATGTATGCAATCTTTTACACTATTGTTTATCATTGCAAATGATGCTACTGTCACAGCTAAAGCCTTCCATTCATTAACTAAAAGTCCAAAATCATGTTTAACATGCAAGTACGTGGTATGTGCATCTTTGTTTGTGTGTGTGTGTGTGTGTCAGCTTGGTGATTTGCAGAGAGGTCAGTCATCTGCTTCGCTCTGTCTGCTCAGTTTCTTTCTAAGAGCTGGCACATCTTAATCTTTTCAGCAGTGTTTTGCGGTGTTTAGTTTCGTTAGCGGTATAGTTTCATGGATGATGGTGGCATCCAAAACAAATAGTGACGGGAACCCAACAAAGTGCTCCAAAAGCTGGCTGGCAGTCCCACAGTCTACGGGAACACACAGAGCTGCCAAACAGCATGGCAAGAGGAGACATGGTCCAACACAGTCCAAGTATCCAACAGCCAGAGCGGGCCAGCTGTTTAGGAGAAGGTGTGTCACTGTATTCATCAGTCACGGCTAAGTGACGTCGCCTGGTTTTCAGTAACAATTTGTGATCTGCTCCTAAATCATGTGACCTCAGACTACCAACACACTTAAATCCTGTGCACTGTTAGCAAGAGACCAGGGACATTTGAGTGGTCTAAGAGAAAAGACTCAACAGCACAAAAACGCATATGTGCATTGTGCATTATCCAATATTCTTAAAGCGCCAGCAGCACCTTCAACCATGGTGGCAGAGAGACAACGGTATGCAGAGGTTATTAGTGCTGTTTTTGTACAAGAGACTTACCATGGCAGTGAGGGTTCTGCTGACATAAACAGGATTGGCTCTGTTTAGAGTGTCCATGTCTGGGTTCTTGAGTGCAGTGGGTGAGTTGTCCAGTATTTCAAAGCAGATGTCCACTATGTCCTTTTCAAACTGCGGGGTGATAGAGAGGCTGTTTGTGTCTGTGGCTTTTTACGTGTGTGTCAAATGTCAGAGTGTCACTTCGCATTACACTGATTTAACCGTTAATCAACATGCTGTCAGCATTTCAACACTCTGCCATAAATATTCATATCTCTGCAACTTCTCGCAATAATAAAAATGGCATTAAGCATCGGACAACATCGGATCATTCTTGTTATTCACTTCCAGTAGTTGTTTAATTTGATATCTTGTTTTCTCTAGATGAGGGCATTCCCCCACTGCCAAACAACCCATCAGTACTCAAGACCCTCTTACTTAAAGCCACCACTTGTTCTCCGTCTTCTCCCTCTCCCTCAAGTTCATTTAGTCTCTAACAAGCACTAATCCCTCTTTCAACTACACCTCCCCCTCTGTTTCTCTCTCTCTCTCTCTCTCTCCTTGTGCCCATCTGGCAGGCATCAGCTGGGGCAGAATAGCCTCGTGTTTGTGCGTGCTGATATTCCTACACACCCCAAGCAGAAATGCCTTGCATCCATCAAAGAGGAAGTCAGGGACTGGCCGGCTCGCGGGCGGCTGCCCTGTCACCAAGATGTCACAATTCGCACCGCCCACCGCCGACTTGGCATCGGCGACAGAAAAGCGCTGACTGCCTGCCCACATCCCAGCTTCCACCCTTGTGCCAAATCAGCCCACAGTGCCTGTCACCTTAGGTTAATCCCTCTGGCCAACACAGCCCCAGGCCAACACAAAGGCCTGGGCTGTGTTCCAGACCCAAAAGGCTTCAGTTCAACGTATAGCCGTTATAGCGGTATAGCCGTTTAGCGGTATAGCCGTATAGGCGTATAGCGGTATAGCCGTATAGCCGTATAGCCGTATAGCCGCATAGCCGCATAGCCGTGGTCTCTCACTGTTTTGTTTGCTCCTTTGTCAGTATTCATGAGGCTTTATCAAAAGGATGTACAGTAACCACGTCATTACTGGCCCAGTAATTGGTTCAGTCCCTGCTTTGCAAAGTGTTGGCAGCGGGCAAGCTGCTGCCACAATCTTGAAATGTAGGCCTATCTTACTAAAATCAAAAATGGCAGCAATCGTTATTTTTTATTTTATTTTTTACTTTTCACTGAACGGAGCTGGGGGGGGGAACGACCAGTGGTGGCTGGGGGCCAGCAGGAGGGGAGACCAAGCTTCTAAAGAGGGAAGGAGAGGAGTAAAACCAGTGAAACAGGGGTTCCCATGAGGTTTGCCTTGCATTTATCCCAATCCGTGAATTAATGAAACACACTCAGCACACAGTGAACACACAGTGAGGTGAAGCACCTACTGCCTGCAACAACAGCGGTGGTTAGTGCCTTGCTCAAGGGTTCTGGTCGGGAACCGGCAACCCTTCGGTTACAAGTCCAAAGCACTAACCAGTAGGCCACGGCTGCCCCAAACCTTTTGAATCACAATAACCTGCAACCCACTTCTCAGCATCAATTGTCTATGTTAACGGCACTTTACCTAAGTCTGACCACTAGTTCAATGGATAAATAAAGTTGCTATCTGCGCAACAACATCTGTTACAACATCAAAATACCTGTCCGAAGTTCCATGACAGCGAGGTGATGTCATCCCAGGCCCCTTGGTACAGGATGCCGTTCTCGTTCAGAATGTACTCCTGCAAGAGCTCCTCATCTGGCAAGTGCACCGCATCGGCTGCAAGACAGAAAACATATTGGTGATGTAATCCCTAATTTTATTGCAGAAATATTCAGGGGTATTCACAAATACCTGTTAAAGCAGATACATGAATGCATTTTAGCAGGTTTATGAATTTGAGCTTCTCTCTCTCTCTCTCTGTATGGTTATGTTAATGGTACGTCTGTGTGGGCGTGTGTGTGTGTGTGTTTGTGCATGTGTGTGTGTGTTGTGCATGAGTGTTGGGAGGGGTATTATAGGGTCTAAATGTATGTGCGTGTGTGTGTGTGTGTGTGTGTGTGTGTGGGTGGGTGTGTGTGTGTGTGTGCCAACCCATTCTTCAGCTACCAGCATCACACTCCGGCCCCAGACCCACCTTTGCACCAGGGGTTGAAGAGCAGGTAGAAGCTCTCGGCTGCAGTCTCCTCCAGGATGTGTCCATCTGGGGAGAGTAGGAGCAGGGCCAGGCTGTAGAGCCCCATGGGCGCGTCCGCCGGGCTGTGCACCGTCACCAGCAGCTCGCTCTGGGCAGCCTGCTGGCTGAACCACCACTGGCCCCCGCCCCGCTGATGCTCCGACACCTTCACCGTCACCTCACCCTGCTTACCTGCACAGCGCAAGAACACGCATGAACACACATGAACTCACACACACACACACACACACACACACACACACACACACACACACACACACACACACACACACACACACACACACACTCACACACACACACGCACACACACGCACACGCACATACATGCATATGCAGAAAGACCAGTAGAAAAATGATGAAGAACACAGGGCAAAATGGATAGAAAGAAAGAAAGAAAGAAAAATGTCTTTCACTTTCAAGGTAATTTTCATGACATTTAAAATGCTTGTTTATATACATTTAATATAATATTTAACTTGGTTTCAAATGCAGCAACCAAAACCCCCTCTGCCTTAGCTACATATTTGAAACCCAGTTAAATCTTAGATCCCACTTATGTGAAGGTTGTGTGTGGTCGACTCACCCAGTCGGAGGACGAGGCTGAGCTGGTTGGGTGCCTGGGGGGCAGCACCAGAGCACTGCAGGGCAATGGAGAAGGGTTGCCCCCTACGCACCAGCAGGCGCTCCACATCGATCTCCTCTGTGCGATGAGCGTGGTTGTTCACCTGGCTGCACAGGTCCACTCCTGTGAATACACCTTGTGGGCAACACAGCACATGGACATCAGCTCCAAATAACCACATGTGAGTGGGTTGCTCAAACAACCACTTGAGTCCAGCTAAACTAAAGACCCGTTTCTATCATAAGGTATTCATTTTACCACCAATTATGTTAACTTTTACCTTAAGATTAAGGGTTTTTCCTCAATTGGCTGTTTGCTTGTATTAGACCGTACTTGTAGGTCTTTTAGGGGATGAAACTTTTTATCAAATGGATAAAGGTAACTATTGTATAGGGGTGCAATCAGGTAAGGGGTAAAAATAGGTGAGAGTGGAGACGCCATGGTGTACCAGTAGCATTGGAGTTCCATACCATGAACAAGCTCAGTCCTGTTCAAAAAGCCCAAAAATATAAAAAGGTGAGAACATTGTGTGGAAAGATAAAACTGTCCACAATAGGGTGGGACTTGTTGCCTTTGTTAGTCAGGAGTGATGGAGGTAATGAATGGAGGGCTCCGATAGCCTGGAGACCAGCCCAATCAGACCCATTCTCAATTGAGGCTCAATTAGTGTGAAGGACAGACATCGTACGTTTTTTCTTCCCAACTGTTAGACTGCACAACATGATCATGCCCCAATAGATCACAATGCACTTTTTTTAGAATTATTTTTTTTCTTTCTGTAAATTCCTGAATTCTGTGAATGCCTTTAACTTTATAGGTAGCCTATTTATTTATTCTCTTAAAACATTCATCATTTACCTGTGTTTATTAGCCAGTAATGTAGGATGTGCAGTTATTTATTTATTTATTTATTTATCTTCCCCCTGTTGAATCCTACCAGGGCCCTATAGGTGGAGTGCAATGTGCAAAGTTCAATTACTGAGCTGCTGTGGCTGGACAGTGTATGTATATTCACATTCATGTATATGAATATGCAGTATATTCCGGTATATGTTGTATGTAAAATGTAAATGTAAAAATGCTGTTGTATTGTACTGTATGCTGTATGCTGCTTTATGTTGTGCTGTAACACTGCAGTTTTCTCCTTTGGGAGACAATTAAAGGTTTATCTTATCTTATCTTAATTAGAGGTACTGTAGAGTAGGGTTGGCAGACTGCGAGTGGGAGAAACAAAGCAGTATTCTGCTTCTAGTCTTCTTCTACACCCCTCAAATGATTTCTCCTTGGATCTGCACAAATCTTGTCGGTGACCTATTTTGATATCAAAAAGGTGAGTCTCACCTCTAAGGTGGGGAGTTGAGACAATGCAAGCATGCAAAAGAAAAACTCTTTGATCCTCTGTCACTCATCTTATGCTTCAGAAAGGTCAGACAAGTCAGACTGCTGGAGTGCCATGAGCAACCCATTATCACTCAGTCAAGAGCCCTCATCCATATTTTTAGAGATGATGTAGACTATTTACAATCCTACCAACAGACAAGGCACTCAGCACAAACTTAACTTTAGTCGCACATTAATGTCAAAGTCTATAATTATGTTTTTCTTTTTTCAGATTTTTGCCATTCTAGGTGACAGTTTTAAATTCCTACCCTACACACTCCAAAGTAATGAAAGCTATAAAGCTAAAAATGAACTGTCTCGTAGGGGTTAAAAACACCTCTCATTTTCGCCTAGTAATTACACAGTGCAAGCCAGGCTGGCTTTGCCATTGGTCTTTATGTAATCTCCAGGCAATGGTAACTGCGGTCCTCTGGAATGCCAGGACAAATTGGCACAGTGCACTGTTGGCAAGAGGTTGGGGCATGTCTTTGTACTCATATACAGTGGTCCATATAAGAAAAAAGGCAAACACATTTGGGAATAATACAAATAGTATATAATTTTATGTTTCGTGTACTATACCTCCAATGTCCAAAGACACTGCTGTTAATGCCTGACATAAGTTAATTCTTTAAACTTTTCAGTTACGTTACTTGAGTATGACAGTTAGCCCTGTTGTATTTGGAGACATATTATTAGATATATATTGAGTTCCTCAGCTCTCCGCCACTTCTTAGAGTACATTTTACACTGGTATGACAGACAGTGCACCCGTTTAATGCAATGTCCATTAGAAGAGTGGTTACTCACCATTGTCTGTCATTCTTACTGCCCTGTAGGTGACTCCCTCAAGCAGTCAGTAGATCCTCTGTGGATTCTGATCCTGTGTGAAAACGTCCTTAAAAGAGTATGGATCCGTCTTCAGATTCCTCTTGTATCGGTGAAGCTTCTTCACGTTTCTACCTCTTGTCTGCATCGGGACCTTGTATTTATAGAACCAAGGAATGGCCCCCTCCCATCTCTTCTCCCTCTCTCTCTTTCTCTCACACAGACATAAACACACACACACACACACACACATACTCACGCCCCCTAATACTTCCATTCATTGGAGTTGGTGACCTCTGACATCACACTTCTGAGTAAGGTCCAGCTTGGTGGAGCAGCCCAGTGTATGTGTGTGTGTGCATGTGTGTGTGTGTAAAACTGCTTCATCACCGTCAATATTTTACTTCAGCAAGAAAAAAGTATTTACTATAGACTGAGTCAACAGGAGTTCAGGAGAAGCCACTGTCTACTGCTCTCTCTCACACACACACACACACACTCTCACTTCTCTGTTCCTTCTCTCGCCATGTCTCGCTCTTCCTCTTTCTCTCTCTCTCTCTCCCCCACTCTCTCTCTTTCATCATAGTTCTGACACACTGCACTCTGACAGACAGGGAGGGCGCTGTCAGGGACTAGCTCCTCTACAGTATCCATGCAGGTTTCCAGTAAATGCCCTGCATCACCAGTTTTTCTAACTTTTTCTGTCCAGGCCATTTCGGAAGAGTGGATATCTTTTTTCATCTTCGTTTTCCAGAGAAGCACATGCCGCACAGAGCCCTGCTCATCATAACAGTGCATTATAGGAGTAAGGGGGAAATACTTTACAACGCTTTAAGTTTACAATTCAGCTGAATTTGAGCAAGGAACACGGACTGGACTCGTGTCTTGTTTTTCCTGTCTCAGTCCTAGCCATGGCAAATAACAAGCCTTTCATTTAAACTACTTTCAACAGCTCCTCCAAGTATGTGACAGCATGTGGATCCAACTTAAATCATGAAATCATATGTTTTTACAAAATTTAATTTCTATCTTAAATCAACAATAAAAGCAAAGAAATTAGTATGATTACTGTGACCCATACTTTTCTATGTGCTTTCAGGAAGGGCAGTGTGTCTTATATTAAGTGTCTTAGATTGATTAGACGACATCAATACTTAGACGACAGCTTAGTAAAATGTATAGAATTTTCACAACAACATAACTGTAAAATCTTTCTCTGACATCTATATCCACCAGACAATGTTACTACTTCTTGTAAGCTTCAAATGCTTTACACTTACTGAATGTTTTCTTTTAAAATATTCTGCTTTTGTTATTTGGTCATTTAACCAACCACAATATTACTGTAGGGACTACAGCTGTAGGGACTACTGACTTTGTGTTTTATAACTATGTGCTATAAAGTATATGTCTATTGCCAATCCTACTCGACCTAATTCCATCTTAATTTAAAATAAAGTCCTAACATTTTTTTTTACAAATATTATGACATCTTAAATATATCAATGATCTCTGACTGAAACCACCATAAGATTAAGGCTAACATTTACACATGTCTGCTTTTAGGAAATCATGAATGAATTCACTTCACAGACTGTATAACACAGACTTGACAATGTGACAATTCAGACCTGCATCAACCCATCCTGGCGGTGAGTGAGGCCAGGCTTTGTGAGTGTGTGCATTAGGACACTGCCAGTAAACTCTGAGTTTGCCTTTTTGTTTGTTCACCTGAGGAGGAGCAAGGAGAACTCAGCAGAGCTCCCTCAAACCTAACATCATTTCTCAGGAATCAAACTGCGGCATTGCTGAGAGAGATTTTTAAATCCCGCAAGCTTTTTTTTTTTTTTTTGGACTGTCTCACCGATTTGGAAGCCTGTGGTCAGTCAGTTGACCACATTGTGTTAAATAGTTTCTTAAGTTCCAGCTTCTATAAATAAGAAGTGAAGTGTGTTGAATTGTCTGTGGCGTGGCGTGGAGAGGAGACAAACAATCTCTCAGACATCCGACATGATAGCGGATTCACACCCCTCTGCTAGATTACTAAACTGGTTTTGGCCAGAGCTGACACACAGACAGACCTCTGTTCCTCAAACTCAGGAGGGAACAATAATAAAAAAAAAAAAACAGTAATCACTAAACCTTAACCAAATGAAAAGAAAGCTCAGTAGACCAGTGTGCATGTATGTGTGTGTGTTTGAGGATGTATATGTGCCAGTGTGTTTGTATGTGTGTGTGTGTGTGTGTGTTGTGTGTTCAAGTGCACGTGTGTGTATGACACTGATCTGAGGAATGCTTGGCCATTCAGGTTTCGAGAAATTCTGACAGCTTCACTGACTAAACCAAGTCTTCCTCTTGGCACTCTGGTGACAGCATGGTCAAAGCGTCCACACCTCATAAAAACGGGCCCTCATTACTCATGTCCTTACCTCGTCACTCATCATTGCTGAGTGTAACACTGTTTGTGTGCAGACTGGAGCTGCTTTGTGTATATTAAAGTGGACATATTTGACCGCTTTTTCGAATTTTTAATATATATATATTTTTTTTTAAATGAGGTCTTATTCAAACATTTGTGTCATACTTTGGTCAAAATACCAAAAGGATGAGGCATCACAACACCCTTTTCAACTCTGGGCTGTATTTTGGGCATGAGCGCATGGCGTAAAACTTGTTTTTACCCGCGGAAAGTTTAATTTGGTATTATGCACGTTTATTTTTTACGCTTTGCGCCCAGGGGTGTGGCAATTAACAACCTATAGGGAGGGGCCTGGCGCGTTGTCTAAAATGAACGCATTCATGAACACACACCAGCGCACGTCCATGCAAAGCATTACAAATTGCACGATTACAATGGGAAACATAATTAGAATAAAGATATTACGAAATACTGTACATCTCATAATGAGTAGTTATTCACCATCATTTGCAAATTGGTAATGACGGTGTCCAAAAGCATTTGCAATTTGTTCAGAGGAAGGAGAAATTGCTATAATGTGCACAAATGACTAAATGTTGTGGAGGTTGAACTAATAGTTATGAGAATTTTCATTCTGATCTGAGAAAAGCACCAGAGCGACTGAGAAAAACTGTAAGCCCATAAAAGGAATAATACCTGTTGGGATAACTAGCTTTAGAGAACTGAGCCTGAAGAAATATCTACACAGTTGAGACTGGTCTTCTACTGTTTAAATCCCGAAAAGGTATTCTTGAAAATATTTCACAAATTATGCATTGAGACACCACATGCTTGTCCCAATATGAAAATGCCACATCTTTCCCATTTACAATTCAAACTATCACAGAGCCAATGTGTATTACTGTTTGTGACTCCTAAAAAGCACTCTTATTATTCTTGAGAGGTATTTTCCTTTAAAAGGAACAGACGTCTTTTCAAATAGATGTCTAACCAATAACAGACATTTCTTGAGTAACAAAAGTACAGGCCATTCGAGTAAGTCTGAACCTGTATTTGAAACATAACTTATGGCTCTGAGTGAAACCTGACTTATGCTATGATCAAAAATGAAGATAACCTTGTTAGATATTAACCTGGTGATGTAGGGTACCTATACCTGGTGATGTAGGGAAAGTTATAAAAACTATAGTCATACACATGAACAGTCAGGCGACCGTAGACCCTCGCCCCATCACACAAAATTGACCAAAATGAAACCAAATTCCAGCATCACGAACCAAATTCAGATGATTATATAGGAGGACTGAGATATGGTTACCAACTGTACTTTTGAAGTTATATGAGATATACACATAGACAGACACAATTACAATATGATATCCACCACTTACTGGGTGCTGAGGGTGATAAGTTCATTTTTGGTTTGGTTTGTGTCCTCACAGGGCCATGCCCATGATGATAGATGGTTTGTGACCCTTTGTGTGACTCACTTGCTGTGTCATAGAGGAAGTATGAAGTCCCTTGTGTGACCTATGACATGGTGTATGCTGGTAAGGTTTTTCATGTGACGTGTTCTGACACTTTGTTTAGGCCACCTGGTAGGCAAGAGTTGAACACATTGAACGTCGTTGTCTGTAGTTGCCTGTCGGAAGGCTACATCTCTCCGTATTTCATGAATGTCAACATGTCAGACATCAATAAAGGTGATGATGAAATGTTATCCCATTGTTCAATATTAACACCATGTTGGCACATCCAAATCTTACACAAATCATCCTAAATATGACGTCTAATGAACAGTGGTATATTGGTTAACTCATTGAATGCTAAGCTGTTTTCGGGAGCTTTGTCCTAGAGTGCCAGCAATCTAGACCATTGTTGATGATTTTTGTACAGCCACAGCATATTCTGTGTTATAGCTATGAACACATACAATGGCTCGATTAAAAGGTGAGACTTTAAGATCTCGGTGGGTGCAGACCGTGTATTTCTACACGCCTCTGTTCCTGAGAAATTCCAAGCTAAACAGTGTCTTAGTTTTCATCAAAATCGCTGTTTTTTTCTAGAAATAGAGATATAACGTCTTTCATGAAATATGAAGTGTTGCCTGTTACTTACTTGTGTAAACTTTCCTGGAAGTGATCAGCGAGACCTGGCGAGACTGCCACCTAGTGATAGACCCACGAAAATGGCCTGGTTTTGACCTGACGTGCATCGTCACTGATTCGACCAAAAACCGAAAACCTAATAGCCTGAAAAGTTGTGGGCTCAATTCTTCTGCCCTTGTGCCCATGAGCAAGGCACTGAACCTCAAGTTACTCCGGAGACAATAGCTCTTGTAATATAATTGACATGTAAGCCGCTTTGAATAGAAGCGTCTCCTTAATGTATAATGAATAATGAATAAATGTAAATGTAATGACTCTAATATTTATCTGTCAAGTGACACTAAAATAAAAACCAACCCCAGGTGGTAGAAAGATTTAAACAATTCTCAATTTCTGAGCACAGGTGAAATTGGGAGTATGGCTGCAAGGCCTACATTTCTGAATGCATTATTTATAGGCTAACACTTGATGGCATCTCTTTAGCATTTAACACCACAGTTAAAGCGTAACTCTCGCCAAAATGCATCCTAGGGTGTTTTTGTGAATGTACCCGAGTCAAACTTTCGCTTAAAAGCAGAATTGCTTCGAAGCGCCACTTTTAAGCTTGTCCTCGTTGTCGTTTTCAGGTGAAATGGCCTTTTCAAAGATTGTTAAGGCGGAGCAAGATACTTCGTAGTTCATGTCTATGGGCGCGAAATGGGGATCGAATCCTGTCTGCATAAAGAGGCGTGTCGATGACGTATTGACGAGCGTAAGTTGCAACCGGCCAACAGCAGCGGCATAAATAACCGGCGCACACCTGATATAAGGTTGATTTTCTCCAGACTGGATTGCTCAAAAATGCTAAAAATGTACCTGAAATGTTCAGAAGGGTTTGAGGATCATGAAAATATGCCCGAAATTCACATTCCTAACTCTATAGAACCAAGACCTTAGCATATGTGGTGAAATTCTGAGCTATGCCCATAGACTTCAATGGAGCAGTCGCTGCCTGCTTTTGCCCCCTCTGCATAAAGTGGCTCCTTTATCTCGACCAATCTTTGGCCTTTTGAATGGGAATCCTAGGGGCACTACATGATCGCGTCAAAATCGCTATTTTTAAAACACTAAAAAGGCTCGACACAACATGAAACTTTGATCAAAGTATCATCAGTGTCTCTACACATTAACTCGAGCATTGAGAACATTGTTACACAGACTTTATAAGAAAGGTTTTGAACAACTCACTTGGTTTTTCTGCTTGCCGCCATCTTGGAGTGAGTTGTCCAAAACCTTTCTTTTTAGTAAACTATGTGTACACGAACAATGTTCTCAATGCTCGAGTTCATGTATTTATTTTTAGTTCTTAACAAGCATAAATAACTTGTTTTATGTAAACAAAAAAAGAGTGTGTGAAAAAAACACCATGCAACATTTAACTGCTCAAATATAGTGATTTATATGATTCAGTCTATTTGGGACTTGTCTGCAGTGTCTTCATGTGCAGCAGTCCACCTGTATTTTTAATCGATTTAAGTTCCTGTGTCCTCAGTATCATGTTCTTTAATTTAGCCTCAGCAAACTCCACCCACCCTCTGCAGCAGCTCAGAGGACAACACCTCTAGGGTCAGCTCTTCCAGGTTAAAGTGAGATTTCTGTTCAGACCTCCGATAGGGACCCTCCTGAACTCCAATGTCCAAAATTGAACCCTTTTACAGTCTCACCTGACACCCCAGTGCTTCCAATCATCCCACCCCATTTTGGATGTCTATGTTACCAAATATATATTTTTGTGGTTAGAAAAATAATTGTGTGAATCACCTAAACAGGCCTAAATGCCCAATTTTAGGGTCTGGGCTGCTTGCTTTTGAAGCTGGCTGTAAGTCTACATATCTGGTTGTGCTGAGGCTGACTCAATATGTTCCCTTCAATATGTTTTCAAACGTAGACTAAGCTAGGCCTATTTAAATATTTTGATAGGCCTACTTTAATTTAGTGCATCTATTTGTCCCATATGCAGCATAGCAAATCAAAGTTAATCCATTAGACATTTCGCATATGTTCAGTTGCCTAAACCAACCAAAGCTTGACTGAAATATTGTAAAACCATGACTTGTTTTAAAAATAAATGCATGGGAAGTGTGAAATCCCCATTAATCAAATCCTCGCATGTTTCTGCTGAAAAACTGCTGGTTTCATCGCCAGTCGCCGACATTAAAAAAACAGAATCGGAATATAGCCTACGGTTAGGCCCTATATTTCAATATTTCACAACTTTTGTGAATACTGGCAAAGGGTGGCAAGCAAGCCGCATACATCAGGGTTTTAGCGCGGTGGCTGAAGTTGGCTCTTCATTCGAGATCGACAACGCAATTCAGCTCAATGGCGTGTCCAGCCAACTTCACCGCGCTCATGGTATTCCCTCCCTGCTAGGTCAGCAACACACGCTGGATAGATGCAAACAGATGAACTTAACGTGTATTTCCTCCTGATTGTATAAACGTTTGTTTTCTTTTTCTGTCTGCCTGTGGTTCCTTCGTAAATTGCGCATAACATTATCAGACGAGTGACAGAAGCACCGGGCATAATTTGACCAGTAGTGCAGTCTCCGCATCCATAGTTTGAGAAGCGCTATGCTGCGTCCGAGCAAAGATTCTGGAAGCACAGCGCAACTCCAAAAAGGAGGACAAAGAGTCAGGTTTGAGGCTGCGCCGGACGCCGGACAGGGCGTTTAAAATTAGTCTACTGTCCGACCTAAATCGTCGTATTGGCCACCCTGTCACATCCTACCTATCACATCCAGGTGCAAACTGGAGCGGACAGCTTCTCCTGTCACGGTGACGTCTGACCCTATAGCAAACAACAAATTAGAGACGGGTTGGTCAACATGTGCTTTCCCCCGGCGTTTGCAGAATGCAGACACCTTCGTCAACACCGGCGCGTGTGTTCCGGAAGGTGACGCCAACTCGCTTTCTGACAGCTTTTTCCTGCGAGGAAAAGCCATAGACAGGGAAAGAGCTAGGGCTTCTTTTTCTTCTTCGTCTTCTTTCTGTTTTATGGTGGTTGTCAATTAACTTTAATGGTGCCAGAGGCGTATAAAGCTTTTTAAAAGTGTGGGGGTTGTGAGATAGGAAAATGAAACAATCTGGCCAAATTATAAATAACTCCCTCCCTACAGGGACGTTTCTGAGAGGGGTGCGGACTATATTGGTGTCCGGGAGTTTCTCCCGCGAGAATGTGAGATTCTGATGGCTAAACACACCATTGTAACGCAGTTTGGGAGGGACAGAAGAAGCAGTGCCTATGTGTGGCTCATGTGACATGTAGGCCTACATGATCCACCTGCTATCACTTCACTATTTGACACTACCCTACATGGAGACATATCTCATGTTATAAATCAAGAAATCATTTCAGAAATTATGTTTTGTGCATGTGGGTTAGCAGGCTACAACAAATTGCCTCGCAGATAACAGCCTAATTTCGAGGTATCACTAATACCTATTAAATAAATGTAAAGGACACAGAATAGTGACAGAACTGTAAGCTCAAATTCAAAAACGTTTGAAGTCCACCCATTATGCAAAGGGAATATAAATACATTGTGTTGCATATAGCCAGTTTAATTCATGTCAATTTAAAGATTATGATTAGCAGTTTCTATGGTTTTTCCATTGATAGTTACAGGAAGCCACGTTGTTGTTTAAACTATTGTTGCTTCTAGCCCACGTTACCTCCAGTTTCACTTGCTGCAGGGACGCACAGATTCATGAGCGCTCATAAGCGTTCTATTTGAGTTCTACATGCTGGAAATCTTGAATCTTGAGTTCTCAGATGTAGAACTCAAATTTGTCTTGACGCCGCCGTTTGTAAGATCAAACTAAGATGTTCTACATGGAACGCAATCGTATTTAAGACAATAAGATATCCAGTAGATATAGCACTACGACACATATGACAGTGAAATGCCGCCGACGTTTGTAAGATCAGGCCAAATAAGACGTTCTAAATGGAACGCGATGTAATTAAGTTTTGATTGGGGAAACGTTTAGCCTAGTTTATTTTTGTTTTCAGTCCGCGGTTCCAATTCAATCTTGCTGCAAATCAGACGTGTGAAGCACCGGGCATAACTTAATTTCGCGGCTACGTGTACCATAGGTTAATTGTTGAGGAGGCCCATAGTTTGAGAAAAGCTGCAGATCATAGACAGAGAAAGCATAATGCTCCGAGAACAGTAGCCAAAGGTCTTTCTGCAGAAACAAGTGCCTCGGTGCGCGCACCCCACCCCCGTTTTCACTTTGACTCCCTGCATTTCTACATTGTGACAAAAACTGTCAGTCAGACAGTGAATTTTGGTTTACTAAATTAGCATAATGCGGTAACAATTATAATTTAAATTCTACCTGAAATATGCTCACTGCAGACGTTATCATGCAGACCCAAGCAGCCGCATCCTTGTGAGACGCACACTTTGAATTTGATCAGAGCGGCTCTGGTTCTTCACTGGCTAACTTGATGTGATTTACTGAATGACCGTTCAATCAAATCAACAGACCTATTTGTGTCTCTCTGTGTGTGCGTTATGGTAGATACGGTTCCAACTCTGTACGGGAGCGTCTATTTCCATGTTTTACTTTCATTTTAATCTGACAAAAAAGTGTGGGGGATAGAATCGTGTTCCAGCAAAAGTGTGTACGTTATAACACCCACATCCCCCACGCTTGCTACGCGCCTGATTGCATTACCGCCAAGGATAGGCTAGTTCGAGGGCTACTATGCCATAGCATAGATATATGGCTCTATAGATCTCGGCCTTGTGGTAGGCTATATTCCTTCGCATCCATTTGTTTAATAAAGGTCAATGATATGCCCACCATCACGTTTTAAGGTAGGCTATAACTGGGATAACTGTCATGTGAAATAAAACATTTTATTCTCAATAAATATATATTTTTATCACACAATTATCATGACAACTGCTCTTTATGTAGCCTAAGAGAACAGAACTATAATTTATTTTAGTATATTTAGCATATTCTTTATCTTCTACTGTCCTTACTGCTTAGTTGTGTTTTTATATTATATACTTTAATTACTCTTCTGCTGTTAAAGAATGTGTTTGTCTTGTATGTATGCTGCTGAGACCTTGAATTTCCCCTGGGGATCAATAAAGTATCTATCTATCTATCTATCTATCTATCTATCTATCTAGAACACCCAAAGTATTTGTAGGCTATTATGATATTTTCACCCACAGAGCTTGTCTGAGTAGCTGAGACCACAGCTGATGAGACCACAGCCCAATAAAATAAAGAATAACAATTATTTTTTGCCAATATCACCAAATTTATCATGAAGTGTTCATCATTATTCACTCTGCACACACATTATCACATATCATGAAGACCACATGCAAGGACATTCTACTGTTTAGTTAAGCAAGCAAAATGTAAATTTACACATGCATGCTTACAGCACACATTCATTTTAGATCTGACAGGTAGTTATCAAAGGAATTTTGACTGTGAAAATATAAGTAGGCCTACTATATATATATATATATTTATAGGTATAAATATATATGTATGTTGTGAATCCCTCCTCTGTTTTGATAAGCCACTAAAAAGCATTCCAGGAAACATTATATGCCCAACTGTTATGCTGAACAATCTACTTTCTGCCATTACTTGAAATGAATGAATGAATGAATGAAAATTATTTTTTTTAACATTGAAGCACTCTATTACGATCACCGGTTGTTTGGTGTGTGGAATGATAAAGTTTGACAAATAATTCACTCTCCCTGTCATGCTCAACTTGTCACACATTAATGTGTCATTGCGGAGAGACAGAGAGACTGCCCACACAGCAAACGTGATCAAGGGATGGGGAGGAGGACAAGCACACGCAGAGGATAAAGGGGCACAGGTCGGAGAGAGAGACAGAGAGAGAAAGAGAAAGAGAGAAGAGACACCTACTCAGGTGACTATATGAGACAGGAAGGACCTGTGTTTTACAGACCGCTTAGTAGCCCGGTGAGGGACAGAGGAACTGTACCGCGTGTGGATTTAAACTACAGGAGTGTTTTTCCCTTTTCCCCAGAACTTTTCTTTTTTTTCTGCTCTTGAATGGCAGATTTCCCTGGAAAAGTCAACACCCAGACAAGTGCTGCTGCCTCACAACAGGGAAACATCAAAATGGCAGTGGATGTGTCATTTGTCAGGACCATACCAGCCATCCTCATGATGGCTGAGACTGTAAGTGAAAAACAGACATTTCTCTTATTTCTCATATATTACAATTGGGACATAAACATTGTTTAGCCAAGGACACAACTTTACTATCTTAACACAACATGAATACGATAGGATGCCACACTTAAACATGCATGGAAATGTCCCCCTTTATCTAAAGGTAAAGAATCTTCTATAACCCTGAGTCAAAGGTTGTATCATTGAGATATTGTCCTGTTAAAATATTGGTCATGTGCTCGTCCTGCCATAATGTTCCAGGGTGACTGTCACCTGCTGCATATACTGGCTTGGGTAACACAGTAAACATGTTGAAATGAAGTGGTTAAAAGTACAGACACAGGCTCTGTGTGAGTGAGGGTTCAAGGTCCCCACCTGTTTCTGTTTTAGAGCTCTTAAAAGGGGTTGCTGCTCAAAGATATCCCTTTATGGCCATGCCATTCACACAGAGGCCTAACCCACATTTCATCATCAAAGGGAGTGACTTCCTCAATGTTTATGATGTAAAATTAAAGGCATGACGGGTATAAAATTCCACATCTATGTATAATTTTGTTAAACCTTCATGTTATGTAACATATAAGTCCCTTACTTCCTTAACACATTTAGTGGTGCGAGGGATATTTGAAGAACTGGCTCTACTGTTTGCTCTAAGCATGTGCTAACTGATAAGAGTGAAACACCAATGGGACTTGAATGAGTGATGTTGGCAGGGTGGGGCAGAGTAATAATATGTCCAAGGGGTCATTTGCACAATGAATTTGCACAGTTTTAAACATTGACAATGTCAACTAGAAAATGTAATTTCGAGGAAATTACCAGTGAATGAAAATATAAACATACTGTATATTAACATAAAATGCAAAACAAAGTTTTATTTGGAAACAGTTGACAGGAGTCATAGTTGATAACAACTGACAGTTGAAATGTCTAAACAGTTAAATAGTTGAGTAGTTTAAATAGTTAAATTATTTAATAGTGAATTATTGTAGTGAGGAGTAGTGTGGGCAGAAGAAATAGGAACAGAATCGGTAGTATGTAAGTATAAATTTTACAAAAGTGAAAAATACATTCCCCACGTGTCCTTTTCAAGACCCTAAATAGACCTCCATGGGAAGAATAAGAAGAAGAAGAAGAAGAAGAAGAAGAAGAAGAAGACTTGGGATAACAGAACAGTGCATGAAAATGCACTGTACTGTTCTTCCTAGGCTTCTTCTTATTCTTATTATTACAGTGCATGAAAATGCACTGTTCTGTTATCCGAAGTCTTCTTCTTCTTCTTCTTCCCACCAAATTTCTGCGTCTAATTCAGCTTTAACCGTTTAACGTACTGTAGAAACTTCGTTCAAACTTTGTAACGTAGGTCTTGAAAAGGACACGTGGGGAATGTATTTTTCACTTTTGTAAACTTTATACTTTTTGAGATATTAATAAAAAACAAGCTTATTTTTCCCCATAGACTTTGCATTAGACTATGACATCACAATGGACTAATTAACTTGATTTGCACCTGTATCAACTTCCAGCTGCTCACTACTAGGACCCATCAATGGGCCAGTTAAACTGATTGCACCTGTATCAACTGCTTTCTGCTTAACTAGGCCAACTCTCTGTGTCCATTCTACAAGGATATAAGGCACATTCCATCCAACTTTCCATCCATTCATCCTCTTCAAACCATTCACTCATCCACCCATTAAACTATACATCAACATCCATTAAACAATCTGCCTATCAACATCCATTCAATTTTCTGTCTATCAACATCCATCACACTATCTACATTCAACTTTTAAACTATATACTCTGTCTCAGGCTTTAAGCATCCACTGGCTCTCTTAAGACTACTATTTCCTCTGCCCACAACTGTTTCAAAATAAATATCCTCACTACAATAATTCACTATTAAATAATTTAACTATTTAAACTACTCAACTATTTAACTGTTCAGCCATTTCAACTGTCAGTTGTTATCAACTATGACTCCTGCCAACTGTTTCCGAATAAAAGTTTGTTTGGCATTTTATGTTAATATACAGTGTGTTTATATTTTCATGCACTGGTAATTTCCTCAAAATTACATTTTCTAGTTTTTAGAGTGCATTCTTCTACTGTTATCATTATTACAGTGCTGAAAATGCAGTACTTTCAACCGGCTTTTCTATTACAGTGCATGAAAATTCATTCAAACTATTTTACAGTGCATGAAAATGCACTGTTATCCTATTTTTAGGTCTTCTTCTTCTTCTTCTTCTTCTTCTTCATGTGTGCAGCTATGTATTTTTCAAACTTTTACGTAACATGTTTTGTGTACTTTTAAAACTATTAATTAAAAACTAAACTCAAAATTTCCCCATTGACTTAACATTATGATTATGACATCACAATAGAGCTGTTAAGCAATTAGAATCCTATGGCAGGTGTTCAGGCCACCTGGACCAACTGCCAGTCTCAGGCTTTAAGCATACAAACTGGCCCTATTAAGACTACACATCCTGTTCAACTGCTTCCTCTGCCAAAAACTGTTTCAAAATAAAAGTCCTCACTACAATATTTCACTGTTAAACAATTTAACCCTTTAAACTACTGAACTTTTAACTGTTCAGCCATTGTAACTGTTACTTGTCATCAACTATGACTCCTACCCACTGTAGCTAGTTAGCTAGTTAACATGTTAAGATTAGTTAGCATGTTAGATTCTTTAGCAAAACTTTTAAAAAAAATTAGCTAAAAGCGCTTAGTCTAAGTTTAGCTAGTTAAAGATTGTTAGCATGATAGTTAGCATAACTGCTAACAATGATTAGCGATTAGCTATGGTTAACTAAGTTTTAAGATGTTAAAGCATAACTACTAAAAATGATTAGCTAGGTTAGCTAAGTCACATGGTTAACATAATTAGCATGTTAGCTAGCATTGTTAGCATGTTAAAAAACTGCTAAAAAACGTTAGTTAAGTAAATGTTAGCGTGGTTAGCATAGCACTGCTATAAAACATTAGTTGGTTAAGATAGTTACAAATCTGGTATAACTGCTAGCAAAATGATTAACTTTCAGTTAAAATATCTAGCTTACACTGCCATTAAACTATTTGAATATCAACATTCATTAAACTTCCAGTCTGTCAACAACTTTTAAACTATTTACCTTCAACTATCTACCTTTTAAACTATAATTAAACTATCTATTAAACTAGCTGTCTATCAACCTTTTTAACTATTCAGTCTATTTGTAAACTATCTACATTCAAAACAGTCTCAAACTATCAACTTTTTATTAAGCTATGCAACCACCATGTCTATCCTAGCATCACCAGTTTTAACCATCTCTGTATTATCTGTTTTAACTATACATGATATTTTTCACAACTTTAGCATTTTCATGCACTGGTAATTCCTTGGAATAGCATTTCTAGTTCTTATTCTTTTTCTTCTAACGCACTTAATGCAGCTTCAACCGTTTAACGTTAGAAACTTCATTCAAACTATGTTACATAGGTCTTACTTAGGACATGGGTGCTATGTATTTTTCAGCTTTGTAAATTTTATACTTTTTAAACTATTAATTAAAACTATTGAAATTTCCCCATTGACTTAACATTGCCCTTTATGACATCACAGCAATTAGAATCTTCTGCAATTAGATCCTAAGGCCACCTGTTCAACCACCTGCAGTCTCAGGCTTTAAGCATACAAACTGGCCCTATTAAGACTACACATCCTGTTCAACTGCTTTCCTCTGCCAAAAACTGTTTCAAAATAAAAGTCCTCACTACAATATTTCACTGTTAAACAATTTAACCCTTTAAACTACTGAACTTTTTAACTGTTCAGCCATTGTAACTGTTACTTGTCATCAACTATGACTCCTACCCACTGTAGCTAGTTAGCATGGTTAAAGATAGTTAGCATGTTAGCATTGCTAACATTGTTAGCATTTTAACAAAACTGCTAAAAATGATTAGCTAAGTTAGCTAAGTCACATGGTTAGCATAGTTAGCATGTTAGCATTAGCTAACATTTTTAGCAAAACCTATAAAATGATTAGCTAAGTTAGCTAAGTAACATGGTTAACATAGTTAGCATGCTAGTTAGAATAGTTATAACCTACTAAAATGATTAGCTAGGTTAGTTAAGTCACATGTTAGCATAGTTAACATGTTAGCATTGCTAACATGTTAGTTAGCATAGTTAGCATAGCTACTAAAATGATTATCTAGGTTAGCTAAGTCACATGGTTGGCATAGTTAGCATGCTAGTTAGCATAACTACTAAAAATGAAAACATTAGCTAAGTTAACTAAGTTAAGTAACTTGGTTAGCATTATTATCTTTGTTAACACAGTTAGCATAACTGCTAGCAAACATTAGAGCCATTCCAACTGTCAGTTATAGTCACTTATCTACCTAAATAATTTAACCATTTAAATTATCCACCTATTTAACTGTTCAGTCATTCCAACTATATTAAACCTTATCTAACAAGCAACCAATATAGTTTGTTTTATTCTGCATATTTTACATAATATTTTTTGCATTTTTATGCACTGTATTTCCTTCAGGAAATGCTTTTCTAGTTAATGCTATTTTCTTGGTCTATGTTGGAGTATGATGAGAAATTACTGTCCACCAAGCAGTGCATGACACCCCACACATTCATGCAACAGAGCTTTTCTAAAGGACAGATAGAGGAGCATGTATACAGCCAGAGCTTTTGAGGCATAGCATTGGCATTATTTTTCACTGAACAAATATGGTTCCTGTTCTCTCTGTCTTAAATATGAAGCTAATTCGCCTTATTCACCTGGCGGCCAGAACGAGGCTAAAGGGTACACTTGCCATTACACCTCAGTCCAACAGATGGTGGTGGCAATGCACTCCGTTTGCAAACTGCCAAAAAGAAAAAGCTCACTGAAAAAGAAGGGTTCACTGGCCTGTTCTTCTTTAGTTAGTTTTTTTTGACAGTTTGTAAACGGAGTGCATTACCACCACCATCTGCTGGACTTAGGTGTAATGGCAAGTGTACCCTTTAGCCTCGTTCTGGCCGCCGGGTGAATAAGGCGAATGGTCTTCCATTCAAAGCAGTTAGATTATTCACTAGTTATCAACCCATATGGGAGCTGACTCTAAAGCAGGTGTGGCAGTGGTCAGGTGCAGATCCAGTACAGGTGAGGGACATACCTGGGACTAATTCAGACCAGGTGAGGGACAGCTGGGACTAGTCCAGTATAGGTTAGGACTGTTTCGTAAGCGACCTGGGGGGTATTCCATCAACCTCGCTAATGAAGGCGGCGCTTAACAGCAATGGCCTGGCTTGAACTAGCGTAGACTTTCACTTGGGGCTGAAGCCGTTCCATTAACTCAAGTTATTGTCATCTTGGCCTCATTTATTTAAGCGAGGTTTAGTTCAGCTTCATCTCTGCTCGTGCACGAGGTAGAAAAGTAGACCAAAACAGTAGATTGACGAAAAGACGATATATGTCGTAAAATTAAGACAATATCAGAGCCCGTTTACGGAGAGCCGGATCACTCCCTATTAACTCCATTGTACCTGCAATCTGTTGCAGTTCCACTAGGGGCGATCACGAATAAGTGCAAAAATAATGGGGGTCTATAGAGCTAGACGGCTACATTTTTGTCTTTCACCTGGTTGTCATTGAAAAATCGAAGATTTGATTGTGGTTTCTGCAAGCTCACTATGGATTATAGGTCAAAAGTTGAATGAACGAAAACTTCACGTCCTTTTCGATTTCTTACAGGTTGGGTCGTTGTTGCCCACAACACACTAGCTTTCTGCTAATGAATGGCGTCATTGACGATTTTGAAAGGCTTTTAGAACAAATAAGTGACTCAAAAAATATAATACTCAGCGGTGTGTATTTTCTCTGTCCCCTCTTTCGCATGCAACATTCAAATTTCTGGGCAAAAAAATATATCCCGAGAAAAGTGGATTTGAGGGGTACAGCGCCATAGACCTCCATTAATTCTGCACTTATTCGTGAGCGCCCTCATGTGGAACCAGAACGGGAACTGCAACCAGTTCAGAAACCGGAAGTTTCCCGAGAGTGGCGGTTCTCCCTTTATTAGACATTCTCTGACAATAGCCTACTTAGGGTTGGGTATCGTTTCAATTTGAACGATTCCGATTCCAATTCCGATTTCTTATTTCGATTCCGGTTCCTAACGATTCTCGATTCCGATTTTTTTTTAAAGGCAGGGTCAAAAAAAGTTTAGGATATTTTAAATGAGCTAGCTAACCAACGGTCTTTCTCAGGGTATCTGCACATTTTCCAAGTGCAAATTTGAAGACTTTTTAAGATATTTTCAAGACATCTAAATGAAAATTAAGACTATACCACGACAAAAAGATATATATGACTGTTTATGCAATATTTTTTTTTCCTACTAATTTTAACCCCCACTCCATTTTGGATGTCTACAGAAGTTACCAAATATATTTTGGCGAAAGAAAAAGAATTGTGTGTGAATTACCTTCACAGCTATAAATGCCCAATTTTACGGTCTTTGAAGCTGACCGTTGACAAGCAAAGACATGTGCACTGGACTGGATTCCCTTCAATATTTTTTTCAAAGTTAGACTAAGCTATTTAGATATTTTAATAAGCCTACTTTATATAATTTACTATGTGCACCTATTGTCCAATATGCAGCACAGCAAATTAAAGTTAATCCACTACTTTACATTTTGCATACCAGTTGTATCTAAACCAACCAAAGCTTGACTGAAACATTGTAAAACCATTGACTTGTCTTGAATTAATTAAGAGACAGGTCCTCCTCGCATGATCCTGCTGAAAACTGCTGGTTTCATCTCAAGCACGCACGTTTTTTTTTTTATGTAGCAGTCGTCGACATTCAAAAAATATGCGGTTATATTTCACAACTTTTGCGAAGTAGGCCTAGCCTGGGAAACGCTGGCAAGCAAGCTGCTGGCAGATATTACAGGTAGGCTAGACAGATGTTCTTCCCTAGGCTAGGCCAGAAACACACGCTGGAAAGATGCAAACAGATCAACTTAACATATAGAGTATTTCCTCCTGATTGCGAAGCACTGCACATAATTTGACCAGCGGTCTTCGCGTCCATAGTTTGTGAAACGATGCTGCGTCCGAGCAAAGACTTTAGATGCCAAGCGCAACTCCAAAAAGGAGAACAAATGAGCGTCTGGCTTGAGGCTGAGCCGGACGCCGGACAGGGCTTTTAAAATCCATATGTCCGGCCTAAATTCGAACGTATGGCCAACCTATCGCTAACTGGCTTATAACTCTTTCTCCCGCTCATTCTACCATAGGCTCCCTCATTCCATGTAGGCTACCTGTCTATCTCTCAGGCCTCAGCTACACCACGAAAACGTCAGGCATATTTTTTTGTACATAGGCCTACTGTATTATTACCATTTTCACACCTTTAACCAAACCGTGAAAAAAATCTTCACTCTGCAAACACTACACTTCCTCCCGTAGCCTAATCACTTATACAATTGCGTTTTAAATACACGAAACTGGATGGAGACATCACTCGCTCTCTTGCACTCGCTGGCGGTCCCATACGCACATTTAATACCTCTCTTTCGAAAATTCAGTTGTATTTAAGACTTTTTAAGGATCCGCGGGAACCCTGCTTTCTGAATGAAATACTCTGACATTCTCAATGAATTTTAATTCTATGAACTATGCGCTTCTTCGTTGGTGTTCAGCCGTTTCTTCTTCTGGTCGGCGGACTGGGAATCGAAACTAGGAATCGAAATTTACACTTTTGAACGATTCCGGGAAAATCGCAAAGATAGTCCCGGTTCCAAACAATACTCAATATTCGATACCCAAGCCTAAGCCTACTAGACGATTTCTATTCGATAGGCAAGCGCCATCTACAGGATTTTCAAATTTAACATCGAGAGAAAAAATAGATTGCCTACAGAATTTGGAGAATAATGAAAGCATACATTTAAAAAAGCAATATAATGGTTTGAAATCAATTGCGAGTTTGATTGACTTCACTCTTGAACAAATATACTATACAGTCTATGCTTAACAAAACGAGTGAATGAATAAATATAAACTCAAAAACAACTTAGGCATATATTCAAAACTATCTATAACCTACGTTCTTATATTAAAAGAGTTCTCTCCAAATTATTGTCTATAGGTGTAGGTGGTCATAAAATAAATTATTATCAACATAATAGCCTATTGTCTCCCATAAGTCCCAAAGTGTTTGAAATAAAATAATCTGAAAAACAATGGCTTTCAATTCAATTTATGCCTATATTTAATCTGTGTAGCACACAGTTGATTTAACATTCATGAACAATCGTCGACACATGAAACAGTTTTAATTATTAGCTGCCTAGGCTACAAAATAATTATCCTTTGGCTTGCATCAGATAATAGCCCACTGGCAAAGCTGTCACTGGACAGCCTACCAAATGTGCATGACCCTTTATCAGCAGTAGACATATGTCTTTCATCAAAGATTATAACTAAAAATGCCATTATCAAGGTGATAAACAATGTAGCCTTAAAGGAGAATTCCAGTGTGATATTGACCTAAAGTGTGATAAACATGATACCGAGTGTGAAAGTACGTCTCATAGCCCATCTCGGCTTGTCCCCTGCACTCCAAAATCTGGCGCTAGTTAGCCGATGCTACCAACAGCTTTTTCAATGGTGGTGCTTCGGCATCGGGCTAGCAATGCAAATAGACTTCCGAGGGCCCTGACATTTAAAACGAGACATTGAGAACTTTGAAAAAGCACTGGTAGTTTACTTACAAGACGATTTATGCAGACAGTATCTTCCGCGAAGTTTAAGCGTTTGCAGCCATCTTGAATTTAGTCACGATATGTAGAGCGACGAGTAAGAATGAACAGGTATGATAAGGGATCAGATTCCAAAAATAATTCAGTGGAAATGCATGGATTCCAGTTTCTTCCAGTAGCAGAAATACTACTTTGATTACTAGCTAGTAATCAAGGATCTTTGGTATTGTATAGTCAAATTTGAATATAACGTGGCCAAAAGCTATTGTAGCCTTCTTTCTATCTGTTAAAGATCAACAGATCAGTGATTTTCGCCTATCTGCTCGCCAAAAAAGCTGGTATTGTGTTTCCTGAATCCTTACATTCAGGCATTCAAATTAAACATGTATTTTTTTCTCTATTTCCTACCAATGTATGATGCTTGCATGAGGGAAACATCCCAAAACAATAGCACCATATAATTGTTGCTGTTTTGAGAAGTATTTCTTTTCTTATGCAAGCATCATGCAACCATACAAAAGCAATGAAACTAGTTATATCTTACATTAGTAAAGCAGTCCTCTGATGTGCATGTTACAAAACATTTAAGTGAAAGTGCATGTATAACAATATAGGCATAATAATGATTGTGATAATGATAATGACAATTTGATTTGGAGGGAGTGGGGTTGGCTTTTGGGTACGTGTAGATGAGCCCTATGACCCCAAAGTCTGCTATGTAGTCAGGGGGCCTATGTGGTTTCTGTGGGTTTGGAATGTTAATTTTTGGAGAGTGGTTGGACTGTCTTTAGAGGTCATTGAACATGGAGAAAAATTATGTCTCCATTTTTTTTTACCTGTTTCAACCCTATTTTTTGAAATTGTATATTTCACTATAATTAACACCATACATTTTGCCTAAATCACTGGCTATGATGAATAAAGTTCACAAAACAGTTATTTTCAACGGTTTTATTGTATGTCAAATTGGTATTATGATTGTATGTCAAACAATTAGAGATAAGATCAATAACCAATCAGTTTCACCAAATACACATACTCCATTGCTGAAAGATAGCAAAAACATAACAGAATCACAGATGAGACCTCAAACAACATTTAATTCATTTACATATAAGCAACATATTATCTCACCTCCACAATTTCCTCATCAAAATCTGCAACTAGTCTACTAAACCCTATTCCTACTCACCTTCTTAAGACTGCTCTCCCCTTCCTGGATAATGTTTTGCTCTAGATATTCAGGGCATGTACCGAAGTCGTTTAAGACATCTGTTATTAAGCCCTCCCTCAAAAAATCTAGCCTTGTATCAATACTGGTCCTCCTGGACCTCAGCGCTGCCTTTGACACCATAGACTATGACATACTACTTAGGCTTGAAAATTGATAGGTATCAAAGACTCAGCACTCGCTTGGTTTAGATCATACCTTCCTAACCGTCAACAATTTGTACAGGTCCATAATAAACCATCTACCCAGATTATGGTAAAATATAGAGTGCTTCAAGGCTCAGTACTGGGGCCCCTGTTGTTAAGCAGATGATACATAACTATACCTCTCCATAAAACCTGATGAATTAATCCTGTTAGCCAAACTTGACACATGTATAAGAGATATATAGACATGGATGACGAATAATTTCCTGCTTTTGAACTCAGATAAAACAGAAGTCACGGTTTTAGGTTCTAAAAAGATGAGGGATATATCCTATCCACATCACAGGCTACATATAGTGATCTTCCACTGACCTCATCCACAATTGTTAAAAACCTAGGAGTTATAATTGACCAGGACCTAGCACTAAACTAGATGTACCGCAGAGCGGTACAAAATATGACCGCCGCCCAGTCCAGCACATTTTTTCCACAAAAATAAATCACGCTGAAAGGCCTATATGATTCTAACTGTCTCACTAAATTGCATTATCCACACTCAATTCTCACTGGTATCTGCTAGACAAACAAGTACCAAAACATGATTAGTTCATAGATTTCACATGTAAAATTCATTTTATACAACCCCACCCCCCATCTTGCCTGTTCATAATTCTGAGAAATTCTTGAATTGTGTGCATGTGTGCGTGTACACGTTTATGTTTATGTGTGTGGGTGTGTGTGTGTGTGTGCGTGCTTGTGTGTTTGCCTGCGTATGTGTGTTTGTGCATGTGCATGCATGCGTACATATGTCTACTGTGTGAGTATGTGTCATACGTATGATTACTGTGAATGTATGTGTGTGCGTGTGTATCTGTTTATGCACATGTGTGCACATGGAATGGGTTAACATGACCCCTGGAGGCAAACATACGGAAAAAAATTGGTCATCCTAGGCCCTACGGTTCTCAAGATATTCACAGAAAACTGTGTCTGCCCTACCCTCCTTTCGGGGGGTCCAGTACAGCGGGGGGGCTACAGATCAAAACGAAAAACGATGGTTCCATGCTATCCATGTGGGGTTAAATGCCCACCAAGTTTTGTGTACCCTGGTCTTTCAGTGTCCCGGGAATCCTTGACGGAAATTTGGACATGCGAAAAGAAAAAAAAAAAAAATCTGACTAAACCTATATCTGCGGTCATAATAATCACATAAAACAGATCACCAAAACTTAATTTTACCATTTAAGGAACATTTCAAAGATAAGGAAGTCCTTATCCTTACCAGATGCCGAGAAATTAATCCATGCTTTTGTCACCTCAAGGATAGACTATTGCAATGCTATTACGCTGGCTGTAATAATACCTGTCTAAAGACCTTACAGCTTATACAAAATGGAGCTGCTCACACACACAAAAAATATGAACATATTTCCCCCATCCTAGCATCCTTACACTGGCTACCTTTTAAAAGTAATTGACTTCAAAATATTACTTATATCTTTTGGTTGGTTGCCTGCATTGAAAGAGGACACCTGAAGACGCTCTTTTGTCTGCTTCTGACAGAAGAAGCACTTATCTATGCTGGCAGCAGCTGCTGCTGAACAAGTGTACATAGTCCCTCTAGATGGACTTGATGCAGTTGCAGGTGTTGCTGCAGGTTCAGAAGATGGTCTACCACGTCTTTTCTGAAGACACTGAGTCTTGCCTGCTTCACATGACTTCTAGTAGCGAATCTTAGCATGCTGCAGATGCTTACTGTTACAGGTGGATTTGTAGCAGTTTCTGTGCCAAACTGCTTTGTTCTGTTGTAAAATAACTGCACTGTAACAATGTAATCTTTGGCTGATCTGTGATCACCATCCCCATACTCTCTCATGGACAAAAACAAGAAATTTGGCATATGTCTCTAGTGATGGGTCATTCACCAGTCCACACATATCTGCCACTGGATACATAGCCCAAAATCTGTTTCTTTTAGAATATGTGTGCCATCACCTGACTAACAGAAAGACACACCTCAGAATATAACCTAACTAGACTGTGCCACCATGAACTATGAAAATGTGCTTGCTCAAATGTAGAAGGCTAGAAGGTCACTAATATCACCAACCATGAAGAACAGAGCACTAATTGCTTCAGGTTATTTGATATTCTAAATTCTATAATTGCCAGCTATCAACAGCCAACTGTCACTGCTAGTGTCTCTCTTTCTCTTACACACACACACACACACACACACACACACACACACACACCTGTCTGTTTGTCTATCTTACCCTTTCTTTTCTTCACACTTACATAGGCTACGGAAGGCCTTACAGACTTCAGCTGGTACTAGCTATGTAAAAGTCTATTAAACTTGATTTAACAGAGATCTCTGCACTTTGTACTCTTTTAAGCGGACAAGCGAGGCACAATTTCTTGTTAAAGAGATCAATTATCAGCCTAAAAATGTTTTATAATGTTGTATTGTTTATGTGGTCCACTTTTGCACACTACCTTGTAGAATATCTTTGCTTTTTGGCACCAAACCCTATGCTATAATACCGGCAATGTGAGGTTTATGGATAAAACACCAAATTTGACCTTTTCTGAATTTGACCTTTGATTTGGGTCCTTCAAAACCTTCAAAAAAATGGAGACGTGTTTTTTTTTTACTCTTAAGAACCTCTAGAACAAAGATATAATGGTCTCCAAAAATTAACATGCGAATCCCACAAGCCCCCAAATTAGACACATAGGCCCCCTAATGACTGGGCCTCAGGTCAAAGAAGTTTGAGAAAGGCTGGTGTACATAACCTGCATCAGATTGAGGTTTGCAGTGATGCGCCTGAAGGCACGGGTTGAGGACCCGGTCAGTTACGTCACAATATGCACATTTGTTTAAATTCATACCTACGTAATCACCATGACCAAAATTTTACTTTTTTTTAACTTTGAATCTTGAAAAAAATATTGACCTACCTACCCTTTTTTTTTTTTTTTTTTTTTTTTTTTGGCTGTTACTGCAAACAAGAATATTTTTAAGGATGGCCTCATGACTGTTAAAATGGCTGACATTGAACCACAGTGCTTTAAATGGGAGCCCCCAGTATCAGTCATCAAGGCATCAAAATCTGCCACAAGCACTTACAACACACAACATCACTCATAAACACACACACACACACACGGACAGAACCACCACTGTTCAAGAGACCATTTTGGGGCTAAATGTGCTTTTTCTCATTTGGTTGTTTTCTGTTTGTTTAGAGCAGAATGAGGCACTGCTGTTCAAAGGGCCCATTTGGGTGAAATTATTATATAATTTATGTTATTATTATTTATTATTATTTACTATAGGGTTCTAGAATAAATAAAACAGTGTGTTTGAAATAATGGAATTTGTGCTCTCTCATGAAGCTGGGTCAATGGGACATGGGGAGGGTGGGTCTGTTGATCGGGGGCAGGGGGCGTGGTGCCACGAGTAGTTCAAGCAGACGTAGGACTTTCATGTACTTCGATCAGGGGGGAGGTGGCATGGCATTGTGCCAATGCCCCCCATTGGAATTGGATTTGGAACTATTTTCGGGCATAGCACCGGCAAAGCACCGCTGTGAGGCGCAAAGACGTCACGCAGCATCTGAAAACCCTCAACTTCCTTTTAAGTGAGTTGTTGTGTCCTCTCTCTCCTCAGGTTGTTGGGCTGTTGGTCTGGTCTCTGATGGCTAGTATCCATATCTTCCATCCTGCCATTGGCTGGGTGATGTTTGTCTCCGTCACCCTCTGGCTCCTGACCATAGTGCTGTTCTGTATGCTGCTCTTTGGGGTTCATCACAAGTTACCCTCTGTGCCCTGGCCCCTCGCTGTGAGTCACTTCATTCATTCATTCATTTGTACTGTATATGTTCAAATACCAGACCCACATTTGTTTACATGTTAATGTTGAACAAACAGCATACTGTATTTTGTACTATACTATTTTGTACTATACTACACTATACTGTACTATACGATACGATACTGTGATTGATGATCTGGTGCTTGTGTTGCTTTTCTATGGGCTTCCTTTCCCAGGTGTTGGTCTTCAATGGTGTGGCCGCTTTCTTGTACTTAACTGCTTTCATAACCACTGCAGCAGTCGCCAGTGATTACTACTGGACATGGGCCTATGGACACATGGTTGCAGCCGCGGTGAGTATAGAACACAGTACATCCTCTACTTACTTGAAATGTGTCATACTTTTGGCCTTTTTAGCCTTTTTATTTAATAGGACAGTAAAGACTGGACAGGATAGTGGGAGAGAACGATGGAAAGTAAGAGAGAGAGATGGAGAGTGGGAAAGAGATGGAGAGAGGGAGAGAGAGATGGAGAGAGTAAGAAGGGGAAGTGGGAGGGGGAGATGGAGAGTGGGAGAGAGGGAGAGAGAGATGGAAAGAGAGAGAAAGAGAGAGAAGGGGAAGTGGAAGAGGGAGATGGAGACTGGGAGAGAGATATGGAGAGAGAGAGAGAGAGAGAGAGAGATGGGAAGTGGGAAAGAGAGATGGAGAGACAGGGGGAGTGGGAGAGGGAAGTGGAGAGAGAGATAGAGAGATGCAGAAAGAGATGGGGAGTGGGAGAGAGAGATGGAGAGAGATGGAAAAGAGAGAGAGAAAGAGAGAGAAGGGGAAGTGGAAGAGGGGGATGGAGACTGGGAGAGAGAGATGGAGAGAGAGAGAGAGAGAGAGAGAGAGAGAGATGGGAAGTGGGAAAGAGAGATGGAGAGACAGGGGGAGTGGGAGAGTGAGGTGGAGAGTAGGAGAGATAGAGTGAGGAAGAGATAGATGGGGAGTGGGAGAAGGAGATGGGGAGAGGACGAGAGGTAGAGAGATGGAAAGAGAGAGAGAAGGGGAAGTGGAAGAGGGAGATGGAGAGATGGAGAGAGAGATGGGAAGTGGGAAAGAGAGATGGAGAGACAGGGGGAGTGGGAGGTGGAGGTGGAGAGAGAGATAGAGTGAGGGAGAGAGAGATAGAGAGATGCAGAAAGAGATGGGGAGTGGGAGAGGGAGATGGGGAGAGGCCGAGAGGGAGAGAGATGGAGAGGGAGAGAGATGGAGAGAAAGAGATGGAAAGAGGGTGAGAGAGAAGGGAAGTGGGAAAGAGGCGATGAGTGGGAGAGAGAGGTGGAGAGTGGGGGAGAGAGAGATTGATGTATGGGAGAGAGAGATGGAGGTATGGGATACCAACGTTCCCACTGCAGCTCCTACCATCTATTGATTTTCTGGAGAATTCTTGCTGGTATTTATTTGAGGCAGCATTGTCTTAAAAACAGCCACACTGGTATGTCTACCTCATACAGGTTTTTTTTTCTTTTTTCAAAGCATCCAGAGTTATGAGTTGAATAGATGAACCAGTTGAACTTTATTTAGTTCAACCTTTATTTGCTTTAAAACACCTATACAGGGGCAGCCGTGGCCTGGTTAGCACTTCGGACTTGTAACCGGAGGGTTGCCGGTTCGAACCCCGACCAGTACGGCTGAAGTGCCCTTGAGCAAGGCACCTAACCCCTCATTGCTCCCCAAGCGCCGCTGTTGATAGCAGGCAGCCCACTGCGCCGGGATTAGTGTGTGCTTCACTGTGTGTGTGTTCACTGTGCTGAGTGTGTTTCACTAATTCACGGATTGGGATAAATGCAGAGACCAAATTTCCCTCACAGGATCAAGTGCTGTAGCCACCCAGCCATAAATAAATATCCAGTACATGGTTCACACACAGTCGCCCTGCCATGGGTCATTCTGTACCTGTAAGCACACACTGTAAATCAAATCTCTGTACAAACAAATAAAACACCATGTTGGCTATATAGAGGAATTTTCACCATAGCACCACAACAGTGCTCAGAGTTTAGCAATTTTATAAAGTTGCACACGTGCCTGGCCACACCCGCCTAGATCTCCTTTTAGGGAGATACTAGTCTAGAACACCATAGTTCACTAAAGTTTTCATTGGTCGGCAGATTACCTGCCCAATCAGCGTTGAGAGGGGATGACGCTATAGTTTTGAAATTGAAAGGCTGTGGTAAACAGCAGTAGCATCGCCTGCAAACATAAACAAAATTGCAGTCAGAAGAATGTGTACATTTATTTACAGCAAAGGTAGGCCCACATACATTGTTTCCTGGCTGACAGTGCTGTTTATTGTCAGTTTGTAAAGTTCGCAAAGTAGGTTTGCAAAGTAGGAAGTAACGTTATGAATCCCTAGTCAATGTGATTGGTCAAGATAGACCAATGATTTCACTTAGTGCAAGGTTAGCGCAAAGTCTACGCCCATCGCAATTAGGGCTGTCACTTTTGTGAAAAAATCCTGTTCGATTTTTGAGACATAAGTGTTCATTGAATCGTTTGTAAAATTGATTTTTTTATGTCTAAAGACGTTTCCATTTTCAACATATAGGCCAATCCACAAACAACTAACAGGCATTAGGACGAACATAAAGAGGGCGCTTGTAGACACAAGCCAGCAATATTTCTGATGATTTATTGGCGTGAAGTTTCGTGCACAATGACAAACAGGAGTGCAACATTCTCAAAAAACAATTACCGACATACCGACAATCAAAAAATCCAGTGGAAACTAGATGGCAGAAGTGTGTAGGCCAATCGGCCCACCATTTTCTTCTACTTCGCCACCTACAGATGTTTGACAGGTATGATATTTCGAAACACCATGTTATTACCCATAGACATTCGACGCCCGGAAGTTGGGTGGATCCGGATGTTTCGGAGGCGGGACTTATTCCGGAGAGGTCTATGCTTACTGCACTTCGGAATTCTATTATATTCTTATATTCTTGTTTGTGAATTTTGTTGCATCTTTTTTTTTTATTTGTTTGATTAGTTTAAAATACATATTGTAGCGTCGGCGCAAAAAAGACAGTGTTAGCGTTCTCCCGCGAAAGGCATGCTGGGATACGGGGGTGAACATTTGGGGTTTATGTCTTTATATCTCCTAAGTTATAAGTGTAAAGTTAGCGTCTTTATTGTAACATGTTTCCCTTTTAGTTCTCCCTCGTGTGTGATCCTTTTTGTGTGGGGGGCTGCGTCCTCCCCTGTATGTGTAGTGTGTGTGTGTATGCTTGACCTGCCCCGTGTGTATTGTGTTCAATGTCTTGGTCTTGGTCTGTGTGCTCTCGTTCTCAGCTAATAAATCTTTAGATTGGACAACTGTGTGTGTTGCTATCAAATCGTTACAATATTGTACATATTTGGTTAAAATCGATTCCCTATTTTAGTTTTCAAAACTTGTGTTGTTTGGTCCAATCAATTGTTCAATCGATTTTCGAACGTAAAGTGACAGCCCTAATCGCAATTCAAGTGATGGAAAGGAATCACAATTGTGAGTGACCATACTCTATTCACTTTGTGACTGAATTTGGTTTACCAGGCTATGTGTCTAGTAACCTGACCCTAGCCAGATGAATTTCGCTCCGCCTAGCTCCACTCATCCATCTGGAACCGATCCATTGAAGTGTTGCTTCAGAAGGCTGGGCCTAATCAAAAAATGCTTGCATATGATTGAATAAGCCACTTGTCCGTCATCTATTGACGTGCTACTTCAACCACTCACATCGAAGCCAACCAGTGACGCTAATAACAGTCTCACAGTCGCTTCTACGCTATGTCACATCTATGAAACTCCCGCCCTGCGTCCTGATTGGCTGAACCATAAAGTCGGTTGCAGAAATCACTCTCAATGGAAGAGGTCCCAGATGGATGTGAGTGAAGCTAGGCGGAGCTAAAGCGAAATCTAAAATCTGGCTAAATTCATCTTACGTGTCTACAAGGTTCAATGATGATTCATTTTTTTATTCAAAAGGCTTCAATGATGAAAAAATGTAAATACTTCAGAACTGTAAAAGCATTTTGACTGAAAATGTAAACAGTGTCCTCCAAGCAGGCCTATTAAATTAAGACCCATTTGAAAACTCTGTTGCTGACATAAAAGCATGGTGGCAAGCACACCCACCTACACACACATCCACACACAGAGTTCAGCTGTGCTATGCACTGTCACTCTTGATCACAATGACCCATTGACCCTGATGCATTGACTCACAGAAGAGTGGATATTGTTTTTCTGTTGTGCAACAGGCTAGCCTATGCTGTCTGCCACCCCAGCTTATGGCGTCACCATGGAAATAATGTATGACGTCCTCTCCAAATTGGTCTATAGAACTGGATAAAGTGAAGAAGTACTGTCCCCTGTCACTTCAATGGCCAATACTAGGCTGGCTAATTTAACCAAAAATATACTCAATGGGCTGCTGCCAGCTTTAAAAATGTCATCTAACATGCTCACTTCTGTCCACATTTTCACATACAAGCCAGTTAGGTACCATTTTATAAATGGTCAGAAATTATGTCGTCCATGTGGATTGGCTGATCCCCTAGCAGGAAACTGCCAGTTCATCTACCAATCCACACAGACAACATCCTTTTGTGTCCCCAGTAACATGGCACCTAATTGGCTTGTTTGTGAAAAAAGTAGTCAGACGCTCTTTTCAAAGATGATGGTGGGCAACTGGGATGCTAACTGGCTCAAGTTTCAGTTTTTCCACAATTGCACTGAACTCCATTCTCTGAACCAATTCAGTTGCCTGAACACATTTCTTGAATTGATCCCCCTTTTGGCAAAACCTTAAACAGTTTTAAAATATAAAACACAATTTGCAGATTTCATAGTCTTTTTGCAAAACTCTAAACACATTCTCATGCAATAAGGCACATTTTGCATTGTGCTGCACTTGTGATGCATAATGGTAACCACAAGCGACAAAAGGTGAACACAAATAGAGCACAGATGTCAAAGGATCACACTTGTTTCAAATGATGTGACGCAACCAATATAAGCTAGTTCAGAGTGTTAACAGGTTGCTGAACAGTGCAGGTTGATATCAACAATGGACAGAAACTAGTGAGGCATTCGTGAGTACATTGTAGGCTGTAGACTGCAATGCACTCATTTACAGTACTGAAATGCCTGTACTGTCTTTTCAGGGAAAAGGCTTCTTCACAATTGCTAAAACATTTTTTTTAAACCTTCCACCCTTTTCTCAAAACTGTTAACACAAACCCCCATTCTCAATACTTTATGTTTACTGGATTTACAGTTAATGTTGAATCCACCGAGTTATTAAATATTTTTGCTTAGTTTTGTTTTTTAGATGCAAAATGCATTTACTGTATTGTAAACAATACAATTTCTCCTGGAGCTATATGCCCTGAACACTGTGTTTTCCATTTCCATTGTCTAGTGACTGCTCAGTAGTGTTTTCATTTTGACTGTTTGAGATGATCTAAAGGTTTGGTTTTGGCTTTGGTATTGAGCACCTGTACAACTGTTTTGATTTGATTGTTCAGTTTTGCAGAGGTTGGCAAAAGTTTTGGGAATGTAGTTTGAGATTTGGGATTTGTGTTTATAGTTTTCTGAAAAGTGTGGCAGGTTTCATAAAATGTGTTCTAATAATTATGAAAAACTATAATCCTCTAGACCCAGACCCCCCCTCCCCCGGATGTCATGCCCTATATGATCACTTAATTTGATAAATTATCCTGTATGGTAAACTCTGGCATAACCCCCCCTTTATATAAATAAATAGGTTTCATCTGACCTTGTCCAAAGTTTACCTCTCCTCTTTCTCTCCCATTTACCCGCACTGGCAAGAGCATAGTACTTTTGGTATTATAGTAGGTTAGACCATTTATGGAAGGAATGTGTTCCACTCCACGCCCTGTTCACAGTCCACCACAAGCGATCACGACAAGGCTGTTGTCTAGTGCCTCTGAACAGAAAAGATACACTCACGACACACATACACAATCACAGTTGCCACCAAGCCCAGAAGTCATACATGTTAAAGGCTTGTCGTTATTTAATGGCCTTCATGCTGTGTCTTTTATCTATAGAATTTGTGAAGCCCAAACACACCCACAGCAATTAACCAGCTGTCTTTATCTCTGCCTTGTTGACAGGTCTTTGGTTGTATAGTAACAGTGGGATATGGAGCCAGCGCGTTCTTTTCCTACACAATGTGGAGAGGAAATGATGGCAATGCAGCAGGCTCCACTGTGCCAGTGTAGAAGGACACTCCGAACAAACAGCCCTCAATACACGCACACATGCACACCTAGCAAAACTGCTCTGAAGACACCTGTCTACACTAGGACGATAGGTGGCGGTAAAATCTAGTTTACAATTACCAGTGTTCTTCTTTCCATCTGTGTGTGTGTGCGCGCGCATGTTTTTTTACTTTACTACTTATGAACTTAAAGCATTTTGTACGGCAAGACCTCATTTCACTGGAGGTATCTTGGCAACTGTGGAAGGAGGCTTCTGTGTACTGTAGCACCTGATGAGTAGGCCTATGTGAATGTTGCCATGGATACCATTCCAAGGCTTTTGTATTGGTGCATACACATCAGGACTGTGACATACTCCCTTCCATATTCTTGATGTGAAGATCATCTATGTCGTGCAGAGAATGCACTTTCCTGTTTTTTTTTTCCTTTTCTTTTTAACATGTCATGTACAAAATCTGAAAGACATTTTGATAAAGTACGAAATGATTTTAAACCATGTTTGAATTTATTCTCACCAGTCACATCCATATCAACAAAGCCTGACCAACAAATATGTACATGTAAAAGACAGCCATTTTGTAAAAAATTACATAAAGGATTTCAGGGACTTCAGTCACTACAGCAGGAAGTGGGATGACGTTTAGATGTATAGTTGACAGACTACATTTAGATGTGTAAAGAAATGAGGGACTGCAATGGACAAAGGTGTTGTATGAAGGTGTACAAATTGCAGTAGACACAGCATAGAGAGGGTTCTCCTGTAAAATGGAAACCTGCTGCATCTACAGCCATGCACTGAACAGAGTGCAAACATTTCCCTTTCTGAATAAAACATAATCATAAATTCACGAATAACACAATGGAGTTACGTCAAGCACACACATGACATAACACCAATGGCTTATTGTCTAAAGCATGTAAGTGAGCATTTGGAAGAAACACTGGACAGGAAACACGAAAAGAAACAAGTGTCTACGCAGAAGCATGTAACAACTACAACATTCACTTTACACACATACTTTAAAATAGGGGCAGGCAAACACACACACACACACTCGCTCTGAATCTGCATACACAGAAAAGAAAAGATAAACATATAAATATTAGTCATTCTCTGTTTTTCTAATGCTGAAAAAATACAGGAACAAAAAGTTATGTTCAGGTGCTTATTCACAATACTGCATATGGATGCACATATTTTACAGTCAGTCTATGAAGACTACATTTGAAGAAGAAAAAAAAAAAAGGCCAAAAGCAAACTTACAGGCATAGTCAGGAGAGTTCACTTCATGTGTGCCAGGAGTCATTCCCATGTGACAGTGGTTGGAGCCTGTCACAGCAGACCAGAACTCTTCTGAGATGTGTGTCGCTCGGGGTGTGGGCTAGCAGAGCGTTTGGATCGATTACTGGTCAGAGGCTCAGTATGCAGCGGGGAGGCATTGGGGTCGGGGAGGCGTTGGGGTCGGAGACGCCTTGAGGATCAGGGAGATGTTGGGGTCGGGGACGCCTTGAAGATCGGGGAGGCGTTGGTGTTGGAGAGGCACTGGGATTGGGGAGGTGTTAGGTTCAGATGAGCCTCCTGGCTCACTTGGGTCCCACTGCCACGGTGGAAGGAATTGGTGTAGGGGCCACAGAGCTCAGAGACTTCACCACCAGCCCGTGACTCAGGTCCAGCCCTCGGCCTTCCCTCTCCTGCAGGGCAGAGGCAGGACACACCGACATCAGGACAACTCGCCCCAGACAGGCTCACGTCAACTCAGTACACACCACATCTTTTGGATGTAGCTACTGTATTTTATCTGTTTTGAGGATTTAGCTCAGATTTTCCCATTATAACCAACTGAAAATTTGCTCTTTTACCGTCACATTCAGCTCTAAGAGGCAGAGTCTCAGTTAAACTCGGCTCATTTACAACCACCTCGGAGGTGACAGTAGAAAGAATGTGAGAAAAAGAGAGCGCGAGATTTTGTTCATTAGGAATGTTAAGTGCACTTGTTTTCTTTTTGTGGTAAGGAGGAGTATTTTCCAACAAATCAGTGACTAACACATTGCCTAATATTAGTTATCACCATGCATTGCTGAATACATGAGTCACTTTACCCATGAGTCACACCCATGTGCTTAGGTGATTATCTAATCTATGTGTCTGTCTTGTAGGTATAGGTAGCTGTGTGGCTAAAAATAAATGGCTCATTAACAATGGTTACACATGCCATGGACCAAAGATAATGTATATAATGACATACTCCCTGATGATTTCACAGAGGGCAGGTACTGACTACTGTTAGCTTCCAACTTACTGCTCTGTAATCGATGAACATTTCTTTGAAGGCTATGAAGTCTGTAAAGGTCAGCAACATGTCAAATATGTCTCCTGAGACTTCATCTTTGTGCTGCCTATAAAACAAGAGAGCATATCAGAGAGAGAAGACAGCCAATCAGTGGAGAGAGAAACCCAGAGCACTTGACCTCAGTCTGACACAACAGCATGATCAGTTATGCGAATGTCTCCGCCTAGTGGTAAAGAATAGACATAGTGGACAAAGGTGCTGTGTTCTATTTATACAATAGTGTGCACTAGTAGTAAGTAAGTGAATATAAGTATATATACTCTTTTGATCCTGTGAGGGAAATTTGGTCACTGCATTTATCCCAATCCGTGAATTAGTGAAACACACAGTGAACACACAGTGAGGTGAAGCACACACTAATCCCGACGCTGTGAGCTGCCTGCTACAGCAGCGCTAGGGGAGCAGTGAGGGGTTAGGTGCCTTGCTCAAGGGCATTTCAGCCGCTCCTACTGGTCGGGGTTCGAACCGGCAAACCCTCGGTTACAAGTCCGAAGCGCTAACCAGTAGGCCACGGCTGCCCCTAGTAGTAGGTGGAGAACATAATAGCTTCTTCCCTTCTCCATCACTAATTACAGTACAACTAATACTCATAATAACAGTACAACACTACTGCTCGCAAAGCAGGTAAGAAGCCTTGTTACCATCAGAGGTGTTGTAATTTTGTCAAAATACAACCTGAGTACTGTGCACTGATCAGTTGAACAGGCCTGAACAGTAGGCAGCAACTGTGCCAAATAGACTACTGTCTGTAATGCAAACCACGGAGACTGAGACCGCAGCTGGACAGGTTTCTCAGTATAGCTTGTTGCATTGATCATGCCTTTTCTGACTGGAGAGAGGGGAGAAATCACATGACAGAACAAATATGAATGATTGGATGCTGTACTCTCATTAATAATTCTCACTTGAGAGACTGTGTGAAGGCACTCATGCTGAATGCAGGAATTCTCTCTACAAGCTGTTGTTCCAGATGTTTCTCCAGGAGGTCAATCTAAGGAAATATGATGAGTTATTACACTGACCTGGCCAACATCCCAATATGGCATGTGTGGACTACAAAGTAATGGAAAGTTGTTTTTGTTAAGAAACCAACTAACATATTCATTAAAGATGGGTGTATAGATGAGCTTATTCTCCTCTGTGTCATCAAATTCCTGGTAGTACTTCTCCATGAAGTTCTGCTGTAACCGCTGAAAGTCCTCCTCTGGAGAAAGAAGAGGACGGTGTAGATGAGGTGTTTCAAATACTGCTCCGACACAACTCGGCAATAAAAGTGCTGTAGGATGTGTACTTATTGAACAAACCCATAATAATATCCTCGATGTTGCCAATAACTGTATCAAACTCTGCATCTGCCGCTGATGACCTGAGGGATATTTGCGAATTAGTAACTAACGCTGAAAACAATTCTTTCCTTGAGCAACAATATATTTATTTAGCCTAACAACCAGAAAGTTGTCCATTAGTGCTGTGTGCATTGCAATACTTACTTTGATAAAGCGAAGTCTTCCTCGTCGAAGTCGTCCATTTCAACAATATTCTCTCCACCGCCCAGCAAATCTGAGGGAGTAAATGAGATTTCCAAACCTAAAACTACGATATATGGTCACTGTAGTGATTCAGACGACTGAAGATCTCTGCTATGAACAGGTGCATCAACTAAGATTATGTGGGATTATCTTATTTTGATAGCTAGCTCGAAGAATGGTCAACTAAATGCCTGGAATGGTTTAACGTACAACAACAGACCGCAGTGTGTTTAAAGGAAACGTCAACTCAAAGTATGATCAATCAATCTTTGCAAATATGCTATCGCTGGCTTCCAAGTTGTGACGCGTTAGCGTTAACTTACTACCGTTAGCTTCGTAATGTTTATCCAGCAAGGTAACAGAGATGGCTATCTTTACCAGCTAAGAGCACACAACCTAGTCCATCTATGAAATAACTCAATCTTAGATACATATATATTGATGAAATTTATACCCACGGATACTCACTTTTCTCTCTTATGTCCATTCTGAAACGTCCAGACGTGGCTTCCGCCTCAACAGCTGCTGCCAAGGCAACGATAAAAAAAAAAAAAAAACACATGTGCACCGCTCAAATTGGTCCGGGCAGAAAACAATCTAAAGGTTGATCAGCCTACCCTTTATTTTACTGTTTAAAACAACATAACTCTCAAAAAGAATTTCAAGTTTTTGCCTGAAATTGCACTGTGCCTATTTACAAGGGCATTGTTCCCACCTCTTCTGGGGCCTACCATCAAATGTTGGACCTCTATAGAAAGCTGAGAACCTCTAGTTTTCGTAGGAAACAGTCAAAATAAATGTGTGATAAACTCACAAAGAGTTACAGAGGCTAGAATGTAGTTTTTTCTTTCTGCCGGATTACAAGGATCTCTGAACTGACCACATTTCAGCCCTCTAGGTCTCTTGATATCCCTTAGAAACACAACTGAGCCCTAGCACCAGGTCTTGTGAAGTTGTGTGCAAAAGTAGATCAATATAGAATGAAAATATGAGTGCTTTAGACTATTATTGGCCAAGGTATGCCCATGCGTTTTGTAAAATGCCTATGGATACTCCCCATAGGACTTTTTGTTATCCAAAATGCATACTGACAATCAAATGCTTACTGCACATGAACCCCTTTGTGTAGAAGCATAATCCTGGTCTCAAATGAAAGGTAACACTTTGAGGTTTCATGCTTGTATTTGGATTATACTTCAGGGGTTCTGATATGGAATGACTACACTTAATATGGAATGATTACATAAATGTCTCTATTTTTGCATTTACTTTGTTGGTTCAATGAGTGTGTATAAGATAGACTATACATCTGTACAACTAATATTGGATAACACAACATGAAGATTCAATTTCTATGGATTCTTGTGAATATTTCAGTACCCAATATGTTGCATCTACTTATTGTGCTGCAGCTACACTGCAGCCAGAAGTCAGGGTAGCGCCAAAAGCGGAAGGGGGGGAGGGGGGCATTTTGTATCAAATTTAATTGAGACATAATAAGATTAATCTAAGAATGTAAAGCACTATACAGATTGTACATGAAAAAAGTTGTCATTTTTGGATTCCCAAGAGTCAAAGCTTTGAAATGGTGTATAACATTACTATGCTACATAGCAATATGGTGCATACAATTGATTTAAAAATGTTGGGGGGAGGTGGGTAACCGTCCCGCAGTTATGTAACACCTCGATGGCATCTGTCGAACAAAACAAAGAATATATTTCGATTCTCTCCAAACATTATTAGACATTAGCACTAAAGCAAGGGAGAGCAAGCCTACATCCCGAGCAGAATCCACAATCCCTCAAGTCACCAAAACAGAATGGCTTCAGAAGAATCTCAGTATGTGTAATGACTTATCGAAGGTTAATGTGTCGAAGGTTAATGGTTGGGGATATTAATATCTTGCAGTAGCCTACCTCTGGTATGGTAAGGTTCTCTTTTAGCACTAAAATATCCTAAACAAAAATATTAAAATAATATATTTCTATATTATATTAAATATTAACAACTTGACCACTTATTATGCAACACATAAACAGACGTTTATTACAAACATCACAATCCAGAAAAAAATGATTTGTATGTCATTAAATGATCTTTGGAACCCCAGGATACATCCATGGCTGCCCAACAACCCCAAACAAATATCTTAGCAGCCAAAACTATTTGGCCAAAAAGCACATCATACCCAAAAACCCTTCTCGGTAACTGTTCATCCTGGGCATCATCATTTTCCAAATTTGAACCTCTACAAATTTAATTATTAACTTAATACCCTTCATGATCAGGCATTTTATTATTAAATGCAGAATCTGCTTTTTTGCATTTATCTTTTGCACAAATATATATACCATTTCACTCACAGTTTCTTCACAATCATAATTTTCTCTCTTTTTTATAACACATCTCATTCAGGTTGTGGGGAGTTTATCCAGAACCGTTTCAAGTACAGAAGAGAAAGGAGAGACATGTGGAGACGAAGCTGGGCCCAGCCTACGCACCTCTCAGGAGTCAGGCATCGACATCACCACCACGAAAATAAAAACAGGTAACGAAGCTCTTTTTTTTTTTTTTTTTTTTTGCTGTTGTGCCTTTGTGTCAAGTTGGAATTGAAACATGAGATATCACAGATACACTGAACACATCTTGACGCAGAGATACGTAGGACACACTGAGCAGAGCGTCTCTTGGGAGTATATTCTCCTCCAAGGGGTTGGGGGAGTAAAGAGCAAAAGGCCAATCCATGTGTAGAATGTTGCTGTGTATGTATCGCATGAAGTTTTATGGCATGTTTTTACAAATGCTTTTCTGTCTCCACACAGAAACTTGTCGTCCCTCTTTCTCTGTGTCTGACAATGGCACTAACACACACACACACACACACACACACATTCACGCTCACAGACAGCAAGTCTGCAACTCTGTGCAGTGCTCCAAGGGGAAGATGTCAGTCCACCCCTCCCCCTCCTTTTCAAACTCTTCCCCCATCTTCCTCTTCTTCCTCTCTTGTTTTTCTCTCCCTCTCTTTTTCTGTGGGCTGACAGACCGGTGAGTGTTGAGCCCTCAAATCATGATTCTGTTGGTCAGGTGTGTGTCTTCTGTTGGACAGAGGGGACTGTTTCGAATGAAGGCGGGGGAATGTCCGAGTCCCCGTGTCCCTCAGTGAGATTGCGTGGGTGGGGAGAGGGCGGCGAGGGAGGAGCGCTGGTGTCAGGACACGTGGGAGATTAGTCTGACACGCGTCTGGATGTCTTGGCGACACAGAGGGCACGTCTCCAGTTGTAAGGCACACTCCATGCAAATCCCACTGCAATGCATGCGCGCCACACACACACAAAAGTCAGAAAACACTGAATCACTGCATACACACGTTATAATATAACACATAAGTGAGTTATACAACATGTTTGTATTTAATATGCACAACGAATATCAGGTCTTTCTTTTGTTCAGGCTTGGAGCTATACTCTGTGTAAGGTGAATAAATATATTTCTTTTACAAGCTCATGGTGTTACAAAATATAGGGCTAGGATTACATACAACTCATACATGATACAAAAACATGATCCATGGGTGAATTAAGTAAATTACTCATATTTGTATTAAGTATAATTAAAAACTTATTTGAACCACTTAACACTTAAAATCACAACTACTTAATATAAAGTTGGACCAAAGGGGTTAATAAAATAACTATGAGGGCCCTATGCAATATGCCCTCTTCAATGTGTACTGGTTACTTCTTTTGTTCCCTGGGCTTCACAGTGGCCTACCTGTGTCCACAGGGTCTGAGCTCTGTGTCAGCCATCTGGTCACAGCACAGGGTACAGCAGTTGTCTCGGATGCTCACTTGCTTCAGCAGGGCCAGGCGTCTGTGTCTGCATGCCAAGCACATGGAGAATGATAGCGCCGGTTTAAAAAAAAAAAAAAAAACGTAAGAACTGGGAAATCAGAACAGCTCCATTTAATTTAAAAATCACTTCAACTTTGGTAGAAAATATATGCCACTTTTAACAAAGACCAATGTCTCAGATGATTCATTTGAAGTATAAACTCTTTGTATAGAGACAACTAAACAGCAACATGAGGAGAACATGGTTATATTAAATTATCCTGGAACTGAGGAGGCAATGAAGTGATCTAGAGTTTCCCTGTGGCAAAGGCGGTTAGAGGAGCCAGGGTGTGTGTTGGGGAAGGAGAGGTACGATGCACATACCTTGGCAAGATGATTTTCTCATCAGATGCCAGAGAGGCAAAGTCATTAAAGGTGCTGAATTTGACAGATGGGGGGTAGCGGAACGGCTTGGCCCCAAAGTTGAACTCACACTGTTGATAAGACATGAAGCTCGCCGCAGCAAAGAAGCCCGACCTGAAAGATGGAAGATTCAATCCTTTAAAACGAGTTCTACACAACATGTGCAAGATAGAGTGGATGAGAGAGAGAGAGAGACAGAGAGACTTACGTGGCTGATGAAAACACTTGCTTCTCTGGGGGAAGCTGATGTCCGTTTAGATAAAAGATCATCTGCTTCTTATTGAGGTCTAAAAGAAAGCCTATGGCATCACCTGTGTGATGGAGCACAAAGGTTATAGACCATTCAACCTTAACCTATACAACTAATTCAGTACAACAGTGTGTGTGCGTGTGTGTGTGTGTGTGTGTGTGTGCGCGCATTTTTCCCAAGAGAGAAATAAAAGTTTCTCCTTCCGAGAAGGATGTGTGCCTCTTTTCTGGGACACCATTACTGAACTTTCTGTACCTGTGTCAACTTTTACACCCACTAAACCCACCTTCATTTAACACAGGATTAAAAACCTGTCACACAACAAATAACAGACGCAAGCCAACGAGCAGCATGTTGGGAAAAGGTGTGGACTAGCTGAAAACAGATCAAATGGAAATTAGCAGTTGTGTACTGGCGTGTGAATTTGGTCAACTTACCAGCCACTGTGGCGGGTAAATAGATAGAGCCAGCATACAGGGGGGTGAATACTTTTTTTATAGGCACTGTAACGTTGCCAGTAGCCTATACGGGTAAATCGTGCTGATTTGAAGTTACCTACAATAACTACCTGTGAGCCACCGTCTCCCCTGCAGCATAAGCACCGCACTGCACAGCGCTGCACTTGTTGCCACTACTACCATTGAGAAACAACCGCTACGCTTTCAAGAGCCACTGCTACGCTTATTTCAGGATGACTGCATAAACATAAACCGAGCGAGATCTGTGGATCTGTGTTTAATCTTCACAGGCTAATATTCTCACGTGAATAGCTCTCCTTTGAGATAGCACACTGTTGAGCGTTTATAGGCTACTTGCACTGGAGCGTCAGTAGGTCTGCAATTCTGTGCACTAGTTAAGAAAAGCAGGAAAGGAAACACTTCGTGGAGGGACGTCTCAGTAAAGAAATCTAGATTGTTTAGCGTTATGTTCATCTTTCCTGCTTCAGCTAGAGACCGTTGGCATATAGTTAGATCAAGTTGGATAGTTGGATTATAGGATGCTCCAGAACTCACACGAGTGTCTTAAAGGAGTCACACCACTATGGCATATGAATGCTGTTCTGTTGACCTTTAGTTTTGTTGCTACTGTGCATGGAGGACAGGCCAATTATGAGTTCTGTCCAACATTGGTGGTGGGTTTAGAAATAAATTCAGCACATTTGAATTGTATTGCAATAATACCAATAACCGTGATCATATAGGTTACTATAATCATATATCATTTTCATACCAACATTTTCATTACATCTCTAGTGGCTGGTAAAAAAGTTGAGTGGCTGGTAGATTTTGGAATCCATTAGCCACAGTGGCAAGTGGACAAAATATTTAATTTCCATCCCTGGTCTAACAGGTCAGTGGTGTTGATGTGTCCGGTGGTGAAGACTGACCTTCTTTCCAGCAGGAGTGGGAATGAGGTTTGCTGCGAGCGTTGTACCAGATCAGCTGCCTGCAGCCATCATAAGCACACGAGTACTCATCGTCTCCTATCCCATAGCCCTCCTGCCAAAACACACAAGCATACGCATGAACACAGCCACTTTACCCAACACGGATGGTATGTAGTAGTATGCATGAATACAGCCACTTTACCCACCACCTATGAAGTAGTATACATGAACACAGCCACTTTACCCACCACCTATGAAGTAGTATACATGAACACAGCCACTTTACCCACCACCTATGAAGTAGTATACATGAACACAGCCACTTTACCCACCACCTATGAAGTAGTATACATGGACACAGCCACCATACCCACCACGGATACCTTTATTTAGTTTCTCGGAAATTTAAATGAGGGAATCCCTCATTTACAATGAAGCCGAGATTACATGGTCACAATACAATTTAATATCAATGTACTACAAATAGAGGAAGAGGAATGCACGCTAAAATATATTAAGATACAACTTAAAACAAAAGTATAATAAAATAATAATAAGAAAATAAATAAATGAGATAGGTGCAAGGCACCTAACCACTCACTGCTCCCCGAACGCCGCTGTAGCAAGGCAGCTCACTGCTCCGGGTTTAGTATGTGCTTCACCTCACTGTGTGTTCACTATGTGCTCTGTGTGTTCACTAATTCATGGATGGGATAAATGCAGACCAAATTCCTTGTATACGCCAGTATACTTGGCCTAGAAACCTGATTTACATTTACAAATAGATGAATAGTGGGTATGAATTTAAAGGAGAATTCCAGTGTGATATTGACCTAAAGTGTGTTGAAACATGATACCGAGTGTAAACGTATGTCTCATAGCCCATCTCGGCTTGTCCCCTGGACTCTGTATCTCCACACTTCATTGGTAGACTTCCGAGGGCCCTGACATTCCAAAAATAATTCCGGTTAATTCCAGTTGCTGCTACTGGAAGAAACTGGAATCCATGCATTTCCACAGAATTATTTTTGGAATCTGATCCCTTATCATACCTGTTCATTCTTACCTATGAGACATACGTTCACATTCGGTATCAACACACTTTAGGTCAATATCATGCCGGAATTCTCCTTTAACTGTTTTTGTCTTGGAGTTTCTGGTGTATATTCTACTAGATGCTGGTTTGAAGGTCAAGTGGTTGGGCTTATAATGTGAGGAGGGGACGTACGTGGTTGAGGAACTTGCTGTCCTTGGTGGCCCAGCCGATCTGCATGACCCCAGAGGTGATGACCGTGACCTCGTAGTACCAGATGCCAGAGTCCACGCAGAACGTGCACCGGACGCTCTCGAAAGAGGAGGCATCACAGCGAGCCTTAGAGGGAAGAGAGAGAGAGAGCAGCATGAGAGAAGAGACAAGAAAGAGAGAGAAAAAAAGGAAGGGGCAAGGAAAAGGAAAGTGTGAGATGGAGAGAGTGGGCAAGAGAGAGAGAGAGAGAGAGAGAGAGAGAGAGAAAGAATACAGTGCAGCGAGAGCGCAAATACAATGAACAAAGACTACATGAAGAGTCTGTGTCTTTCTGCCAGTAAGTGAATAAATGACAGGGACTTTCACAATTTCTTCATAATCATTTTAAACACCATTTCCTCCGAAGATGACGAGGCAGTGAGGATGTGAAAATGTTATCAGTGGTGATAGGAGTCTGTCGCACCTCCAGACCGCTGGGCGAGATCTTCAGGTACTCGCTGACGTCGTTGCTGTTCAGCATGGCGTTGATGTTGCTCAGGTTGACCTTTTCATATGTAAACTGACGACCATCTTTCAGGACTACAGCCGCAGTAGGCAGGAAAAACACAGAAAAAGCATTACGTGTAAAAAGTTGCTTTGCTCCCCTCAGTTCCACAGTGCCAGTGTGAACAGGACATCCTGTCCATGACTTGGTTTATTTGCTGTGGCTGTTTTGCAAGACAAGGCACTTTTGTGTGCTGAAAGTTGGGCTTCTTCACAGCTATAAGCTCTGACCATGCTGACTAAATTTACACACAATTTACATCCTGGAGATTTGTTTCTACAGTGCATAAACCTTTGGGTTATTTCATGAAATGTCCATTATACATCCAGTACACATTTTGTTCATCAAAAACAACTAACCAGTGAGGTGAAGTAAAATAGCAGTCAGTTAGCGAGTTGTGATGGTGCAAAGTCATATTTAAGGTTCACTAGACTCAAGTAGCAGACAACTGTGGGGAAATTCAAGGAAAAGCACAAGAAGCTGAAGAGACAGATAATGTAAAAGCTAGAAGAACGATCCCCCATAGACTGCATACTGATACTCTCATACCCTCATACTCTGCATACTGATACTCCCATAGACTCCAATACACAATGGTATTCATCACACTTATATGTGAGTATTATACAACATGGTGTGAAGGGATGTTTGTCTGTGAATACTGGGGAAATTCAATACAAACATGGGCGCAGCGCAAACAGGGGAGAGCTGGCACCTCTGGGACCTCCTGAACTGCTGGGACAAACCCATGGCAGGAACCAAAGCCATTCACTACTGTTCACATTAGATCTCCTTAAAAACACAAAGTAACGCCATTATAACTATTCTCCCTGTTATAATTAATACTGAACTTCCACAATAGAAACCCAATGAGACAAAAGTGAACAAAAGTTCAATAAGACAAAAGGTTCAATGAAACAAAAGTTCAGAAAGCTCAAGTTCAATCACTGACTCTTGAGCCTATAAAGCAAACGTTGTCGTTTTCATTTTCTCTGTGGGTTTAGCACAAATGACTAATGACTCAGTCTGTCCACATAACGGCCTGAATTCCAGAATGCCCTAGGAAATCATTTTCATTCCTGCTTCCTAGAAGAAATCAGGAAGTCCAAACATACTGGTATACATACAAACAGATGGAATACACAGGCTGAATCACAGAGTGTGCCACAACACACCAACCTTCTTCCCCAAATAAACATTCTATGAGGTTAGCAATCAGATCCTACTTATGCATTTAGCATCAGCACTTCAGAGAGCCATGCAATACTGAGTCACTGGCTGGTCATTTCCTCTTCGGGAAAACTCCAGTATTGCCATCATGTTACAAGACTGTGAACCAGCCTTTATAACAACACTGTCATCTAACCAAAGCTGGAAAGCAGAGTGGCTTATAGTCATAGATTCTCCTCAGTTCCTCCCCTGACTCTTTTCTTTATGGGCCTTAAAACAGGTGATTAAGGTGGGGAGTTGTGGCACAGGTAATTAAGGTGGGGAGCTGTGGCACAGGTTATTAAGGTGGGGGAGTTGTGGCACAGGTTATTAAGGTGGGGGAGTTGTGGCACAGGTTATTAAGGTGGGGGAGTTGTGGCACAGGTTAAGGTGGGGGAGTTGTGGCACAGGTTATTAAGGTGGGGAGTTGTGGCACAGGTGATTAAGGTGGGGAGCAGTGGCACAGGTTATTAAGGTGGGGAGCAGTGGCACAGGTGATTAAGGTGGGGAGCAGTGACACAGGTTATTTAAGGTGGGGAGCAGTGGCACAGGTTATTAAAGGTGGGGAGCAGTGGCACAGGCGTCTGCAGCATTTGCACAACATTCAAGTCCGAGTGCCCATGGAGACCTGGGTTCAAATTCGACCTGTAGTCAACCTGCCCTCTCTCTCTCTCTCTCTCTCTCTCCCACTCGCTTCCCTTCACTCTTTACTGGCCTGTCCGAATAAAGGCAAAAAGCCCTTCAAAAAGGGACGAGAGGTAAGAGAGGTTAAGATGCTAAATCTTAACATCTGCCCCAACCCCCACCCCTATCAACAAGATACTGGGCATATCACAGAAAAAACACTTACAGAACCCTGCATAATAACTACGTCTGTAAGTTCACTACAGTCACAATATGTACTACCGACACTTATATAGCAACCCTTCAGCGTAAATGTGCTTGTGTGGCTTCAGCTGCTAATGAGGAGAGTACGAGAGTATGATTGTTTGGACCTGAAGCTGTGATTGAGTTTCAGACATTCAATGCGGGCTGGGTGGGTGGAGCCAGGGGTTGGTGGGCATACTCACACAGGTTGTCCAGACTCCACTGGGAACAGAATCCAACCTGCCGCTTCAGGTAGTCCAAGTGATCCGCCCATAATTCCAGTACCGCCAGACGATCACTGATGCACGACTCGGACACTGTGAGCTTGTTCTCACCTGAGGCGCGCACACACACACGGGTATTTAAACTCTTTAGACACTGACTCCACAACGATGGCAGAAAACATGGACTGCTAGAAATATCAAGACAATGACAAGCGCTGGTATTGATGAAGGTATTGAATATACAGATTTCATAGTGAATAGCTGAACAAAGACCTACTTGTCTGGGAGAACTTCTCTAGTGCGATGAGAGAAAAGAGCATGACAGTGGGGTGTGCTTCTGAGCTCTGGAACACACACACACACACACACACACACACACACAATCAAAACAAATATATACACAACTACTGAGAAAATAACCACTAATCATACTTTCCCTCCATCTCTTGTATCTCTTGTCTCCTAAATATCACCTACAAATTCGTAGTTTTGTTCACACAACCTTCCCAAATTTGCCCAACAAGTCACCTCTTGATAGGTTTTTCAATCCTAGTTCTTCATTGAAAGGGTTAATTTCAGATATTTATAATCAAATTCTCTCTCTTCGTCCAGATCCACTGGATTCCATAAGATCCTTGTGGGTTTGTACCTTCCCTCAAGGTCTAGGTCAAAATCTAAGAAAGATGTTATTGTCTTGGTCACCTTATTAGCAAGAAGACTAATTTTAACTAAATGCAAATTAGGAAACCCCATTCTCATGCACACTGGTTAGCAGATGTCCTTTATTTACTTCAATTAGAACAAATTAGACTTTCTACAAGGAGTTCTCAAACATTTTGGGGCCCATTTTCTATATTTTGAGATTAGTTTCTCACATATTCCTAACTAAGACTAGACTGGCCTAAATAAATTAAAATAAACTTGAATAAAAATTAAACACAAATCAAAAAAGTGAAACTGAAACTTTTTCACTGAGCGTTCAATCTGGAGGTTTAATATTGCACTACTGAAACACTATCTATGCTTCTCTACTTTGAGCTATGCTGAAGCACCTTGCCATGTCATGTCATGTCACCTCGTCATGTCCATTCTAATCTCCTGTGAACTCATCTGACTGATTTGCATGTATAGCACCATACAGGACATGTGTTCACGCCTTACCAGACTCTCCAATAAGTACTCGAGGGTTCCAGGGCTGAGGAGGCCTATACTGGCAGGGCCTGAAACAAACAGATGCATGATCGTGTTATTACAACATGTCGTCATGTTATTATTACAAAACAAATCAACAAATTGTCTAATGCAAATATAAACATTGAATTTGATATACAAAACAGAAATATATATATATATATATATATATGAGTGTATGTCTGAGTGTGTGTGTGTACAGTGCATCTGGGGTGAGAGCTGTGAGCTGTGACAGCACAGCGAAGAGGGGGGACCTGACTCTGGGGTTTTCATCTCTGGGGTTTTGTAGTCAGTCTGTGTCTGTGTCTGTGTCTGTGTCTGTGTCTGTGTCTGTGTCTGTGTCTGTGTCTGTGTCTGTGTCTGTGTCTGTGTCTGTGTCTGTGTCTGTGTCTGTGTCTGTGTCTGTGTCTGTGTCTGTGTCTGTGTCTGTGTCTGTGCCTGTGCCTGTGCCTGTGTCTGTGCCTGTGCCTGTGCCTGTGCCTGTGCCTGTGCCTGTGCCTGTGCCTGTGCCTGTGTCTGTGTCTGTGTCTGTGTCTGTGTCTGTGTCTGTGTCTGTCCCTGGAGCTAAAGGCTCAATGCGGTTATCAGAGCCCAGACAGAGGTAGCCGGTATGGATGATGTGAAGCAGGGACAAGGCCATGATGGAAGCAACTACTGCTGCTGCTGCTGCTGCTGCTGAGATTAAGAGGGTAGGGGATAGGCTTCTGCCTCTATCTAAACTATGCATTCACAACAACAGGAAGAGCAGCAGAGGTGGATGGGGCAGGGAAGAGGGGCAGGACAGGAATGAAGGCTGTAGTGGGGAGCAGGGGGTGGGGGTAGACCTCTCAAGTCATCAGAACTGCCCACATGTCAGTGCTAATGGTGATATACGACCACATCACACACTGGGGAGGGGAAGGGGCACATTCCTGAAAAGAAACAGGGAGAGCAAGCCAGAGAGAAGGAACGTTGTGGAGAGAAAGAAGAAAAAAACTGTAGAGAAGTCTTTTGCAATGTCGTTGGCAGGGAGATGGGGAAGGTGGCTGTTTCCTAAGCATGTATGCTTGCTAGGGCACGTTGGGAATTTAAGTGTCTCAACATGTGTGTTAAGAATCAGGTGTGTGTGTGTGTGTGTGTGTGTGTGTGTGCGTCACTCCATGGCTCTATGGTTTCTCAGCTAGCTCAGGTGTGTGTGTGTGTGTGTGTGTGTGTGTGTGTCTCACCGGCGAGTTTCTCAGCCAGGCAGCCCAGCACAGCGGTGGTGTTGCGGTGTTTGGCAGGGATGAGTGCATCTTGACGCGCCACAGCTGAGCTCAAGCTCAGCATCTCCGACAGCTTCTGCAAAGCATCCTGGGAAGGGAAAAGTCAAGCCAGGTCATGCACACACACTTAAACAAAGGCACAAACAGACAGACTGACTACATACACCATATGCACTAACCTAATGTGACATTAGCCTCTCTCTCTATTCCTCCCTTTTCCTCTCTCTCCTTCCCACTCACCCTCTCTTTCTTTCCCTTCCCTGCTCTCTCTCTCTCACACACACACACACACACACACACACAGAGGCCATTCTTCAGTGGGCTGCCAAACAATACAATCCTGTGGGTGACAGACTGAAGGCTGTAATTCCCACAGAGGAGGCGCTGCATACAGTAGGAAGTCAGGGCAAACCCACAGGCTCCATCAGTGGATAACTGTGCTCTCTCTCCCTCCCTCTCTCTCAAAATGGGCAGTTATGAAATGGGCTGCCACTAAACATGACAGCTGAACACGGACGCTACAGGGATGAGCTGTATCGAGACAAAAGAAAGCTCTGATGACTCAACACACAGTGTTTGTGTATATGTGTGTGTGTGTGTGTGTGTGTGTGTGAGTGAAGGAAGGACAGAGAGCAAGCAAGAGAGCGAGAGAGAGCGAGAGAGAGAGCAGGAGAAACACTCAAGAAGAGTGTGTGTGTTTGAGAGTGTTTGCTTGTGTGAGTGAACCATTATGTCAAAGAGCAGGGAAGACACAGACAAAGACAAGAGTAAGGTAAAGAGGGGGGGGGGGGTAAGGAAACAGGAGGGAGGGAAACTGAGGGAGAAAGACAACATGGTATCATGAGACGCAGAGCAGCACAGGCAGACAGGTCAGGACTGCTCTTGCCCACTGTGCTGAGAGACCGCATGAGCAAGACCGCGAGTCCCCAGCTGAGCTGTGCACACAGGAGACCAGTGCTCTGGCCTTAGCCCAGCTGCACTGCATCTGCATCTGCAGCTCTCCTCTACTGCTGCTGCATCACTACAGCATGGGGTTGCACATACTGCAATGATGCTTCAACAAGAAAACCAAAACCACTCTGTGTGTGTGGTGTGTGTGTTTTGCGTGCATAGTTAGTAATTCGTAGTAATTCGTGTGTGGGTATGTAAGGGTCATGATGTGTGTGCAATTATTTGTGTGTGGGGTGTGTTAAAGTATAGAATGTGTGTACCTGTGTATGTGCATAATAATTTGTGTGCATGAGGGTCTGTAAGCGTGACTGCATGTCCTTGGTGTATGTGTGTGTTAATGTGTATGTCTATGTGCAAGCAGTACATATTAGTGAATGTGCATGCAATTGATGCATGTATGGATGTGTGTAAATCTGTATGTCTACAGAGTACGTCTCAGTGAATGTGAATGTGTTCATCTGTGAATATGCAATTGATGTATGTATGGATGTGTGCACATCTGTATATGTTAGCTTGAGCTTATGATGGTGTTGGTTGGCACACGTGCAAGTGGCACCGACTCACTTTGGTGGGCAGAGGGCACTCGTCCAGCAGCAGCGTGATCACAGCAGGCCCCAGCGGGTCGTTCAGAGGGATGACCCGGATCAGAGACTGGACCACCTCCAACCAGCCGTCATCTAGGGGGCACAGAAAGAGAACAGCACTCGGTCAATGAATGGCGGTTCACGCATAAGTCCTTTATGCATGAGGTGATGATATGTTCATGTAACAAGAGGAAGGTGGGTTTTTCGCATGAGGCTGCCATGAGTCATTAAGCACAAAGAAAAAAGATGAAAGATGAATCACCAAATGCCAATCGCCATCCAACATCTGTGGTTTCGTAATTCCAAGCAATGGGGGGGGGGGAAGCTTTCTTCCATCATCGGTAAGGACATGTACAGCCAGCAGCCTAAACATCCTTACATCCATTAAGGCTGGAATCTATTTACTTGCTTCAGGGTTCTGATAAATGGGCTCTTTATAAATTGGCAACAGAGGCAACAGCATGCCCGTAAGGAACACTCAGAGGTGTGAACTGCGTTGCATAGAAACAATTACATTTATGCTCGAGGCAGATGTTTCTACCTGAAGTGACTGAAAACACAGGTAATGTACACACTCCCTCAGGAAGTGTGTTTCCTTGGAATAGACCCTGTCGCTATTATTATCTTGTTCTTCTACCAGCTGTGCTGCAGGAACAAAGGCAGTTCACAAAAGAGAAAGGAAAAGCTCAAAGAACTGCACCAGTAAGTCAAATTGTCCTGATCTGAGTATTTCATTCTGTGGTGTGGTGTGGTGTGGTGTGGTGTGTGTGTGTGCACTCAACACTACACCACCCCGGGCACCAGGTGGGCACAGGCACAGACACGGGCAGTACAGCTGGCAGGAGGGAGGGAGGGAGGCAGTGAGGGAGCGAGACGAGATAGGCAGAGCTGCAGAGTACCCCATGCCAATCCCTGCCCTCTCTGGGCAGCAGCAGTGAACCCACGGAGGCTCTGGAGGTCACATCGTCGTCATCATCATCATCATCATCATCATCTCGCCCACACGGGGGAAAGGCAGGCGTGCCTTCTGGCTCGGCCTCCGCACAAAGGGGGTGCCACAAGCTCATGCTCGGGTGTCTTGCACAAATAAAGACTATCTATTTATATAATGAGATTAGGGCGTAGGGGTGAATGAAAGGTGAATAAGCCAGGGAGGTTTACAGCACAAGCCGACAGTGGAGGCTCATCGCCAGTCATGAGGAAATAAATCCTCTGAAAACTGACAGGATTCCATTAATGTGCTTTCTCTTCATGGAGGGGATTCGGTCACCGCAGGGTTGTTGTTGTTGTTTTGTGCCAATGCGTGTAGGGGTTTTGTGAGGTAGTCATCCCCTGAGACCACCTCCATTACTGCCTCCTACAGTCCTTATTTAGCTCTGGTTACTCTGTTTTGCATTGCTGTGACCAACATGAAGAAGAACGGCTGACTCGAAAATTCAAACACATTAGAGATAGCCATAGCTTGCCCTGGACAGCTACTCCTACAGAGCCTTAAATCATTTTTTATTTAATAAGAACATCCTGAGGCAATGTAAACACATGCAGGGTTGAAGCTTATCAAAAATAACCAAACAAATAAAAAACAACTGGAAAACACAGCTAGACCAGAGGGGTATTCCAAGAACCTCAGTTGTCAACTGCCTAATAGAAGAACCCTATGGCTTTGTTTAGCAGGGACAACAGAGCCATTAGAAGGTTTGCCAACCTACCCAGGCTTGTCACAAATCCAAGTTCTTAGAATACTCATCGGGAAAGATACAAGACAAACATGACTGAACAATGAGGACAAAGCCTCATTCAGACTGCAACGACTAGCAACAAGGGACCATGTAATGTCGATGTAATCCAGCGATTACAGGTGAAATAACCACTGGCTATGCGAAATGTGGCGTGACAAAGTTATAATAGTTTCTTTTATGCGTATGTGACTAGGGCTTAAGGAGTATTACAGAGGTTTTGTCTCTGCACTCACCTGTCTCTGCCATCTCGTGTAGTGTGATCATGGAGTACGGCGGCTCCTGGTCACTGGAGGACAGATCAAAGAGATAAACGCTCGTTATGAATCACTCAAGAGAAGATCATGTTAAGACAAGCAGCATCTAAGTATTAAGTATATTAAGTATTAAGTATATATACACTCTTTTGATCCCTTGAGGGAAATTTGGTCTCTGCATTTATCCCAATCCGTGAATTAGTGAGACACACTCAGTACACAGTGAACACACAGTGAGGTGAAGCACACACTAATCCATGGCGCAGTGAGCTGCCTTCAACAACAGCGGCGCTCAGGGAGCAGTGAGGGGTTAGGTGCCTTGCTCAAGGGCACTTCAGCTGCTTTCTACTGGTCGGGGTTCGAACCGGCAACCCTCCGGTCACAAGTCCGAAGCGCTAACCAGTAGGCCACGGCTATCTACAAAAAAAATCTAAACAGAATCACACAAATGTTTCTGAATGGAATGGTGTTCAGACCACTAAGCCTCTGTTGCTCATTCTAAACTGTGTAGGAGACCTCATTCTGAATGGAGCGGGTGTTTTCTTGTGTGCAGTAAAACACAAACCATTCAATACACCACATTCTCAATTTTTGCAAGATGTGTCACATGCAAGTCCCCGTGTTGGGGAGAGAGTTACGGCTTCTAAACACAGTTGCGTTCCGTCAACACATGCCAGTGGGTGTTCCCGACGGTAGCTATGCAAATGACTTGAAGTATAACCGTAATTTGATTGGTTGGTGCCATCCATCGATTGGCTAGATTGGCTGGTGCCGTCTGTTGGTGCAGCAACAGCTGAACTTCTCAATGCGAGCGACGGCAGAAACGTGACGCAACGGACCCACAATTCAGTTCGGCAACGGATGACATAAGCCCATGTAAAGTGAATGGGATGCGTCTCCAGCACTGCAACGCACGCAGCTGTGTGTAGAGGCCGTAAGGACAAGAGGAATTATTATGATCTTATTATGGCCTTTGTTATGGTCTTTCTGCACAATGTAGTCTGTACTTTATCTACATACATCTGCCTGTACATTTTGCATGTGGTGTAAAGGGGTAGTCCACCAAGCTTGATGAAAACCTGATGAGATCAGAGAGAAAGAGAAAAAAAAAAGAGAGATCCACTGCTGCTGTCAGTGCCAATCTCTCTCCAGGGCTTGGCCTGGCTATCCGTCTCCCAGACTGAGGTCTGGAACCTGGGCAGTAAATCTGTTCACTAACAGCAGCTCCAGAGCCACCCAGGGGAGACCCTGCCAGAGGCGCACACACACCGCAGGGGCAATTAAGGCCGCGGCGTACACTGTCTGTCTCACACTGTCTGTCTCACACAAACACACACTATTTCTCTCTCTCTCTCTCTCTCACACACACACACACACTTTCTACTGTTCTCTCTCTGGGTTTAAGTCCTCTCTCTCTTACTCTCTCATGCACTGATTCTGGGTTGGGCTAGGTGTGATAACAGTTGGGTGAGCAATACTTTACAAAACATTTGATTTATCCCGTAAGGCATTGAATTAAACGTAATGACCTTTGCTGGTTAATTTAACCAACAAAGGTGGCATATACACAACTCATATCTATATCTATATATCTATATATATATATATATGCCCCACTGTGTTAGTGTGACTGTGTGTGTGACAGGAAGATTAAGTAATAAAAAAAAATCTATCTGAGAAAAAACTGAAATTGAATAAATATCTGGCATGATTAGCGCCATGTTTGCGCAGGCATGATGCAAATGTCAGAAAAAAGCTACTGCAAATCAAGCGTGGGATGCACACATCTGACAGTGGAGCACACAGATGTGACAGATCTCCAGCTCTTGGCCAGTGGATATCAGGCTGCTTCTTTTGCAGGTGTCAGTGTGGGAGGGTGATGGGAGAATGTGTAACAGGAAGAAACAAAAAACACAGGCCAAGAGCGCTTGAATGCAATGCATACGCTTTAAGGAGCTGGTCAGTTGACAAAGCTGTGCTGTTTGGGCAATTCATTTTGAGGAGCTTCCGTGATGTATGTTTGAGAGAGAGAGAGAGAGAGTGTACATGAATGAATGAATAATTTCCCCTTCTTTAAACATGTGAGGGAAGGCTAACGATCTTCATCTCCTGATTTTGCTCTCAACACCCCACTCTCTGCTAGACACAGGCAGCATAGCTCTCAGTGGGTGTGGCTCTGGTGCAGTGGAGTCTCCACGTGCAGAGCACTAAGTGCAGGAGAAACGCAAATATCTCTCCCTCTCTCTCTCACACACACACCCCTGTAGTGCAGTACTGCTTCACTAAGGCTTACAAAATCGCCAAAAAAAAAATGAAGGGTTCCTCTGTTCACTTTCTTAAAGCAACACCAAAGAACTTTCCCTCTGGAGCACCACGCTATTTGTTTATCCAGCACCGGCTTTGCAAATAACGATGTCCATAGACAAGGTAGAATATGTTGCACGATGTCTGATGTATTCGCGACATCAGATTCAAGTCAAATTTGTAGTTTCTTATGTCTCATTCCATCGAACTACAGGTCCGCTACCCGATCTGGAAAACTTACATAGTGCGGTTATAGCCGATAGAGAGCTGTGAAGCGAATGCAGAAGTGCCGTTCACCCTGTTACAAGTTGATGAACCACTGAAACGATTTTGGAAACATTATTTTAAGGTACAAAAAAACTTTTGGTGTTGCTTTAAGCACACCACAGTGCATTAGCTCTAGGACATGGCCTCTTGACACAGGTTAATGTTTGACACAAATTATTCAACAGTGTGCAAGCAAAGCCCAACCTCACAGGCATCTACAGGAATTGTAAAACTCCAACTTACTTGTCAACAAGAGTCCTAATAACGGCTAATGTATCAAGTACTAAGCCGTCAACGTTTGGCTTTTTTCGCCGAGGTTCATGCGGTCCTCGACCGCGTCTGGGCGGCCTAACCGGGTCCCGTGGGCGGCTGCCCCGGGCCTCCGGCGCCTCTACGGTGGTGTGGTCGCCGCGCCTCAGCTGCCTCGGCCCCGGAGCTGATCCATCCTCCACGTCACTGTCCTCTCTGCATACACAGCTGTTCCCCATGGTTCCGGTGGCCCCGAGGGTCTGCCAAAACTGTAGCGTGTGCAGCTGTTCTACGGTGAGTCGCAGAACCCGCGCAAGGCTTCTGCTGGCACAGAATGCAATCCAGGTGGCTACTATCATATCATTTGGAGGATTTGTGGAGGCGTCTGCGGTCGATCCTGCCCGGGCAACCAGTCATGGTGCTACTGGAGGCGGTGATCGGCCGAGCAGAGAGGCACAGTACCAGTAAAGTTAACAAGCATCCTCCAATGAGTCCCAGCTGGGCAGGACACACTTCTGTTGCGGGTTTACACCCAGTAGACCTAAAAAAAACGAGACACGCTCTTTACAATGTCACATTTAACACCGCAGGATAAAGGCAAATGAAGGCAATTCACGTACCGGGTAGTCACAAACACCGTATACATACAAAAAAGTCAGACAGATAGAGGATACACTGAGAAGAGGCGAGACAACAGGAAAACAAAGGCCACATCATATTTGATCAGATTTCTTGGAGTTGCATGACACAAATGTCACAGGAGGATGACACATTTTGTTAAAAATATATAATGAACATTTAAAACACATATGGTTAATTTCGGAAAAATAACCAGCTAACCATCTCTGTAACGTTAGTCTTTAAAGAGCGACATGTTAATTAATTAGAAACCACAAAAGATTAAGGCTAGCTCAGCTTTTGTCACAGGTTGCATTTAAATTAGCAGGCAATAACGTTATCTATCAGTGACATTAGCTTACATAACCATCACTCGTTAGCTAGGTACTGTTAGATCACTTGCTTGGTTAGCAAATGTATAAACCTATATTTCCTCTGTAGTTAAATATCTGTTGCTTGTTTGCCTATCTCGATAAAAGGTAGCTCTTTTAGGTTACCGCTAGGCATCTTCTAAGCCAGTCCGCACCGGCTGGCTTTTGAGCTAAACGAACCAGCTGTAAGGCATCATACCAACTAGTGAACATTTTAACTTACCAATTATTAAAAGAAAAGCAGAGTTGTTCAATTTAGGATTAGCTAATAGTTCAACACCAGAGTCATGCTAAAGCGCTAACGTCAACGATATGAGAAGCCAGTTCCTGTGGAACGAACATTAGCCTAGCGTAAGAGCAAAAGTAGTTGTTTTTTTCTGACAAGGTAAGTAAATAACAATAAACATTACCTTTATAGCAGAGGGACCAATTGTACACAGTGCTCTAGGAATGGCCACCAAAGCCCCCTTCTCCTTTTGTCAGTCCTGAAAATACCACTAGGTCGTTGAATCGGAGTTATCTGGAGTCAACACTCGATCCTTACCCCGTAAACAAGGAGAGATTTCCGGTGTTGCACTATACGAGAAAGGCGGGGATGAGCAAGCTAAATAGGCCTTTCCGACTCCAGGCAATTGTCAGGGAAGTAGCTAACGCTGACATTAACAAATGTGAATGTTACTTATCTTCCCGGTTGCCACAAAAATTATTGGCAGTAAAAAATATATAGATGAGAGAACGAATTAGCGATTAGTCTTGGTAGCCATAGCTGCCACTTGCTCATTCAAAGAAATCCACAAACGTTTGTAATTCCGATATGATACGTCTACAAAAGGAAGCTAATGCTCTGTTATCTACACATTTAACGTTAACCTGAAGCCTGAGCAAAACCAAACCGTAGCTATGATGTCAGTGATACTTTTGTCAACACATGACATAGCCGACATTGTACCTGACTAATCCTGGCAACCACTGCTAACTTACAGACAGCAAAATCATGCTCTCCTCACACGCACACAAAAAACCCTGGTGAGTCAATTTACCTTTAAAGTTAGAGCTGAGAATGCGTATTACTATATTTATTTTACTGATACGGTCCTGCTTAATTCTTGGAAAAAATAGCTTTATTAACATTGCTGTTGCTACTAAATATTATCATCTGTATTTATATTATAATTGTTATTCCCCGTCTGGCTTATTTATACAATGCTCACAGAACAAGGTCCATTGATTTATTACAAGTGAGTTATTCATAAATTATGTTATTTTTACAAGGTCTTCTACATTTTTTGCATACTAGAAAGACAGAAATGGGAAATATATGAACAGATTATGGCCATTTACTTCGTGAAGACATCTCAATTAATTTACGGGAACAGTTTACATAGGTGCATAACTACAGTCGGAACATTTAAACAGTTACACAAGACACTTTGGATGAGGTAAATATGAGGGGCATTTGACTGGTGAGGCATGTATATTCCCCAGTATTTACACACTCGATCGTTTCATTCGGATACAATTGTTAGCGTGTGTTTGTAGTATTGACTAATCCGAATCATGCCTGTAAATGTGCATCAATCAAAATTGTGCGACTGCTGCTGCGTGGATCGTAAGCTCTGGCAGTGGCTAGCTTTGCATCGTTAGCGTTGGCTGGTTGATTTTTGATGTGTTGTGCCTGCTATTCTAGCCGTCTACCAGTAGCCCAGAGTTCCAGTAGCAGCACGTCAACTAATTGGTTTACGTGACACATTTTAGCCTGTCCCTTATGTTCCTCAGTGTTTCTGGTGTAAGTAACATGTATGTGCTAATTCTACATACCATGACAGCTTGGCTTACTAGAGCTAATCGTTCGAAAATGCCATATGCATAATGGACTGTAATGGTATCGTGCTAGCTAGCGAGCTAATATTGGATAGCGTCTTGCTATCATCCATAGCCAGACGTCTTTATCTAACTGAAGCTCTCTTGATATGTGGATGTTTTGTATTATGTTTAAATTGTTTAATGGATTAAATCACAAGTAACGTTAATAATTAGTAATGAGACGACAATCTAATGCAACTCCTGTGTTGCAGCCGAATACTGATACAGAATATCCAGCAATTTATTAATGTTAAGTGAAAGGATTAGTGGTTTACGTAGGTAACGTTAACTGATACAGAATATCCAGCAATTTATTAATGTTAAGTGAAAGGATTAGTGGTTTACGTAGGTAACGTTAACATTACTGCAGCAGCGTAAACACTTAAAACGTATATCTCTTTACCGTAGATGCACAGGACTGCCCCGTGTAATCTGATTATAATTGTCCACTCATTCCTCTCCATTTATGCATTTAGCAGACGCTACTCAAAGTATAGTTCAAAGAGAGAGTAGGTAGATGGAGCGAAGAAAAGGAAGTGAATGGTAAATGCTTGTTAGCTGTGTTGGGTTGTCAGATGTCTACCAAGGATCCTTGATTACTAAAAGCTTCAACCCCATCTGCTTCTACTGCTCTCCCATGCTTTTAGCAAGTTTACTTTTTATTCGATGGTTGGCCTACTCAATGGAATTAAGATGCATGTGTAATGCACGTTTGAGAGAGGCTAGTGTTGCTAACCGTGCTTGTTCACTGGAGGTAGCTTCCCAGTCATCCAGCAGAGGGAAGCATTGCCTAACTGTAGACGGGTTCCTCAAATTCATGTGTACAACTGTAAAGTGATGAGCAAAATCGATTTGTACATTCACTATGCATTGGAACAACATAACTTTAAATATACCGTCAATCTTAATGATGACACATTCTTTTATCCAGATTTACCATTATCCAGATGACCTCATGAAAAGGAGTTCGTTATCTATTTAATCAGCTTGACACCAGTGAGGTAAGATTCTTCTGTATTTACCTCTACAAAGTGAGGGATTGGTACTGGTAAAATGAAGTTCTAAGCCATGTACAAATGATAAACATAACCACGCTTGAAAAAGCTTAAAATTGTACGATGTAGAAAATGCAGCTATCTACTCAGTTGGAGTGGAAAGGTACATTTATTCATACCTAACCATTTAGGTACAGGATGTTAGGTTCAATACAGATTTGTACCGAATGTACCAAATACAGTCTTTATCTGTAATAGAAGTAGGCTTTTTTGCGTGTGGACCATGTTTCAAATACGAGTTCCCACACAAAGATACAAGGAAGTTTATTGTCACATGCCACATGCATATAGTTACTGGATGTAAGAAATGCAGTGAAATTATGTCTGGTGTCAGCCTATTTGTGCATTTATGGGGGGGGTAAAAAGTGCAGTAGAAGAGGGGTTTAGTAGATTAAGTGGCAAGGGCTGCATAAAAAAAAGGCGGGGAGGATTGGGATTGGGGGGCACCAACAAGGAGCACCCAAGAGCAACAGGGGCAAGGAAGAAACTTTGGGCAGATCCACGGCTTAAGGGGCTAACCCAACTGCCAGGGGTCTTGGTGTGTGTGTTGGGGGGATGACAAGAGAGATGGGATGGTGTGCTGTGTATGTGGGGAGAGGGCAGTGTGCAATATGTCATGAGACAATGTGCTGTGTATTGGGGCAGTGTCGCTGTAAGAAGCCTGATGAAATAATGTATGTTGGGGATGTGTGTTGGATGTGTGTTGGAGAAGCTTCCTGATGAAATAATGTGCTGTGTATGTAGGGGAGAGGGGGGGGGGGCAGTGTACTGCAAGTATGGTGAAGGGACTTACTATTGCAAGCAGAGTACTGTATGTATGATGTATGTGAGTGGTGACAGTGAAGATGTGTGTGTGTGTGGGTGGGAGGGGAGTGGACCAGTGACTGTGTGTGTGTGTGGGGTAGGTGGGGGCAGTGTGCTGTAAGTATGTAGAGGATGTGTGTTGGAGAAAATCCTGAAGACAATGTGCTGTGTATGTAGGGGGGGGGGCAGGCAGTGTGCAGCAAGTATGTAGAGAAGGCTTACTGTAGCAAGCAGTACAAACATATATTATGGGACGGACCATATGTCAATTAACGTCATAAACGTCAAAACAAAAGTGAATTTTAGGTTGGCAGTACCCACAGGTTTATTGTACCGAAAATTAACCGAACCGTGACTTCAAAACCGAGGTACACACCGAACCATGATTTTTATGCTACCCAGGGCACCTGCGTACAGTTTAAAAGGATGCCTGCGTACAGTTTAAAATTATGCACATGCTACATTGAGCTGGTCCATCTACTCGCCTCAGGTGCTGAGATGGCAAACACAGGCGGGGTGGACCTTAGCAGGAAATTTGTGTCGGAGTCTGAGCTTGATGAGAAGCGGAAAAAACGTCAGGAGGAGTGGGATAAGGTCCGGAAGCCAGAGGACCCCGAGGGTATGACCGTTCACTTGTAGTTCATATGTCCACCTACTCAGACGGTGCATTCACTGGTTTGATCATGGCTGTGTGTGTGTGTGTGTGTGTGTGTGTGTGATGCGTGATGCAGAGGCCCCCGAGGAGGAGTATGACTCTCGATCATTATTTGAACGACTTCAGGAGCAGAAGGACAAGAAGCAAGAGGAGTATGAGGAGCAGTTCAAATTCAGTGAGTAGTCCGCCCCCCTCCCTGCCCCATCTCCCTCTTCTAACAACCCCATGCCCTCTCTCCTACCCCCCAACCCCATGCCCTCTCTCCTTCTCTGTGGGATATTGACACTCGGATCAAATACACCAGCAGTATTGGCCCCATCTTCTCAGATCTGACCCAGTTATCAGTGTATGTACTTTGTGCACTGCACACCAACATTAGTGGGTGATTACGTGTGCGCAGATGGGAAGAGTGTAATGTTGTTTGTGTGTGTGTGTGTGTGTGTTTGTGTTTGCCCGTCTGAGCAGGAGCAGGTCTGTTATTGTTTGCGCCAATGATGAAAAGACTTTTGGCACCATAACTTATCCCTCAATGTAACAGACCTACTCTTTGTCTCCCTGGTGGCCATCGTTACTTCTCTGCCTTAGCGTTTCTGAGTTACCCTGCGGCCAGTTGGCAGTGATTGCATTGATTGTTATGAAGCTAGACCAGAGGCTCTGAAATGTAGAAATGGTAACATTTTAAATGGTGTAATATAAGTTATCTGTTTAATTGAAGGTTGTGGTGTGAATAAAAGTAGCAGAGGTAAATGAATGATTTGCTTTGACATGTTTCCTCCTGCAGAGAACATGGTAAAAGGCCTGGATGAAGACGAGTCCCACTTCCTGGATGAGGTGTCAAGGCAGCAGTCACTGGTGGAGAAACAGAGGAGAGATGAGGAACGACATGAACTGCAGGAGTACAGGATATCCTTTCAGTCTTCTCATGGTGTTCTCTCTCTTCTCTTGTTCTTCCTCACTCGCGTTCTCTCTCTCTCTCTCTCTCTCTCTCTCTCTCTTCTCTTTCCATCTTTCTCTGTCTCTTTCACTTGCTTTGTCTTACACACACACACACACACACACACACACACACAGTTACTCACACACTCTTTCACGCTTTCTCCATCTGACTTCTTTCTCTCCATCTCTGACAGATACACATTTCTGTGTAGTGGAATCTGTAGTTTGAATCGTTTTTTTTTTTTTGTGAACTTTTCTCTCTCTGCTTTGGCGGTACTCCCACTCTTTGCTTCGTTAAAACCAGAGCTTGTCAGACACCTTCAGCGTCAGGTCAAATCCTCCGACTCCTCCACCTTGTTAGCGCGCTGGCTTTCAAGGAAGCCGAGGCTGGCTCCCCCGAGACCCAGCTCCGTTTCTGGAGCGACCTGTGCGGCAGTTGAGCGCAGACAGGTGATTAACGCTGCTGCCTTTAACATGCTCTTCTCCATGCCGGTCATCCTGTCGCTCACAAGCTGCCTCAAGGTTTTTGCTTCGACAAATTTGAGAGTAGCAATTACAAGAGTGGTAATTATGAAGATCGTGTTAGCGAATGATCCCTTTGAAAAGGCTCATTTGGTTATGGCATGGATGCCATGTTCAAGTTCTCTATGCGTCTAAAAATGGGCTAGTTTTCATTTGATTGCCATATTCCCTTTTGTCATATCCCTTTGCTGTTCTTTAAGCAAAGATTAGCCTAAAAATACCTCACACCTTTTCACTGAGGAGTAAGTTTCCTCCACTTGAAGTCGAGAGAGGAAAACCAGTGATGTAATGCCCATTTGATGTGCACAGATTCACACATGGAAATGTATTCAAAGCTGCTTTGACTCAGAAGCGTGCGACTACTGCGTGGCACTGCACTGCACAGATGATTCCCACATTCGATATAAGCTTGGCAAAGGGTTGCGTCTGTCTGTATCACACAATCCATTGGATCCCGTTGCCATGCCACTGCCACAGGTCTTTTCCCTTTGTACTCGTATCTCTCTCTCACACACACACACACACACACACAGTCTCCTCAGCTCTCTCCATCTTTCTCTTTCTGTGTTTCTTTCTCACACTCACCCCTGCCAATCAGGTATGTCTGCATACAAGACAACATGTGTTGTCGTGGCAACTGCAACGTTCTGAAGCCAGGTTGGAGGATCACACAGCTGAGCTCAACACACACACCTCTTCTGGCAGATTTGCCCTAGTTCAGCAGACTCTGTTGGGCATTGGGTTTTTTTTTTTCTGGGCTTTAAGTGTGTCAGTTTTTTAGGTCAGTGGTTGAAGACCACAGACCCAGAGTCTGTGTTTAGACAGAGGAACTTTCAAAACTACCCACAATCAACACTTTTGCCTACTCATAGGAACCTTTATTGTGTTTTTGGGTGTTTGACAGTGCACACTGTTGGCTTAAAGCATCTGTTGTTTTGCATATGACAGTGCACAATATATTATGAGGAGAAAGGACAAAGAGATACAGCTGGAAACATATTCACTCCATGGCCACACAAATGTTAATTCACATGTCGATAAATAAGTCAGCAAATTAGCTGGTTAATAAGTAAACATGGCATTCATTAAAATTCAAAAGAAACCCTTTAACAGGCGCATCTGTCCATCATGAGTTTTTCCATCTGCATGCGGTGTGTGGGTGGGTGCGGCTATCTGTGTATCTTTGTTGGTCTGTGTATATATGTGTGTGTCTGTGTATCTCTGTGTGTGTGTCTTTGTCTGTGTATCTGTGAATAGGTCTGTTTATCTGTGTGTATGTGTGTGTCTGTATGTGTGTGGGTCTGTGTATATGTATATGTGTGTGGGTCTGTGTATAGGTCTGTTTATCTGTGTTAGTGTGTGCGTGTGTGAGTATCTGCGTGTGTGTGTGTCTGTATGTGTGTGGGTCTGTGTATATGTATATGTGTGTGGGTCTGTGTATAGGTCTGTTTATCTGTGTTATGTAGTATCTGTGTGTGGTCTGTGTGTATAGGTCTGTTTTATCTGTGTTAGTGTGTGCGTGTGTGAGTATCTGCGTGTGTGTATCTGCGCGCGTGTGTGTGTGTGGACGTGGCTCGTCAGTGCTTCCCTTGACTGTGGGCTGGTCACAGTGCCATAAAGAAGCTGGCGTCCTCCAGCAGCGAGAGCCAAAGCCGCAAGGAGCCGGAGAAGAAGGCAGGTTCCAAACCTCCGGAGCATCGCAGTCACCTGTCCCAGGCACACCTGCTGGCCGGGGCCGTCAAGAGGCGCAGGTGAGCAGCACACCTGAGCTCACCTGGGGCTGCACTAGCACAGTATGTTACCAGGCAGGGCTAAACTGGCTTGCTAGCATAGGCACACACACATATACACCTATTATTATATTCCCATCTCTGCCTGCTGGTGTCACACAGGACAGACTTCATGTCGAGACGATAAAGTTTGTAAATCAGCAATGAGGAATATGAATGTTTTCAGAAATGAAGACATTTATACATTAACCAGCTTGTGTGACTGGGCCTAGATATGCAAGTCAGAGTATCCTTCTTAGCCACTGATTCAGTGGTTCTCAGTTCTGTTCATGGGCCACCTGTCTTACTAAACCATCTTCTCAACAGCTCTCTGGCTTAACTGAATATACCTGATTTAGCTGAGAGTGAACATGGCAATTGCATATGACTTTAAATAGGTGTGTAGTGTGCATGGAGCAGGGATAGATGCAGAGCAGATGAGCAGGGAAGAGTGAGGAAACCCTTATGTGACTTTAGGTCTTTCATTAAAGGGACACCAGGCAAGCCTGATGCTTTTTCTCTACGAAACTCCCCCTCGCTCGGTCTGAAGCTCTTTTCCTTTTCTTTGCGTCTTCCGTCAAGGGTTTTCGCTGCTTCTTCGCCGGCTCTGCCATTATACACACGTTTGCAACAATCTCTAGCATTTCGTTAGCCTGCCTCTGTGCTGTAAACTGATCCTGCTTCAGTCGGCAGGTAGGATACACCGAACTTGCAAGTGGGATATTCTTCATATAGGCAGTAGGGGCGGGCGAGAGAGCTTTCATTCGCCCCGTAATGAGTCATTTAACCATATACCGACTTACGAAGATGATTAATTAACACGAAAACGTTGCCTGGTGTTCCCTTTAAATGCCCTGAAAGCACAGGACCAGATGAAGTAGCATTACATTGGACCTATAAAGTATTAGTGTAATGCACTTTACAACCTCATATCACATCTGCCTCACCTTAAGCATGTCTACTAGAACTGTACAGGCATGCAGTGATTGGTTGTTCTTTGCTATTCGAACAGAACTTTCCTGATGATCTAACCGTTCATGCATACAGTCAACATGGTGGCGTAAGTGCCGCAAACCCCCGCATCATGCCACTATCCTGAGTAGTGTTTTGGGGTTTGGTTCTTTGCGTTTGTGCCACAGTAAATTCCTGTGTGGTTTTGGTTGGTTTGAGTTCTTAAGCTGTGGTTCTCAGAGAGGAACATACTACCGGTAAGTCACTTTGTGACAACACATTTGGAAGGCTGGAAGCAGACACATTTTCTGTGTTTTCTTGTTTGTTGGTCTGCCTAATGTACCTGTTCAGGATTATTCAAAATGTACCAGGTTTATTTTCACTAAACTTGGTGTAGCATGGGCCAGTGGAGAATCTGTTTATTTTTGGAACGGCTCTGCCTCATTTAGATACATTTTCAGTAATTTTGCAAAATACAACATTGTACCCTCACCCTCAGCCATTCTAGTTAATTGTGTGTGTGTGTGTGTGGGGGGGGGGGGCTGTTTTCTGTTCCATCTCTGACTGTCTCCTAAATCTCCCATATAGTTCGTCACAGTCGTCGTCAGAGGGAACCAAGAAGCCAAAGGGGGAGGAGTCGGCGGTGGGCAACGGCAGCCAGACAGGTGGGTTGGGATCTGAGCATGCTCAGAGCGGCTTAAGCTGAAGCTGGGCACAGGGGCCTGTGTCAACAACTATGGAGCCCGCACAACGCCATGCCAGCATGATAACCAGGAGTGTGGCTGTCAGACAAAGCAGAGAAATGTAAATATAAACCGTGCAGAGAAAAGCACTAAACTGGGTATATTTCATCATCATTTAGTTGTGATTTGTTGCTATAGCACTCTATATCCAGTCTCTATCAGTGCTGTAAGAGGACATAATTCTGTTTCTGCAAATAGATAACGCATAGACATGATAGTTGACCCAAGGTATTATACAACTAATAGAAAAAAAATCACTCTTTTACTTTGTGTAGCGATGAAGAGCTCTTTGGAATTCTAGTTGGTAAAAGTTGGGATCAATCAAGAGCAAGTGAGTGAGAGTTTCTGTGTGCTTCTCTCTGTGTGTGTGTGTGTGTGTGTGTGTGTTTGTTTGTGTGTGTGTGTGTTTGTTTGTATGTGTGTGTTTTATCCTCAGAGCAGGCGGCTGGAGGAGGAGGAAGTGGAACGGCTAAGCGTGGTGTGGGACCCGTGATGTCTGTTCGAGCAGCAGCACCGGGGGTCGGTGTGGCAGTGACCCAGCCCGGCGTCCTGCACCTGCCCTCAGCGGCGGTGTGCGTGGGCATCCTGCCAGGCCTGGGCGCCTACTCGGGCAGCAGCGACTCCGAGTCGAGCAGCGACAGCGAAGGTAGCGTGGACGGAATGACCTTTCCGATAAAGCGCCACAGACTCTTCAGATAGACGCGCCACACAGTCAGTCACTCACAGGCAATCAGCTAATCAATAACTCCATAAAGTCAACCAATCAATCAAAGCTCCATATGACACAGAATCTGCACCTCTAAGTTACCACACACATCAGCTGTGATACCAGTGGCCTAATGCTCTATAATTAACCAATAAGCTGTGTAGTTCTAAACGTAAATCTCAGAAGCAACAGAGTTCCACATTTTAGTTGTGAGAGTGTGTATGTTCATTTCCAGTTTCACGGTTACGCATGTGTGTGTTCTTGCACGGATAACCTCACTGTATTCCTCGTTCCCTGATTGCCTTATGATAACAATTATTAAAAGCCCTCAGTGGGGATGATTATTCTGTGATTGTCGGCGGTTGTTGCTATGGTGTTTTGCATCTCAAAAACGTGACCCCCTCCCCATCCTCCCATATTACATTTTACACAGTTTAAACCCCCCGGCACCCTAACCTGATGACGATCCCACCCCCCCTGAGGCTTCTGCAGTGGTATTGGCCAAGGGGACTTTGACTGACAGCTCAGGATGGCGGAGAAGACTGCTAACGGTCACGCTAATACCATAACTTCACCCCAATAACATTTAAAACAGATGGCAGATACTGGCCCTGTGAGCTGTGAGGCAAACAGAGTGTCTGTTTTGTTTTTGTTTGTTTATTCCTCTTATTTTTTTAAATAATAAAAATTCTATGACTGCGAGAAAGCTGGAATTTTTATGAATTCTTACCTGAAAGAAATGGACATCTATTATTGTGCTATGAATGGCAGGGGCATATCAGAAGGGGAAAAAAAAAAAAAAAATGTTTGGTGTACGTATGTTTTTGTTTTGTGTCTAAATCAAATCATTGGGAAAAAAGCGGAATTAAATGTACATATAATGTGTTTATATGTGCTTGACTGTATTCATCCATTGTTATGTTAAATAGCCTAGATGAATAGATCAGTTACATATGTTTTCTTTTTCAATTAAAATTTATTGACCTGAGTGGTAACATAAAAGACGGTATAAAATCAATACACCTTGACCAAGGTACCATACAATTTTCACAAATTACATATGCACTACATGATCGGTACATACATTTGTGTTAAATAGTTTGTTTTAAACATAGAACATCTGTATAAAGGTACATTCAAATCCTCTATCTTCTTTACAATTCAGAGGGTGCATTTAGTGTTTCTTAACACTTACACAACAGCTTTCATTTAAATTTAAGGTTTATAAACATGTATTATCAACAAACATTTATTAAATAAAAACATTTATCTTGTCTTTTTAAAAAATCATGCGCTTCATCATAGTTGGTCTTGTTTTTTTATATAATAATATGTAAACAGTGAATACATTTTGGCAACATGCACATTGAACTTCAGGCCTCATCCGGCACTGTGTTGCTAGGCGACAGGTTCCTCTGTTTGAAATACTGTGTGACCTGTTGCGGCAATTCTGCCAACACAGACTTGGCCAAAGTTTCCTTCGGAGCCTTTGAAGACAGAAGAAAAAAACACACACACCTAAACGAAGTGGTCAGGACAAAAACAGCATAAAAAAGACGTCATTGAAAGTTCTGAAAGATTCTTTCATTAAAACAGACTAATGAGAGTATCTGTTACTAGTGTGGAGAAAAAGCTGGCTTGCCTCTCTGACGCTCCGTGCTTTTTCACTAAATGAATTTTAATTTGCTGCCAGCTGGTCGATGCCAAGGTCTGTTGTCTGCTCCCTCCTGCTGCTAAGGGAAGTCACGTGGCATGCAGAACGCCCACTCCCACTCCCACCAAGGCTGCTGTTTACACACGTGCGACTTAGTCTATTTGGCCCATCTCATCAGAACACTGATCAGACCATAGATTAGGAGCCCCACGCGTATTGATCACTGCGCTGCAGAGATGTGAAGGTGGCCGTTTGTCGGCAGACCTGAGACCAAATCAATTGGAGGAATTCTGCCTCAAAGTAGCATAAGGCATTTTAAAGATGAGGACAGACCTTAAAGACTTTACCTCTAAAAACCTCCATCAAGAAAATCTGAATGATAGCTTGAGAGAAAACTTAAAAACTGGCCGTTTAATAGTGCACATCACATCTGCAAAAGAATCTTTTAAAAAACTCAATGGCAATGGTTGTAGTAACCAATACTCTATGGTCTTCTTTAGCCTATAGTTTTCCTGCTAAACAGCAATCTTTTTCTGCCTGAAATTCCTACATGTTATCAATGAGATTTTTGACAGAGCAGAGGAGAGGTGTATAGGCTGATGGGGGTGTCATCATTATGAAGCAGTCCCACATATTGTGGTTAGAGGTGTTTACTGCAGATCCTGTTTACGCCAGATCCAGTGGACCTTATAAAAGTACTGAAGCTCTATTTGGTCACAGTTTTAAAAATCAATACTGCCGCCCAATCTTTCCCAGCTGGAAAACAATACCAGCTTTAGATGTTAGTGTGGCAGTTTCATGGCAGTGAGTGAGGGGTATTCCCAATACATAGTTTAGTGATGGACAAGCTTGGGTAGGTTAACTCAGAATAAGTAGTAAACCTCCTAAAAGAAGAGCTCCAATGCTTTCTTTTGCAAGAGGAATTAAGCCATAGGACCATTATATCAGGATGTTTAAAACTTACTATTAAGTTAACTTGGCCAGGTTTGTCACTAAACCACATACTTGGAATAGCCCCTTGGTACAGTAGGCCTATGTAGTGTGTCTGGAGTTAATTGGGAACAGAGCTAAACTAGGCCAAACTCATTGCTAAGACGCTGGAAACACTGTCATACTGTATGTGTGTTGCATAGTGTTAATTTTATCACCTATTTTTAATTTAGTCTTAGTCTTGTGACGAAATGTCCTTTTTAGTCTTTGTCATATTTAGTCATTCAAATATCATTTTTGTTAGTCAAGTTTTAGTCGACTAAAAGTCTCGTCATTTTAGTCTAGTTTTAGTCAAAAGAAAACTAAAGGTATCTTAGTCTTAGTCAGTTTTAGTCAACACATTTTAGTCTGTTTTTATAACAAATTATTTCTGATTAACAACATTGTGTGTCCACAGGGCTACTCGTCTGTTATAATTACTCATTCTGATTTTTGTCAGTCAGTATGTTTACATGCACAGGTAAGTCGAAGCTACAGTTATAGCTCGGCTGGGATTTGACCATAGACAGTAAAAGATTTGACTGGACCACTGTCATATTCGTAGACCAGTGTTTCTCAAAGTGTGGTCCGGGGATCATTGGTGGTCTGCAAGCTATCCCAAGTGGTCCGCGAGCAGACGTGGTAAAATATAATATAGATGAGTTGTTTGCAATATAACTTGTATCTAAATCCAAACAGTTCTGCAACACTGTCTATGTAAGATATGCCAATTTAAATCATACAGTATGAATCCTCTGACACAATAAGCAAAGTGCAAAAGACAATAAGCAAGGTGGTTCAGTGAGTAGGCCTATTGTGTAGACTAATTATAGGCCACTGTTGAAGTATAGTATAGTTTTTTTTAGCTAGGGTTATTTAAGTGGTCCTGAAACTGAAAGAGTTTGAGAAACACTGTTGTAGGCCAAACTAATAATGTTTTACTCCGCCTCGCTAGATGGCGATATGCTAAAACACAACACATTCCCCAAACAGACTCTCGGCTGTCTTGCTAGCTTAACTTTCCATATTAGCTTACTTGCTAGCAAACTTTGCATCATCAGTCTAACTAGATGAATAGTTGACATTACATGCTGAACATTTTCGTATAGACATTCTGGGGGATGTTAATCTCCGGTTCTGCTCCCACCTACTTGAATGCCCTCATACAGACTTACACTACCTCCAGACCGCTGCGCCCTCTGACGAGCGACGCCTAGCTCTACCACCGGGTACGCTCAAGCCAATCCAAACTTTTCTCATCTGTTGTTCCTCGTTGGTGGAACACACTGCCAGTTCCTACAAGGGCAGGGACATCCTTTTCCACTTTCAAAAAACTCCTGAAGACCCATCTACTCTCATAGCAACACTTACAACAAGTCTTACTGATCCTAGCACTCACCAGCCGTTTTAAACTGACAAGTAACTGCTAAAAACAGCACTCACCGACGCACTTATTCTTACTGTACTCTAATGTTTTTTTTTGAAACTGTCCTAAAATTGTGAGAATTGTTCTAAAACTTACTGTTTACCATGTTGTTAGTCGCTTTGGTTAAAAAAGCGTCAGCCAAATGTAATGTAATGTAATGTAATGTAATGTATGAGAGAAGCTTCAACTTCTGGGTATGTAGCATTGTGGCATAAAGCTTAGGTAGTTAGCTTGCTAACTGGCAGAAATCTCGTGTTCTTGTTCCATGTAGTTTAGGTGTTGCAGCCACAGGGTTGCAGCAGCAGCACGACTAGCCTCCAGGAAAGCTGTTGCGTATAAACTCATTCGAATATTTTAAAAAACATAACAGCTAGATATTCTGTCTTCTCATTTTGTAGACCTAACATGAAGGAGATTTTATCTTAGTTTTTATTTCATGCAAAACATTTTAGTCTCGTCTTTTTCGTCAACAATAATGCATCTTAAGATAGTCTTAGTCTGTTTCAGGACATTACTGCCGCCTCGTCATCGCCTCGCCTTAGTCATGAAAAAAAAAAAAAGGTAGTTGATCTAACATATTTCCTCTCGTCTCGCCTGACCAAATTAACACTGGTGTTGCAGGAGTTTGGTGTTTGTGGAGCACATTTCCATGCATATTCATGCACACCAGTGTTGGGCTGTCCACACCAGGAATGCTTTGGGACTGAGTGAAACTCGTACTGGCACCGAACAGGTGAAAAAAGCATTGGAGAATATTTGTCTGAAGCATAGCTGAAAAGCCCTTTTGGAGCCTGAGAGTTGTGTGGAGCATATGGGTCTGCATCTACACCACATTCCAGTGATTTATAGTTTCCTATCAAAATGTATATTTAAATGCATCATGTGTTCATGACAGGCTTGTAATACGTGTTAATTGCTGTAGTTTCCCACAAATGCATTATTATCAAGAGCAAAATGTCTTCAGAGTGAGTTCAGATTATTACAAGTTAACAACAACAGTATCTCTGAATTACTGAAATACCAAATTCTTATTTGATTCATATTTTGATTATTTCTAACATGTAAAATAATAATCTTGCAAACAAGCAAAGGATAAATAAATTTCCAAATGGTGCACTTACACACAGTAGGCCTAGAAGAGGTGAGGAAAGAAAGCAAAACTTACATCACGGAAGTCTCTGAAGGGGACGAACTGCACGATGTCTCTCACAGCCTCCTCGCCGGTGTAAGAGCGCAGGACACTGCTGTCCCCGTCCAGAAACTCCATGGCAGCGAAGTCGGCGTTCCCCACCCCAATGATGATGATGGACATGGGCAGCTTGGCAGCCTGCACAACGGCGTGGCGTGTGTCGTCCATGTCACTGATCACTCCATCCGTAATGATGAGCAGCGTGAAGTACTGCTGCATGGTCAGAGAGAAAGGCGGACAGAGAGAGAGAGAGAGAGAGAGAAATTAGCATTTTTCCACAAAGACAGTAGCACTACGACTATGAGAACAGCAAGACCTAAAACAGCAATACCTGGCTTAATTCAGGCCTGGCTTAACAGGACCAGGCTTAATTCATGTACATACATAGACACCACACTAATGAACGTACTACGTCCACAAAACATAATTTATTAACATCATAATGTTTTGTTACATATGTATTTCTTGTCTCTGTACAAAGCCCAGGTGGTGTCATTGTACTCGTTTTAATAAATTGCGTGCTTGTTTTACTGAATCGTGTGCACGTTTTACTTAAATCTTTGTTTTGCTCATTTTAATTATTTCGTTCCCACATTTTTATTCACAGGTACTAGGAGAGGCAGCACAACAGATCATTTGGTAAATCTGGAAAGTTTGCCTATTCACACATTGAACGTTCCCCTTGATGAACAAATCAGAAGTCAACATTCTTAAATCACAGAGTGACTTTGTCATTCGACTGCAGTAGCCGGTCTTTTTCTGCGCACAACATTGAACTATTTATCCAGTTCTTAGGGTTAGATTCTTTGAATATTAGGTTGTAGCCTTCTATATTTGGAGAGGTTTAGTATTTGTGTTTTCACAATGACTCACTTCTGACTTAATGATCAAGGTCTACTTTGTATGTGTGGAACATAGTAGCCCAAGTTGGTCTGTTGTGCTGGCCTAGTTTCTGTGAATGCAACAGGAACGAAATAATAAAAACGAGCACACAATGCTATTCAAATGAGCACATGATTTAAGAAAACGAACACGATTTAGTAAAATGAATACGTGTTAGTAAAACAAGTACATGTTTTAGTAAAATGAACGCACATCCTAAAACGTTCTCTCTCTTTATATAAAAAATCTTACAATGACACCTCCTGGGCTCTGTATCTTTGACTTCACTGACAATGCAAATGTAATGTCATGCCAGTAGTCTATTGTAATCTGAATGGTAATCAGAGACACAGACACATACTAATACAATACATGGACAGTCTATGGCTGTGTTAACTACAGCTGCTGAAAGGAGAAAACAGAAGACTGTTGCATCTCATGATGGCATTAGCAAGAGATCATGACAACATTGGTTTGTTCACACCATGCTGATGGGAAAATGCAGATGTTGCGTGCCTCTCATAAGAGACATCGTGGGGGGGGGGGGCAACCAGTGCTGTAATGGGCTGTGTGGTGACCCCCCTCTCATAAAACATGAATGCATCCTGCAGTGTTTTGTCAAATACCCTCCTGCACTTTGCATTGTAATTGTTACAATATAATAACGTAGGCTATTCCAATTAGGATCTCTGCAGAGTGCAGCAGATAAATCTTATTAAGATCTGTGGAGGATCCAACCCATGCTGGGTATGAAAGAGGGGGAGAGTGGGGAGAGTGTGAGAGAGAGATTAAAAGAAGAAAAGGAGGGGGGGGCGGTGTGGTACAACAGGCTACAGCACCCATAACCATGTTCGGGTCCAAGTGCCCACGGGGACCCAGGTTCGAATCCGACCTGCGCTTATTTCCTGAGCCCACCCCATCTCTCTCTCCTACTCACAAAAAGCCCAAAAAAATACTTAAAAAAAAAAAGCAAAGGAAAAGGAAGGAAAAAAGAGCATTTCATGTAATGGCAACCCCCATCTTCACCCTCCCCCTTCAAAAGTGAGCGGGCTTGAGGTTTGGGTGTTGGTGGGAGAAGTGGGATTTGTGCTGCTGCTACTGCTGCTGTCACATTCTCCTCCCCCTTACTCTGTGGTGTTGTGGAGCTCTGTGACACTAATATTTAGTGCAGAGATTTGCACACGCTCAGTGTAGCCTCGCAATACAAATCTTCCCCCAGCTGTGGGGCTGCTGTGTGCACACTGTCGCCTGGCCACACAGCTTTGCCTACTGGGTGTCTCTCCAGGAGAGCTGCAGCAGCAGAACCCTGCTGGAATACACAGACACACTGTGTAGTACACGGAACCATATTCTTGTGTTTGTGTGCTAAATTGGTTTAACACACCTGTTTCAGTCACAACTCCAGGAAATTCAAGTAATTCTGGCAAGAGATTGTGGAACAGCTTTGCATAATGGCAAACATGGTACAAATCATGATTACCATCAACACCAGCACCACCTACAAAATAAAAAAACATCTAAACTATAAATAACCCCACAAATAACAAGGTTACTAAGTAAACGCAGCCGTTTTGGATCATGATGCTGCAGCGGATCTTAATTAGGTAGAGGAGCAAGAGTAGCGGTCACCTCAGCCTCACCCCGCTGGTCGAGGGAGGAGGTGGGGGGGACTGAGTCAGCTGTGTGCATATGGCCCTGTGTGTGTGTGTGTGTGTGTGTGAACTCCGGGCACTTTAGAGTACTCCATATTCATGCGCCACACACACTCATCTGCTGACTACTGCCTTGCGTAACCGACCAAAAGAAACATTATTTCAACCCAACCACAAAAAAAACCTGCTTTCTGTTCATCTAGCGATCCTCAGGGACTTCATGATTATGGAAGAATCAAAGTGATGCTGTACACTCGTGACCTCCCAGATCTTTCTCTTTTCCAAACAAACAGAAACGGGTGTGTAAGAAGCACATGATTCATTGGAGCGAGTGCATTCTGTACTGAAATGTGCACTACAGTAAGACACAAAAAATGAATTCAACTAAGGTACTACAAAATTCGTTAAAGACCTCTCTGTTAGTCTCTGTTTTCCGCTCCAAAACATTGTGACAATAAGTTGACTATGGACCCTTTCAAGAGAGTTCCATTATCAGCATCATAGTTGGCCCCACAAGGCTTCCTTTTTAACATTCCATATGTTATCTTAATGCAGAGGAAGTAGATTGGGGCCCAAATAGAACGTTCAAGCATTGTTTTTGTTTTTATTGTTGAAAGGGTCCATAAAGCTTCATTATTTCTTGATCTTGGGGTAGTTTTACATCTTCCTGCTGATTTTTTAGTGCATCAACCTCCAACACTAGGTAAAGATCACTAGCCGCCTCTGTCTGCAAGAGGATTAACACTTTAAGTCCTTAAAGCTAACACACACACACACACACACACACACACACACACACACACACACACACACAAACACACACACACACACACACACACACACACCCTCTTATACAACAATTGGGTTCTATGGAACTATTTATTTGTTTCTGATTGGCCGAGAGACGTTCCATGAGTTGGAATATCCCTGGACATTTCAACTCAGACTTTGCACAGCTAATAAATCACTCCGCAAAACAATTCGAAGATTTGACACAAGGATACAAGGATACAAGGAAGTTTATTGTCACATGCATATAGTTACTGGAAGTAAGAAATGCAGTGAAATTATGTCTGGTGTCAGCCTATTTGTGCATTTATGGGGGGGGGGGTAAAAAAGTGCAGTAGAAGAGGGGTTTAGTAGATTAAGTGGCAAGGGCTGCATAAGAAAGGTGGGGGAGGATTGGGATTGGGGGGGGGGACAACAAGGAGCACCCAAGAGCAACAGGGGCAAGGAAAAACTCCTGTGTGTATGTGTGTTTTGACGTGTGATGAAATAAAATAAAAAATGTCTGTAGCATAGGGAGAGGGAAATAAAAGTGCTAAAAGTCATGGAGGTGTGTGTGTGTGTGTGTGTGAGAGCAACAGGGGCAAGGAAAAACTCCCTTACCAAGGAAGAAACCTTGAGCAGATCCACGGCTCAAGGGGCTAACCCAACTGCCAGGGGTCTTGGTGTGTGTGTTGGGGGGATGACAGGGGAGATGGGATAGTGTGCTGTGTATGTGGGGAGAGGGCAGTGTGCAATATGTGTGTTGGAGAAGCTTCCTGAAGGGGGGCAGTGTGCTGTAAGTATGTTGGGGATGTGTGTTGGAGAAGCTTCCTGATGAAATAATGTGCTGTGTAGGTAGGGGAGGGGGGGGGGCAGTGTACTGCTAGTATGGTGAAGGGACTTACTATTGCAAGCAGAGTACTGTATGTATTATGTATGTGAGTGATGACAGTGAAGATGTGTGTGTGGGCGGGAGGGGAGTAGAGCAGTGACTGTGTGTGTGTGTGTGTGTGTGGGTAGGTGGGGGCAGTGTGCTGTAAGTATGTAGAGGATGTGTGTTGGAGAAGATCCTGAAGACAATGTGCTGTGTATGTAGGGAGGGGGGGCGGGCAGTGTGCAGCAAGTATGTAGAGGAGGCTTACTGTAGCAAGCAGTGTGCTGTATGTATGTGAGGTGATGACTGACAGTGATGATGTAAGTGTGTGTGTTTTTTGTGTGTGTGTTGGGGATGGAGGTGGGGTGGGGGGTAGAAAGGCTAGGCAATCAAGGACATGGGTAGATGGAGGAGAAATCCAAAATAATAAATAAAAAGTTCTATGGAGATGTGCAAAAGTTGGAGAAAGTCAGATATGTGTGCGCGTGTGTGTGTGTGTGTTTTGACGTGTGATGAAATAAGAAAATAAATAAAACGTCTGTAGCATAGGGAGAGGGATGTAAAAGTCTTGTAGGTGTGTGTGTGTGTGTGTGGGGGGGGGGGGGTCATGAGTGCTGAGGAGTGAAAGAGTGCAAAGTCAGTATAGTGTGAGTTCAGAGTTGGGAAATGTTTGAGAGTGCTGAGGAGTGAATGTGTGCAAAGTCAGTATAGTGTGAGTTCAGAGTTCGGATGGCCTGGGGATAAAAACTGAGTCTCTCAGTTCTGGCTTTGTGACTACATAGGCGTCTTCTTGATTTCAGCGGTAGGAATAATCCATTGTTAGGATGAGAAGAGTCCTTCAGAATCTTTTGGGCTCTTAGGAGTACTCTTCTGGAATAGATATCTTGTAGAGCAGGGAGTTGAGTTCTTATAGTACGTTCAGCTGAGCGCACTACTCTCTGCAGAGTACTACAATCTCTAACTGTGGAGTTCCCATACCAGGTGATGATGCTACCAGTTAGAACACTCTCAACCGCTGAAGTGTAGAAGGCCTTCATGATGGATGTAGAAGGAAGTAGAGTCGTTGTCTGGACTTCTTTAGAACATATTGAGTGTTAACAGTCCATGTTAAGTCTTCAGTAATGTGGACACCAAGGTATTTAAAACTTGTGACTCTCTCTACAGGTTGCCCGCTGATCATTAGTGGGGTGTAACTGTAGTTCTGCTGCTTCCTTCTGTAATCCACTACCATTTCCTTGGTTTTATTGATATTCAGTGTCAAGCTGTTAGATTGACACCACTGTGCCACCTCATCAACCTGATCCTGAGCTGTAGAGCTGTTCATTGTTGTTACTAATCAGGCCCAAGATCACTGTCATCTGCAAACTTGATGATGGAGGTATGACTACTGTTGGCTTTGCAGTCATGTGTGTAGATGTTGTACAGCAGTGGACTCAAAACACAGCCTTGGGGAGCACCAGTGCTGATGGTTAATGAGTCAGATGTCAGACCCCCCACTCTAACCACTTGTGAACGGTTGGTGAGGAAGTCAAATATCCAGTGACACAGGGTGGTTTTCAGTCCAAGGCCTTCATCTTTGTGACCAAGGTGAGAGGTACTATCGTGTTGAATGCTGAACTAAAGTCAATGAACAGCATCCTCACATAATTCCCATTCCCCTCCTCCAGGTGAGTTAAGGTGGTGTGCATGAGGTTTGAGATGGCATCCTCTGTAGACCTGTTGGCTCTGTAAGCAAATTGGAGGGGTCAAGGAGGCAGGGAGGGATGAGCAGATAATGTTTTTTCACAAGCTTCTCAAAACACTTCATCACTGTAGACGTCAGGGCTACTGGGTGGTAGTCATTCAGACATGATGGACTTTTGTTTTTCGGTACTGGAACAATAACAGACTGCTTGAGGCAAGTAGGAACTGTCTCTTGAGCCAATGATGTGTTAATGTGAACACAGGAGCTAACTGAGCAGCGCAGGATTTCAAAACCCTGTTAGAAATTCCATCCGGTCCAGCAGCTTTTCTACAATTAACCCTTCTAAAGGCATTGCTCACATCTACCTCAGAGACACAGAAAGGTGCATCCTCATTTGCTTCACATGCTGCAGCTAGTGCAAGATAGTCTGTGTTTTTCATGTCAAAGCGCCGGCCATCACTGGTGTCTCTTGAGAGGAAGGTAGTTCTCAGGGCTGGGGGGCATGGATGAGGTGGTGGTGATTACAGCTAGTAGTAGTAGCTCTCCACTATTTCAAGCAATGGGTTACTCCTTAGCAAACCATAACGAAACAGTGCTTCACCACATCTGTGGATTAAGCCACACAGTCAACTCATTGTAAGTAAGATAAACGAGGATGCTAATTGTTCTCAGCATTGCCAGCATTGTGTATAATATGATTGTCACTTGGAGGAGATGTAGATAACTAACGTTAGCATAATTAGCTAACCGCTGCTAACGTGCTAGCATCGTCACGTCAGGCTGTGCACAGTAGTGTAACATTTATTCGCCATAAATTAATAAAGTTGAATGGTTCTGCAATGTAGACTATGTTTCCGTTTTTTTTGCAGTACCATGTCCCTTACATGACATGGCCCAGTGTCCTTGTAACATGCATGCAGCAAACCTAGTTATGAATTTCAATTTCATTACTTTCAACATTTCTTTCAAGATGTACACCACAAAGACCCGTAACGAGGGATCTGGAATGTTGGTTACCTAGCAACCAAGACGCTGTCTATTGAAAAGGGAACTATAGATTGATGCGTAAGAACCAAAGATTCTAGAGCGGAGCGCTCTAGAATCTTTGGTAAGAACGATGTCGAAATTAACATTTTTAAACAATAAAAAAAAATCTGTTTTCAGATTATTTAGTTTGAGGTTGAATTGTTGTATAAAAGCAATATAGCACTCGTGATAGTGGGATTGGTCATGGATATGGGATTGGTCATGGATATGGGATTGTTGCCTATACGGCCGAACAACACCCGTGGGAATATCCATGACCAACCCCACTCTCACTCGTGCTATATTGCTTAAATATGTTCATTTTTAAGCATACAATCTGACAGGTAACTGACTGTTGAGCTGGTTACCATCCTCTTGGACTAACATCACCAACGCCTTCTCCCATACTCCAGTCCCATCCCTTCCCCACCACACCCCATCACCACCACCTCATCCATGCCCCCCCCCCCAGCCCTGAGAACTACCTTCCTCTCAAGAGACACCAATGATGGCCGGTGTTCAGCAGCCCAGCAGCCCTCCCCTGGCTGGCCACGTCTGAAGTCTGGCTCTCTAATGTGCTGGCAGGCAAGCTCATTAGACACTTAGGATAAAAGGGGGGAAAAACAAAATACACACACAGAGACACACATATGAAAATGCACATACAAGACAGAGAGTCAGACAGACAGAAAGACAGACAGACACACACACACACACACACACACACACACACACAAGCACAATTCACACCCATTCCATGATCAAAAATCACACTCAAATGGTTCTGCACAGTAGAGCCAGCTTCAACTATGTAAAATGATATATATATATACAGATAACACACAAATAATCAGTAGTGTGATCTGATAGGGTAGTAGATAGTATACTCCACTCACATCTATTCCGTTTGCTCTTTGTTATGCATGTTTGTGCAGAGCTGCCATAATGGCAGGGAAGAGGCAGGAGTCTGTATGCCCATGGGTGTGGACTGGAACAATATATAGTATCCATTGAACACGAGTGTGAATTTCAAAGCAAAATGTGAGATAAAAGTCTCATCGCAATATTGGCAGGCAAATGTACAAACCATCTGACCAACTGACTGTCCCACAAACCACCTTTTTGTTGCAGATGAAGGATGGCAGAATGGTAACTGTAAAATGTGTTAATTGAGCAAAAATATGCTAAAGTATATTCATTTGTTTGGGTAAGTTAGCCTATAAACCAGACAAGATATTTGAATGTATGAATATGTATGAATAAGAAAGCCATGTCAAACATATTTCATCAACAGTGAGTAAGAAGATATACTCAACTTGAAATGTCACTTCCTGCAGGCACCACATGTTTGCTACAGCAGCCTTCAGGTATACTGCACCTGAGAAGACATCTTAATACCCCTCACTACATTTAATGCCACACATTTCCCTGACAGGTTGCAATCCTATTTCAAAGGGGTCTCTACATGTGCACATGTATGCTATAATCACCTGTGCCCTGAAGCACACAGCGTGAAATAAAATATGAATGCTTCCATTCCCTGAAACTGTGCTTCTATTCCCTGCAAAACCCTTTCTGACAGGCTGCAGACCTCTAGCTCTGGTTTCCTCTATATCTGAAAGCAGTGGGTAAAAAAGTGCTCCCCTCTCCTCCCACCTCCACAGATTAAAATACTTCTCTCTCTCTCTCTCCCTCTCTCTCTCTCTCTCTCTCTCTCTCTCTCTCTCTCTCTCTCTCTCTCTCTGCTTTTGCCTCACTCTCTGCTCTGTTTTCTCTCTCTGAGGTGACAGGGTGCAATTAGGGACAAAAAGCACCCAAGGCTCTTCCCTAAGAGGAGCTTAAATAATGACTAGCTATTATGCGCTGCCACTACACAGACCTTGTTTGTCTGATCATGCGGCCTTGTCACACAGATAGAGGTCAGCCGCGAGGGCAGGGAAATAATAGCCCCATCTAAAACCTCATTCTGGCCAGTGTGGCTCTGTACTTCTGACATTTGCCCTTTTACTGCACGACTCTCCTGTCGACATCAAAACACTTTATTAACTTCATTTTTTGCTTCTTTGCGGCATCACAAATCACCCGGGGTCCATCCGCCTGATCTATGCACTTAAGCAAGCAGTTATTTATGCTTTAACTCAAAACTTGATATCAAGCAATTGGCATTACAAAGGCATCATATCCGTAGCAGTCTTTTTCTCTAGATCTCTTGAATGTTGGTATCTGATATGAGCAATCAGACAGAGTTAACTATACTGCTTCTTCATCTTACCTAAAGCATCTTCATAACATTGTTAGTCACAATGCCTTTTTTGTGTGTCTACACAAAGGCTACCTACATAGCATACGCTGTTTCACAAAACCGTACCTAATTCATCATTATGTGTTAGTCCTAAAACCTCTTTGTGTTCACACAGAGTAGGCCCTACCTACACGGATCAACCAGTTTCAAAGCATTTCAACTGTGTTTTCACCACATACACCATAGTCTGTGCTGTTGGGCTGCAAACATACCACACCATGGGGCATCGCCTCACTAGTCATTAAAACAGAGGAACAACAGGGAAAAAACAGAGAACATTTGTTCACTGAATCACCTTCTATAAATAGCCATAATTGAAAAGAGATTTTAATGGCTGGTCTCCACTGGGTTGATAACTGGAGAGAGCAGAAATGCTGAGACAACGTTCAAAGAGCTCCAGCCACACACACTTTGAACTGACTAGAGAGAGCCCAATTTGTGTGTGTGTTTTGTGTGTGTGTGTGTGTGTGTGTGTGTGTGTGTGTGTGTTTGTGTGTTTGTGTGTGTGTGTGTGTGTGTGTGTGTGTGTGTGTGTGTGTGTGTGTGCATGTCTGTGTGTGTGACTGTGTGTTTGCGTGTGTCTAGTTTTCTTTGCCGAGCAGTTAGGGTTCTGCTGGTACATGGTCTTGACTGAGTCTTCCGTAATAATAAAATAATCCTTTGTTCTTCCTGCTACTAAACTTCCTCATCAACACAACTCCCACACAGCCAATCCAAATACATTCATCAAAACATACACACACACACACACACACACACATCCATACTCCCATAACCACACACACACACACACACACACACACACACACACACACACACACACGTCAAACATAACATCTTCAAATCCATTCCTCCACATGTTTATATTTGATGGCAGAAAAACAAGTATTGTGCTCCAAATATTTAGGTGGACTTAAACACACGTTGGTGCTGTAGGGGCTCACTGTCCAATCCTGAACACGCAACAGTGCATGTGGTGAGTCAGCGCTGATAAACAACAGCTTGTTGACCTGAAGGAGAGCATTGTTCTACCACGCTGAGCAGCCGAACCATGTGAGATTCTCTTCAATGCGCGATATTCTTCCCATCATGCTATCAAACTACTATGGTCAATACCGATGGTCGGAAATAGAACAAATGAGAAGAAATATTGAGCTACCAGGGACAATGAGGATTAAAATGTATATATTCTAGATTTAGAAGTCTGGTTTTGATTTTAAAAAATTATTTTAGAATGTGTTTTGAATTTTAAACGACTTTTAGATGAGTGCTATTGGATGTGTTTGGGGTTAGAGTGTCACAACTCTTAACTATAGCAAAAAATTGTGTCTATTTCACTGACACCATCTAATTCCACTACAGGGATTTATTAACACTCTTCAGTGTCATTCAAATGGTCTAGAATACTCTAGAGCAGTGTTCCTCGACCACTGTGCCGGTGTTCCAGTTTAGATGGTGAGCAGTTTAACTGGTGATATTTGCATAAAATCAGTGAATATTCAACAAGACCCTGCCTACTTCTTAATCTGCTCTGCCTCATGTGTCATCTGCCTTAGTGTCATGTCTCGGTGAAGTTATGCAGTGAGCTGTCTAATGATTTGAAGTGAACACATGAAACTTATTTTCTTGTGTTGGTCCTAATTTGACGACACAAAATGGTTATCATGGTAGCATATATTACAAAACTTTGATGTAGCTAGAGAGTTTGATGACAGATGTTGCTGTTTCAGATTCCCACGTAGCCTAAATTAGAAAATAGTTTAGCCTACTTACTGCTCGTTCAGCAGCCTGTTGCAAAACATTCACTTAGCCTAGATGTTTGCTATAATGAATATCTTGATCGATTGACAAATAAGCGGTCACAAGACAACATAGACCTACATTCATTTAATAGGAACACCATGCTATTGCATAGATACAAAATAACCAGTGGTGCAATTGGTTAGCAGGGTGGACTATTACTGCTAGCTTGCTATTTTAGTGAGCAGTTCGAGGCCCAAGTGATCTTCATAATTTTTGCGCATTATAATCACGATGTGTGTTTCTGCACAAAAAACGAGCAACGTCTGATGGGGTCATTTGTTACTGTTTGTGATGCAAAATTACTGAGGCAAAATTAATCTGCATTATTCAAGGCATGCATTCGCTGTGTTTGCTCATGTTATAGGCTATCACCAGTTAACATGGACATCAGGATAGCTAGTAAGCTAGTAGACTAATAGACTAATGACAAGCGTTGCTCTCTGTGGTGTAGTGGTGATAGTGCTTACTGCTTGGAACATTTTGCCTCAGTGAGACTCATGTTCGAAACCCAATAAAACCTTCGCTGATTTACTTTGACACATTTCCTGTTTGCACAACATTTTGTGTGGATGCTTAAGCAGACATGCATTATACATAGCGATTCCCGCATGTTTTCGGCAAGATCTTGCTTCATATTCTGTCACGCACTGTAGGCTTGTGAAAATGTGAATCTCCAGCACTGGAAGAGCGGAGGCAGAGCAAAGCGTTGTTAACAAGTAGGCAGGGTCTTGTTGAATATTCATTGTTGATTTTATGCAAATATCACAAGTTAACCTGCTCACCATCTAAACTGGAACACCGGGGTGAGATCATCAGGTGTGCCGCAGAAAATTACCCAAATGTCACTCACTGGTCCAGAAAAGCAACGGTTGCATCAAAGAATTTATAACCACATGCTCTCATTGATTGTATTGTAATGTCGGCGCACAAGACATTGCATAGCGTTCTCCCGCGCAGGGCATCCTGGGATACGAGAGCGAACATTTGGGGGGTTTATGTCTGTGTTTCTCCTTAGTTTTGAGTGTAATGTTAGCATCTTTATTGTAACATGTTTCCCTTTTAGTTCTCCCTCGTGTGTGATCCTTTTTGTGTGGGGGGCTGCGTCCTCCCCTGTATGTGTAGTGTGTGTGTCTGCTTGACCTGCCCCGTGTGTATTGAGTTCTGTGTCTTGGTCTGTGTCCCTGCTCTCGTTCTCAGCTAATAAACCTTTTGATTGAACAACTGTGTGTATCGCTATCAAATCGTTACAGTATGATTGCACTATTTGTGATATGCAGGCATTGTACAACGGGGCCCCAGGGCTTAATTTGAGCCGGAACACGCCGGAACATGTTCCGGCACCTCCGACGTTGATTCCGGAACCTTATTTATTGGATCCGTCAACTCTTACGTCAATATAAAAAATAAATCGCGTAAACCAGGGGTCTCAAACACCCGGCCCGCGACGTATGTCAAAATAATAATGTAATCCGGCCCTTGAGGCTATTTTTAATTGCGACAAACAACGATACTGATTAAAATAGACGATAGATCCAAGTACGGTGACAAATCTCATTTGTAGCCTACTCTGCTCCACTATGTGCTAGACATACAGAGCTTGATTCAAACCCAAAATCGCTGCGCAAAGTTTTCAGGAAAAACTTGTATTACACGCGAGAAACACAAAGACGTGCATTGTAATGACGCGGGAGCGACGCAGGCCATAGTTTTGCACAAATTGAAGCAGAAATAGGCCTACACCTAATGTTGAAAAACGTTCACGTGTGATGAAGTCTTAGGTAGGCTATGTTATTCATCTATTCTGATTCTGAAGGAGAATATCCTTTTGGAGATTATGATCGATCGCCTATTGACAGTGATAGTCACAGTCGTCCTGTGAATGGAGGTGCGCCTTTATGTGTATACGACGGTGTCTACTAAGCATACCATGCTTATTTCGACCCTCTGCCCAACATAGCTTGGAGGTTGCAGTGGTAATCGTGATGAAAGTGTCCGTAATGGACGTGGTACAGACCGCAGGGCTAGTAGAAACAGGGCTCTAAAGAACTACAAAGTCACCCGCAATATGATGCGAACTTCTGGGTACTCAGATTACCCGCGATAGAAACTGATTTGACCAGAATACTTTATTGTAGGCCTTGTGGTTTAGTAATACATCACTAAACCATATACATCTTAGGAGTTGGTATACATCTTAGGTGTTTTCCTGTTAATTTGTTATGTGGGTAATATGAAAAAAGGAAAATAAACCTGCTCAAATATGTTCATCCAGTATTTACTGAAATGTGCATAATTTGAGGTGCTTGCCATTCAGTGATGGGTACATTTACCCCCTTCATAAACTTTTGTTTATACTCAAAGATTTCTACATTTACAGTAGGACTTTATCTCTGACCACTTTCAAGCCATGGCCTTTTGAAATTTTGATATAAAAATCCAATGGTGTTGCTTTCTTAACCCTGATGCCTAGTTTGCCAGGTTTAAAAAAGTTATGAGAGGAAAATTTTTTTTTTGGTGTGAAACACACACATACTTGTTTTTATGCTTTTGTTTTTTATGCGTTTGTTTTATAATTTGTATTAATATTTATTTTATCATTATTTTATTTATAAGCTAAGGTTGCTAGCACAGGTGTCTAAAACTAGATAAAAACACTTGCACTTTCTGTTTGCAGTTTTGTGTGGCATTTGAAAAAAAGAACATTGCATTTTCAGAAATAGCCGGCCCTCCAATCAGATGACGTTGGCAGAAGTGGCCCCCAGCTCATTTGAGTTTGAGACCCCTGGCCTAAACGAAAAATAAATAAATTACTGTTTGTGTAGTGTTCAATGTTGATATCTTTCTTATTAGTCTTTAGAAATAGGGAAGACCAAACAGGATACAACAAGCTAATCGAGTATTTGAAAGTGCTTTATCCACAATATTGGCCACAGGAGGGTGACGCGCTGTTCGGGGAGAGAGAAGTTGAGACGCTCTGCCAGCAGTTTTGCATCGATAGCCCGCGGAATGTCATCAGGGCTTTCAGGGAATACCACCTCTACCATCTCCTCCCCATTTGCCTTGTCGGCCCGCCGCTTGCCCGGTTCAACCCCTTCCGTGAGGTCATGGATTTCTAAAGGAGGTGTAGAGAGGTGTAAAGAAAGAAGCAGGGTAGTGGAGGCCGGGGGTCTGGATGCTGTGTGGGCCATTTTGGACAAGTAGGCCTAAGCTACGGTAGGATGAAATCACGCTTCCACGCTGTATCTAGTTGATCATTGATTACTGGGTGTGGGTGGTCATCATTGCAATATATAACATAGGGCCTACTTTAGCGCCGAGGCTTTTAGCCCCTTGTTGGACTGTTTTGTTGGTTCCCCTGTATCTCCTGTTTTCCCGGTCTGTATGCGCGCTTGTGTGTGTTTGTGTGTGTGCGCGTGAGTGTTTGTGTCTCCCGCTCCCTCTCTGTGACATATTATGTGTCAGTTCCGATGTGTTTTGATTGGGGGGAGGTGTGTGTGGGGGAATAGGTGTTCAGATAGGTATTCAGATGTGTCAATCAGAAATTACTAATCATTCCACACTGTATCTAGTTGATTATTGATTACTGGGTGGTCATCATTGCAATTTTTTTTTTTTACATTTTACACCATGCAGTGCAGTGTGTTGCAAGTTCTGAAGTTAATAAACATTGCCCTGGTGTACACACCGCGTTGTTTAGTTTTTTTTAGTCAGAGCTATGTACGCAGTTTTTTTTTTGTTGTTGGTCCGTAACCTCAAATCCCCGTTTTGAGTCGCCGGATCCACTCCGCCTTTGCGCTCCGGCACCTCCCACTTTACAAATTAAGCACTGGGGGGCCCCATATCCAGTATCATCCTCATATCCAGTATCATCACATATCCACAGAATCATCACATATCCAGTTCATAACATCAATTAAATTAGATATAGTCACCTACAAATGAAACAGTGGGCGCTTGTTTTGTTGAGCAGGTGTTGCATAGAAGCCATAATGAGGCCATATCTGTGTATTATTTGAAATTTTAGGCTATGGTATGTTTATTTTTTCTTCACACAGGATGTTAGTGTGCCGTGGGACATTTTAAGTGTCAAAAGTGTGCCGTGGCACAAAAAAGGTTGAAAAACACTGCTCTAGAGTTCAATTTACACTGCAATGAGACAACTTTGGGCCTTATTGTTGACTGCCTCCAATATTACAATTACTCTTTTTGCAGTCTTCCCTGTTGACACTGTAGTTGTCTTTCACCCAGGACAATGAGGTCTTGTTTAGACCGGTCTGTGGCTGGTGTGTGGTTTAAGAGCGGTGCCGTGTCAACAAGTGGACAAAGCAGTGGAAATTGTGATGGGGAGGCTGGTGCACACACTGAGCGTGGAGATGAGCTGGTTCAGTGGTTTCTAATATTTACTTTTAACAGAAACCGTTCGGCACAGAGCCAATATCACAATATGTTTTGGTCTTTGAAGCACTGGCAGTGAATGTTCACTAAAACTCCAGAGCATGGAAACAAATTATCTAATGCCTCTCTTTCTCTACCCACCTCTTTCCCTCTCTTCTGCTCTCTCTACTTCTCTCTTTCTCTCTTTCTTTTTTCTCTCTTTCTCTGGATGCACAGCTGTGCGCTGGGCGCCAGTACAGGCTGCTCTGCTGGTGTAATTAACCTAGCAGTGGTGAACAGGCACACTGAGTGCTGTGGTGAAAGAGACCTGTGATTGCCAGGAACCAGGTCCCCAATTATTATATTGACTCCAGCAGTGCTGCTGATAATAACAGAGAAACTAAGCGCCTGCACAGATAGTTTTTTATTTTTTTAATTTTGTATTAATCACTCATTTCTATTTCTCACTTTCATCTTTGGTTCTGTCTCCTCTCTATTCTCACTCTTTTTCCTTTCGTAGTCCTTCTTTTATCCTGTTTTTCTAAATCACTCTTTCTTTCTACCCAGCTTTCTTCCCTTCTTCATTTCCGTCCTCCCCCTCGTTGTCTCTCATCAGTTGTTTCTACGAGTCCTCACTCGCTGATCTCACCATCCTCTCTGCTCTTCAGTGGTCCTTCTCTCCCTTCCTCTTGCTGCCTTCTTCTCTTTCTTCATGCTCAGGGACAGATGTATTAACATGTTAGCACCTATCTGAGGTGTCATTTCAATATAACGTGTGTGTAAAATCTGGCAAGATAAGTATGAACAGACCGCACATGGCTAAAACCTCAATCTACCTGCTACAGGAGCGCAGAATGTCACACCTTTTCTGACTAATGCACATGTATTCATGGGAGGGCTGTGGGGAAAAGTGGGAGTTTGGGGCAAAACTATAGGAGATGTACTAGGAAGGAGTGTCTGATTATGTGTTCTATTGTATGTATGAAAACAACGGCGGGCAGCTCATGTCTTCTTGAATTTCCCCTGGGGATCAATAAAGTATCTATCTATCTATCTATCTTTTAACAGATGGTGTAAATCAGATGGCGTGTTTGATGTATGCATGGGAGAAACGTCCAGACACAATGGAAGCAGTATTCTGAGCACTTACTTCACTCATTTGTACCATTTTAAAAGCAGCCTTTACTTTTGTTTTTTATGTTGGTCAGCTTTTCCATGATTCTATTCCATTGTTCTTCTATACAAATGCGATTGAATGATTCCATTCAGTTGTGGACACCACATATTTAAGCGGTTAGCGGTTGGTGACGTGTTAGTGGTTAGCAACGTGTTGATTGCGTGATGAGCCGCAAGTTAAGTACATTCAATGCAAAAGGAAGAAAGGAAGACAACGCACGCTTTCTGCAGAATGCCCAAGTTCCTGTTTGCGCTGCGTTCTCCAACATATGCACAGTTGGCCCTCACTCTCATCACCTCATTCACTCCTTCCTCATCATTATGAATCACTCTCTTTACTTATCTCTGTCCTCCTTCTCTCTCCTCTTCTAATATCTATTTTTCACTCTCACTCTTTCCTTCTCGAGTCTCGTTGGTTGGACTCACCGCAGCCGTGTCTTGCTGGAGAGCCTGGGAGGCGAAGCGAGCCACGTGGTTGATGATGGGGGCGAAGTTGGTGGGGCCGTAGAATCGGATGTGGGGGAGGCAGTTAGAGTAGGCCTGGACAATCCCCTCCACACCTGTCAAACAGAGGAAACACACAACAGATGTTAAAAAAACAGGGAGATCAAGAACGCCCTTTGAAGGAGTTGTGAGTATCAGCAGCACACCTTTGAAGTAGGGACTTTTGGTTATTAAATAGTTGCACATTTTTACTAATTTTCAACTATTTTTGTTTATCCCTTTTTGAAGAGAACTTCTGACATTGGCCGCAACAAGAGTTAGGGAGCACTTTTATTTAGTAATTAGTCCACAGTCAAATATGGGGGGAAAGCTGAAGTTGCAAACTGTATGGGAATACAGATGTCTCTTCTTCTTACCTGAACAGAACGGGTTTGTGGGGTTGAAGTTGATGGCAAACTCGTGGGAAACCTTCAAGTGAATAGCAGAAACACAAGGCACAATTTTCCACAAATCATTCTGCAGATCAGATATGAGATAGGTGCTAAACCAATCAACTAAGCTGTAGGCCTACTGTTGTGAACTTAAATTGTGTTTATTATCCTACTTCCTTCTCACCCTAAGAGCCAAACACCCATCTCTTCCAGTTAATGTGCTGTACATAAGAAAACTAATTGGCGGACAGGAATGCCAATATATTTGAATGTTTACTGACTTCCTGCAGTTACACATGGGCTGTGAAGAATCCTCAGCCACAGAATGGAAAGCCCAGGAGGGTTCCCGAGACAGTTTTTCACTTCAGAGAGTTTATATGTTCTCCTCAGCTGTCAGATCATAAAGACTGCGATAGCTTAAAGGAACATGCCACTGTTTTATTTATACTCATTGTGAATACGCAAGCCACAAGAAGTAATTAGGGATTTTTTTTTGGCTTTAATTGCATACCATTAATCAACCATTCAAACCTTCTCATATTTCTCAGCCACCTGACATCCCCTGTTCCTACTGTTTCTCAGCCATGCTTTCCTGTTGTATTGTCTGAGATTCTATCTTGACAGAGCCTTCTGGCCATCATTTCCTTTCTGTAACTGTGCTTGTGACAGGCTGGTAATGTACAGGCAATGTCTTCGTCTGCTCTTTAACCAAGCCGAACAATCTATCAGTTTTTATGCCTGTCTCCCTCTCTTCCAATCTCCTTTTCATCAGTCCACTGCCATAGCAACCCAGATGGAATGACAGTTGCATAATCACAGTATGCATGTATTATATATTCTCCATCTCTCCCCGTGTCTCTCTCTTCATCTGTCCCTCCCTGTTCAATGTTCTCTTGTGACTTCACTCTTATCTCTTTCCACAGAATTAAACAAACTCTTACACCCCCCCCTATTTATCTATCTCTTTCTCTTGGTCACACACATAAACACACACACACACACATCAACCAGCTCTCACCTTCCAGTCGGGTGGGAGCTGGGCTCCAAATCCCAGTGCAGGAAACATCTTGTCTCTGGGGAAAAAAACATTATTATTATTCAGGCTGATTAACGACAGCCAATATTCACCAAACTGCTTTAGACCCTCAGTCACTAACATGAGCCGGGTGCCGAGCTCATTATGCATTTTCAGCTAATCACTCAGCACTCATCAAACAGCTTCATCAAGAGCAAATAACATCCACTGAAGTTGTGACATTGACCATTGACTTGTTGTAGTGTTGTGCAGTAACTGGTTTCAGCTCCTGGTTTTGTCTATTCCGCGGCAGGCTCCGAGGCTTGTGTTAGCTCTGATTTAGCTGGTTACTATGACGCTCACCACATCAGCACCATCAGAAATACACACTCAGCCCAGGACCAGATATCTGCCAGGCGTGGGGGAAACTGGCTGGACACTAACAAGTCTTAGTCCTGTTATTTAATCTGTGTTATATTCAACACAGACTATTAGTGGTGCTGAATCACCCCAGAGTCTTGATTGATCCATTACAGAATTGTGGTCTTACCAATCATAATAATCATAACCAGAGTCAAAGTAATGTAACTAATGAGTCATGCGCCTGTATTATAAATCACACACTTCCAAGTCATAACCACAGCCATGACTTTAATCATAATAATAATCAATCAACACTTCCAAGTCATAACCATAGTAATGAATTTAATCATTATAATAATCATAATCAACACTTCCAAGTCATAACCATAGTAATTCATTTAATCCTAATTATAATCATAATAATAATCAACACTTCCAAGTCATAACCATAGTAATGAATTTAATCCTAATTATAATCATAATAATAATCAACACTTCCAAGTCATAACCAGTGATGAATTTAATCATAATCATAGTGTTGATATATGTTATACAATCACAGACTTACGAGTCGTAGTCCTGTATGATTTGGCCCACTGCCCAGATGGCAGACAGGTACTCGTTGCTGCCCAGTGGGTTGATATAGTGTAGGGAGGAAGACTCGCGCGGGTTCCCATTTGAGGCCGTGAAGTCGATGCCAACCTGAGGGCATGAGAAGTAACATCGAAGGTTTCAAAGGCTGCTAAGCTCAGCGTTTTATCTTCAACTTTCAAAGGGTTTTACATTCAAAGTGGAGGAAACTAATCAAGCCTTGTTCAGAAAATTATTATTTAGCCTTTACAAAATTATCACTACACAATTATTCCCCCATATCAGTTTTGTATTTACATTGATTCCATCCTATCTTTCACACCAAACCAGTTTATGTAACAGGAAAGTTATACATTTGAACAGTGTGTGCGTTTCCCGAGAACCCATGATCTCATAGCTGCCACCTTGCTCAATCAGTAGAGCTGCATGAATAGGTGAAAGTTTTCGCTATAGCTATTGCGATAAGAGATCGCACCCGCAGGCATACTGTCTTTTAATTTCAAATCTGAACGTCATGTGAATGGAATGTAATCTGACAGTGTGCTTCTGGAGGCTATCCTACACCTTCACACCTCACTGAGCCCTCGTCCAGCTGCTACGCCCAGCCGTCCAGTGGGGATCTCTGCTTACTGGGGCACTAAGGTCCCTCTGCTAACCTCCATCTGAGCCTTGCTTACATACGTCCCTAACTGGCCCTGAGGCGAACGCTATCTTTGTGAATTAAAGAAGGAGAGGAGTGTGAATGGGCCAGAGAGGATTTGAGGAGGAGGAAAAGAAACAGAGAGAGAGAGAGTGAGGGATAGAGAAAACTGGTTAAAGAGAGAGAGAGAGTAAGATAGAGAGATAAAAGAGATAAAAAAGAAACCCAGTAAGAGAGAGAGAGAGAGAGAGAGAGAGAAGCGTGGTTGAAGATAGTGAGATGGAGAAAGAGATGGAGATAAAAAGAAATGAGAGAAAGAGAGAGAGAGAGAGAGAGAGAGACACAATGTGAGTGCACAGTGAGAAGGGAGTGAGTGGAGTAGATGGGATATGACAGAATGAGGGTGTCACTATGTTTATGTGACCCTGTGTGCACCCCGCAGGCCTCCACTTCACCAGCCGATGCCCAAGCTGCCCTCTCCCCTCCCCTGCCTCTAAAGCCAGATAAACACAAGGAGACTGACAGCCATCCGCCATTTTCAACGACAACACACTCTCATACACATACTAACACTGACATCTGGCACTTCCTGACACACAGAGACAGACACACAGACACAGACACAGAGACACAGATACACACACACACACACACACACACACACACACACACACACACACAAAACAAACAAACGACACCAGAGGCGATGGGTAATAGCTGTGAGGAAGATGAGGCTTACAGGTTGACTGACCATTACTGATACTGATGTAAAATGATAACAACATACAACACGCTGTACGTGGCAGCAACATATCCTGTTATTGCCTCAGACCAGCAGCACTGTAAATACACACCACAAGCAGGTAATGACAGCACTATGGCCGTGCATCAACATGATTGGCTTCCCTGACAGCTTTGCTGTGATCACTGGTCTCTAGACCTCTTCCCGCTCAGATCAGCAGAGAGAGAGAGAGAGACAGAGAGAGAGAGAGAGGGAGAGAGGGAGAGAGAGAGAGACAGAGGGAGAGAGAGAGAGCGAGAGAGAGAGCCCTGAGTGTTGGCAGAGCAGTGTATCGCCTGCAGAAGTACTGTAATAACAGAATGAATAAGATCCAGGCTGAAGCTGATTGAACGCCGTGCCACAGAATGAGAGAGCTATTTTCTGCATCGCCAAAATGTCTGCGCTCTTGTACAAAGACCCAAGATTAGCGCAGCTCTGCTATGGGCTGTCGAGGATTTGGGTGAAGGTGGGGGTAGGAGTGGAAGGGGTGGGGGGGGGAGTAGAATTTGCGCTTAACCAGTAAATCTTGCCCGAGCCAATATCAGACGCTGTTAATCTTAGAAAGAAATAATGTACACAATTTATCCCACATGAAGATGGGTCTGAGGGCAACATTAGTTCTATAAAAGTCTTTTTTAAAACATAAAAAACATGGCTGGAAATATCAACCATTTATCAAACCAAAGCTGCTAGTGGAGATTTCCATAAAGAACGAATAACTCGCAGACAAAACAATACTGCAGCACAAAATAGCTCACTTGCCACTATTTCTCAGCCACTGCCCAGACCCTCATCCTGCCCTAAACTGGCTATGATCCGGCCTTGATCTGGCTTCCCTCTGGCCCGGTTTTGGCGCAGAGGTAGCTACTATCTAGGCCACTGCTCTCTCAGACCATTTCCATCAGGATCTAGCAACCTCTTCAGCATCGTCTAGGTTTGTTACTATAGTAACCTCAGCATTTTGTTGCTCTCCTTTTGCACTCTCTTCTTTTAGACCGAGCCACTGAAAAAGGTGCAATGTTATATAAAACCATCGGCACACAGCTTTATACACTCAAAACTCTACAGAATGTGGCCAGGGAGCTAAAAGGGAGGCTTCCCAAAATCACATCAGAATAGAAAGAACTGGTACTCTACCAATGCAGCAAAGTGAAACATCTGGACAAATCAACAAAATTTCTAACAATGTATAGTGACAATGTGTAATGCAACAATACAGTATATGTGATAATGATTGGGTTCAGGATATGTCATTTCTTACAGCGCCCATTTTTGTTTACTAGGGAGAGACCAGACTGGCTTTAGTAAGAGGAACAAAACGTCTCAGCATTGTTTGTTGTAAACATCCTGTTTATGTTAGCTCATAACGTGATGACAAACACAAACATACACACACACACACACACACACACACACACACACACGGATGAATGGACACACACACACACACACACACACACACACACACTCTTCTGCCTCTGACAAAAATACTCTTGTATGAGATCACTGCAGTATTCACTGCATCCCGCCTAGCTATACAGACGGACTTCTCCACATGAACAAACTGTTGATGCCACTGTCAATGCCAAGTACAAACACACACACAGAAAGTCACAGTATTTCGAAAGAGCAGCATAGACAGACACAGATATATAACAAATGATCAAATTATTTTTCTTCATGACCATAGCCCCACAGCACAGCAGTATGAGGGTAAAGGGTCCTTCACTCCAAGAATGATACCTATAACGATTACAGCAAAAAGGTACTGCTTGCTAAAATGAATGACAACGTCAACACATAAACTATGGCGATAACGATTTGTGATGTCTGGACGTTGTTATTCATATTAGCTAGAGCAACACTTTTTTGCCGTTATCGTTCTAGTTATCATTCTTGGTAAATGTATTGATTCTCAGTAGGCGTGTGAAGATGGGGTGAAGTGTAAACAAATGAGGTCATACTCACAGTAAACATGAGCTGACAGCCCCCCAGTATGTAGTCTAGGAAGGTGTAGTCTCTTGTGATCTGTGGGCAGATCATTGTCACATATCAGGTCAACACCATTTCACCCATGCATAACCACACCATTTTATCCAAGCACATACGTGGCTACTGTATACTGCACAGTTTTCATGACTAAACCCTCCTTTTGCTACCCTGGGAATCTAGAGTTCTCTCGGAAGCATTTGCTCAGCGAGAGACTCTGGCAATGAGTAATGATGCACGTAACTTTTGCCTCTTGCATTGCGGGGAACCAATCACATCTGTGTATCTGATATAGGTGGGCCAGAGGCGAGTGAAACAGATGACAGTCGTAGTGTTATCCAATTGTATCAAAGTCCGGAATCAGTCAGTTAACACTGGTCGCATAGTCTTATCCAATTGCGTGCAGTGAGATTTTCAAATGCACGCTTGGTACCGCCCCTCCAGTTGGGCCATTACATTATTCGTGGCCAGACCATTAATCTTTCAGATTTGGGTCTGGAATCTCCAGGCTATCCTTTTGCCACACATAATACATAAATGAACCATGGAAAAGGGCAATAGCAGAAAAATAAAATAGTCACACATAATGCTGGCAGGTTTACAAGCAATGAGCAACAGGTTGTCTCTAAGGCATGGGCAGGTTGTATTGTCCTGCCAATGCAATGAGCAACAGGTTGTCTCTATAGCATGGGCAGGTTGTATTGTCCTGTCAATAATTGATGTATTGAATGGGGATTTAAGGTTAGTATTTTAATCTGAGGCAGCGAAAATGGCACCCTTGCTGGTTTATATTCTTAATATAAAATTCAATTAAAAACGGTTACTCACAGCTTGTATGGAGCTTTACAGTGCATACATAATGTGTTTAAATGAGGTTCTTTTTATCCACATTTTGTGTTTCAACTCAAATGCTCAGAGTAAGCTCACTAATTGCATCTTAGGCAAGAACTGTCTTAAATGTATTTGTTCAAAGGGATTTGTCTTCTTCTTCTTTGTTTTACCTTGCAAGACTTCACAACGATGATCCCAGAGTTTTTGTAGTTCTTTTTCTTCTTCTGTTTCTTGGGATTAATGCATTCAAACTCAACCTGAAATTGGAGAGTAATGTTTTTAAAATCTCACATTATTATTTACTCACATTTAAATTATGTTACACTACAAGGGCATGCCAGACCACATCAGTATGAGCCTACAAATCCAGCATAACAACAACACAATAGTGAAACATCATGGAATTAGATTGCCATTCAGACTGGGCACACATGGTTGGAGATCAAATGTTCCTCTGTTGCCTGAGGAAAGACATTATCTTTGGCATCCAAAGTGAGTCATCATTTTAGAGTAGTAACATCAGACACACAGGTTGCCACGATGTGTGTAAGTCTCTCACCTGTGTGTGTGCGTGTGTGTGTGTGTGTGTGTGTGTGTGTGTGTGTGTGTGTGTGCATACGTATGTGTGTGTCCATTATGCATATGTGTGTATGAGCCTGCATTTGCATGTGTGTGTATGAGAGTCTGTGTGTGTGTGTGTGTCTGAGAGAGAGAGAGAGAGAGAGAGAGAGAGAGAGATAAGTTACTGAGAGGGACTGACAGGGAAGGAAGCTGATCCAACACACACACACACACACACACCACACATCGGTGTGTGACTGTAATACACAGTCACGTCAGCCATGACAAACCACTGCACATGTGTGTGTGAGTGTGTGTGAGTGGAACACGCTTCCTCACTAACGCGTGCTGTGCATGCATGCCTGCTTATGCCAAGGCACATCACCACACACACTGGATGCCTGCACTAGTGAACAAGACAAGCGTTTAAAACTGATTTGCATCTCAAAAGGGCCTGTTATCTCAGCCACACACCCCTCCCCATATCCATCTCTCCCTCCCTCCCTCTCTCTCTCTCTCTCTTTCTCCCTCCATTATTTCTTCCACTCCTATTCATTCTCTGATTTTACTGCTGGAGCTTAACACACAACACTCCCTGGGATTTACACACCACTCTAGTGAATGAGGTGTCTGTGCAGTCCTCCATGTTGCTTCCCTAACGTGAACTAGCCACATCTGCACAGCTAAGATACTACAGCAGAGATACTGCACGCACTGGTGTCAATGATCCTTCACTTAAAGCTGCTCTTTATCTGAGTGGACAGAAATCAGTGTTGCGCGGGTTTGGTCACAAGCGGCCCGCGGTCGCCCGATATTTTAATCAACCCGACCGCAACTCGGACCGCGAATATTAATTAGGACAAAATTATACCCGACCCGCGATCCGACCCGCTTATTTACAAAATGTGTGCTTTTGGTTATAGTCTGCATGCAGTGTGACAGTAGGCCATTTCTGTAAAACAAACTAATTTATTTAGGCATGCAGAACATAATGTTTTAGTGGGAGAGAGAATGAGAATAAGAGCGCAAGCACGCCACGCAACCACCAAGGATTAGAACACTAGGATAAGATTTGAAGGCCATGGACATACATCTTTCTTTTTCAAAAACAGAAATGGTGAGGCAAGGTAGGCTAGAGAGATACATTGCTGGTCAAAAACAAGCATGTAAGAACTGGTTTATAATGCTGAATGAAGCACAAAGTTTTACAAAAGCACATCCACTGTTTAAAGTCACAAACACAACGAACTGTAACTTTTATGCATCTGTGAACCTATACATAGGATGTGTAGTCTGTGCCCTAACATTTATTCCTGCAGGCTGCCCGCTTTGGCTGTCATACTTTTAAATGGCTTCGCAAGAAGCAGGCCTACATAGACCATAACTTACTGTCATCTTCTTTAAGAACTTTTCCCAACATTTCCCATAGCCTATATAGCTTTTCCTGAAGGGGTGTCTATTATTTTTTACTCAAGTCTTCAGCTTCTTTACTGCTGACTTTACTGTAGGCCTTTTGATGCTTTACTGTATTGATGCCAGCCTTCTTGTATTTTAATATTTTAGGCCTATTTGTAGGCCTAAATATATATTTAATTAATTTTAACTGACCAGCCCAAGAAATGACCCGAATATCATTAAAATATTTTGTTTATGACTCCTAACAACCGCAAGGTCATCCCGGGCAACCGCAGACCGACGGCAAACACTGACAGAAATACACTTTAGCCATGTTGTGCCACTATTGAAGGGCCAGGGAGGAAATGTGGATCATTAATGAAGCAGTCCGTGACTGTGGAGAAAGGGTATTGATACTGTATACAGCTGCTACTGGAAGAAACTGGAATCCATGCATTTCCACTGAATTATTTTTGGAATCTGATCCCTTATCATACCTGTTCATTCTTACTTGTTGCTCGACTTATCGTGACTAAATTCAAGATGGCTGCAAACGCTAAACTTTGTGAAGATACTGTCTGTATAAATCATCTTGTAAGTAAACTACCAGTGCTTTTTCAAAGTTCTCAATGTCTCGTTTTAAATGTCAGGGCCCTCGGAAGTCTACCAATGAAGTGTGGAGATACATTGAGCCTCGTAAATGGGTGTAAAACAGTGATTTATTTGCATGGCTAGCCCGATGCCGAAGCACCACTATTGAAAAAGCTGTTGGTAGCATCGGCTAACTAGCGCCAGATTTTGGAGTGCAGGGGACAAGCTGAGATGGGCTATGAGACATACGTTCACACTCGGTATCATGTTTCAATACACTTTAGGTCAATATCACACCGGAATTCTCCTTTAATGACTTGTACGGAAGGTGACAGTAGTGTAACGGAGGCAAACTGAGCTAGCGTGCCAGTTGCCCGTGTAAATCCTTACACCCCTAACCTTAAGAACGCTTCTAAACGCTGAGTTGGAAGCCTGAGCTTTTAGCTCAGTGGTTGGAGCGTTCGACTCCCATGCCGGTGTGCGGGTTCGAGGGCCGTGAGCGGCGGACGAATAACGACCTCGGTTACAGTAGCATGGATCTGGCTCTGATCTGATACGGCTAATGAAGACCAGAACATCGGTCTCTCAGCACTCATGGAGCACTGGGCTGATCTTTCAAGAAATGTAAACAAACAAACAAACAAACTTTTCCAAAAATAAGGACGCGAAAGAGAAGCCGGATACCTGCCCTTCCACCACACCCACCTCCAAGGAATTCTGAGCTTCGCTCATCTTGGTGACAGTGGTCTGAAACTCTCCAATGAAATCATGGCCTCCATCATTGTCATAGTCGTAGCACAACACCTGCAAAACACACAAGACAACACTGTACATGTTTCCTCAGCAAGAACTAGAGAGAAATGTCTAATATTGCTGTACACATTTTGTAGACTAATGCGTATTGTACAATTTTCTCATTGTGTTTTTTTCATCATGTTTGTTTTTTCCTATTTTAATACCTTGACTATAAACTATATAAATAATAGAACGAGAAGGAGAAAATACAACACACAGTATGAGAACATCTGATGAACCACACAACTGTGGTTCACATTTAGTCTGCTAGGCATGTTGTCATGTGACAGACCTTAATGTTTCTGTCCACATCGCCATTACAGAGTGAGATGAGGGGCACAGTAAACGATTTCCAGACTGGATCCAGGGTGTTCTTTATCACCTAAAGACAAACAACAGGTTCAAAATGAAAAAGCATGTTGTAGCTGTATCTTAGCATCTTAATAACTACATAGCATGTAGGCTACATGTATTCCATGTCATATGATAGCATAATTAGCATAACTACATAGCATAACTGCATTAACTGCATAACTCTGAACATCTGAAGTGCAGACTGCATAGCACTTCAGCCAAAAGTCTTTGCATCGCCTCTATTTGGGGACATGATAAATTGCTGACTGTCCATCTTTAAGCAGTCTGCTGTGGACTCTGGGCATGCAAAATACATCTGACCCTTTATCATCAGGGTCTGGTGATGCATCCACTCATTCCTCTCTGGCATGACATTAGCTCCCCACACACATGGGGTCAATCATTGTTGGGTGCATGACAAATTGGCAGCCCAGTGTGGTGCAGTTCTGGACATGACTATTTCAGAGAACCAGAAGGGTGAATTATGAAGCAAGGCTACTGGCTTACACAGGTAACTTCAGGAGTAACACCTCATCTTCAAACAACATGCTACTTTAGAAACAATAGCTGCTTAGTGCAGTGTTCAGTGGTTAGGCTACTCCCAAAGTAGAGATCAGTGGTTAGGCTACTCCCAAAGTGACCCGGGTTAGCCAGCTAACTCGCAATTTTGTCCAACCCTCAGGCGCCTGAGAGTGATGATACGTTCTTCTGTTACCTCTGTTCTGTGGACCAGCATCCATTTCCCGTCATCACCCTGCTTGTGGAACTCGAGGTAGGGGTCAGACTTGCCAAAAAAGTCCTAAAATTCACAAGGACAGAGTCAGATAACAGAGTCACTGTTGAGTTTACCTTTCTATGCGACATGTCAGACAGACACAGAAGTTCCAAACTCCCACCTTCTTGTCCAACTTTCTCCCACACATATTCAGAGTTATTATTCTGTTGTCGGAGAGCTCTTGGGCAGTTATCTGAAACAGAAATAAAACTTAACAATGCTGAAACTGTCCACTTACTGTCACATTGGTTAGCGCATGGGCAATATTTTACTGTAAGAACTGTACAACAACAACAACAACAACAACAACAACAACAACGACAACGACAACAACAACAAATTGAAGCTAACACTCAATCTAACACAGTAGCTAATAGAGTCTGGAGATCTCACCGTGATTGCCCCCTTCCCAGCAGGCTTGCCATTGGCTAAGATCAGCGGCCGCTGCAGCTTTTTATTGGACACAATCTGCAGGTAGAACAGTACAGTGAGTGACTAGATCAGTTCTGTGCATGGGAAGTGATGATGACTGGAGGGACTCATTGGGGAAGTGGTGAATGAGGGTATTTGGCATTAAAGGTTGTATCAGCGATTTCAGGCCCAAAAAAAGGCCCAAACATAAATGATCACATTCATCTAATCTTTCCTAACGATCCGCTAGCTACTTGCCCCATAAGCAGGCCGTCAAAAAAACGCGTCTCTGTAGGCAGCCTAGGCTCCGAGATTTGTACACAAAAACAATTGCTACCAACAAGGGTCGGCAACCACTCAAAGGCAAAATAAAGTGTTTCAACCAATAACTGACGAGATGCGCGTTTAGGAGAGTTTCAATTGCACGGGAGGGAGTAGCGAGTTAGCTCTCTGTTTTGTTTGAACATCAACAGAAGTGACGTTACCCCGCCATCCGACCTTTAACAAGTGAAATCCATGATTCGTCGTGAATGAGAGATTTTGGCCCATTCGTCCCCAGGTAAGTATGCTATTATCAGTCAAGGGGTAGGCTATTGGTCACTTTCACTTTCAGAAGCAGGTTCTACAAATGAAAAGTATATATATATACTGATCCTAATACCAGGCTACTGCTGCACAAGCAGGGGGGATGATTAATAAACTCTGACTTAGTCTCAGGTCACGGTGTCGAGTCATAAAGTTCCACACAAAAACCTCCATCTTGTGTTCTTAAATGTTAACGCTACCAAGCTCTTTGTTAGCAGTCTGATAGTTATTTTATAGAGAAGGACCTGATCTGAACCTACCACTCCCAGAGTGCAGGTGAACTCGCCCAAGAAGTCGTGTTCGTGAAGCTGAGCACTGCACTTGTCCTCGTCAAACATGGCGAACTTGAGCTTCTGCACCTCTTCGAAGCGGTAGTCCACCTGGAACTTCACCCCAAACACAGGGTTCAAATTGTTCACGGCAGTCTCCGTCCGACCAAGCTGCCCAAAGAAACAAGAGGTCAAAGGTCAGAACAAATGGGGGGGGGGGCAGATATGGGGAATAGGACTGGGCATGACATGACATGGATTCAAACCCAGAACAGTGTGGGTGCTTAGGCTGCATATGGTAAGGGATACTGACACTGCTGTGATGTGATGGCTAACAATGACGGATTACGATTATCCACAGTCTTTGCTGTCCACACAGTATGAGGAGAGTTTATAGGCTTGGTTATTCACTCTTTTCCATTAGTAACCATTAGGATTCCAAGCTTATACCCCTATGGGAACCAATTCTTTTGGGATCAGTCATTTTATGAGTGGATGACTTAATTTCATATGGTTGCCATGGCCTTCATGTAAAGAAAATGCCCCCATAAAATGATTTAAATGGCTACAAAAATCACATCTGAGGGCTCTCCCCTGATACAGAAGATAATTTCGGATGCTGACAGACAAACCCCCTTCCTGAGTTTCATCGTGTCCCTTTCCTCTCCACCAGCCATCGCCAGCCTCTACCAGCGCGGTGTGATCACACCTACCCCTTGTCGCCCCTGCATCCCAGCTGACAATCCCCACACACACACACACACACACACACCAAGTGTGGTGACACATGTGCGAGAAATCCCTTCTAAAACCACAGCGCCTGGGTAATGTGTATGTGTATGAGTGTGTTTGTGAGTGTGAGAGTGTGCGTGTATGAGTGTTAATATGTGACTGCTTGAAGTAATAGAAGTCTAATCCCATGGGAGGCTCCATGTTTGTGTGATTTATGTGTGTGTGTTTGCACAAAATGGCAAGAGAGAACGGGAATGTGTGAGAATCGCAGCTTTAGGAGGAGCACTTTCTTTAAGCCGTTCACACAACCTGCAACTACAGCACGACCAATTGCCTGGGAGCAAGAAGCTTTAAGCTCAACAGAAAATACTCATGACCATCCCCTTTAAAATCAGTTCTATTTTCCTCACACTCCTTGAGTCCTGCGTTTTCAAAGACATGCAGGTTTGAGAAACAGGAACGAGATGTTACAGGAGATACACTAGACATTTCCTTTCCAGAATAGTCTATCGCATCATTCAGTTTTATTTTCTAATTCCCTCATAGCATCTTTTCCTCTGAGAATCCCCCCGCCCCCCCGACACACACACACACACACACACACACACACACACACACACACACACTCTCTGTCTAAGCTATCTGCTCCATCGCTTTCCTCTTCACCGAAAATCACTGAGAAAAAAAACATAATTCCTTTGTTTCCCTCCGTGTTTCCATGGCGACGGCACGGCTTGCAAAGCAGTGATTTCATGTTTAGGCTTGCCCTATTGACCAGCAGTGCGGGGCTTATGCTAATCAAGCCCAGCATGGTGCAGTACTGAAGAGAAGCGCTCACTGTCCACACCAGGAGGGCAGCCTGTAGAGTCACACAGCCCCGGGCTAAACAACGCAAACACACACACATACAGTATATACGCACACACACACACACACACACACACACACACACACACACACACACTTGTGCTCAAAGATGTTGGCTATGAGCCAGCCTTTCCCTCTCTAGTCTCTCTTCTCTGTCTGATTTCGATTTGAACTCTTAAAACCCTCCACTAGCATTTCTCTCATCCGCATCTGCCAACATCTCTACTCGTTCCACCCTCCTCTTCCTCATCCTGTCCTTGCCTCCGTTCACGTCCGTGCCCTGCATTTTATACGTTTTCATTGTTCAGTCATTTTATCTAGTCAGATGTGAACAGTAACATCTTGAGCAGAAGGGCAGCGGAAACATTCCTCAAGACATGGACTCGTTTTCTTTTCCTCCATCACAATTTCCTCTCTTCAATTGCTTCCTTCTGTTTTCCATCTCTCTGTTTCTGCTGCCTCTTCCCATATAGTTTGCTGGGAATGATGTTTATTGCTACTGGGCACTAGCATGTGCACAAAGGCATCTTATACTAATTTATTTTAATGAGTATGGAGGAATCATTGCATATACTGTAGCCACATGCACATACGTAACCAACAAAGCCTGTCTATGAGCCTCGATGGATTGAATTCAGTTCAGTCACCTATTCTGCTGTGTTTGATACAGACAGAGTTGTATAAAGTATCCGAAACACACACTTGAGTAGAAGTACAGACATTTGATCAGAAAATTACTTAAGTAAAAGTAATTTATAAGCATACCACTCAAGTAAAAGTCTTAAAGTATCTATTATTTGCAGTACTTAAGTATGACAAGTAGCAAAACAAACTTAAGTACTGAAAGTACAAAGTACAAGTAAAAGCATTGCCATATTCATATTCTATGCTCATCCACTTTCATCACTGCTGGGATTATCCCCTTCTACTCCATTGTATTTCTATGTACCTTCACCTACCCCATGGGGCAACTATGTACCTCCACCTACCCCAGTGGGCAAGTCTGCTCATAACTCACCTCCACCCAGTTGCCCTCCACCTCGTGGAAGAGCACGCAGAAGGGGTCGGACTTGGAGGCCACATCCCGGTCCAGCAGGCTGGCGCCGCACACGGACAGCTCCACCTTGGTGATGCAGTGCTTGGGCACTATGGCAGGGCCGGAGTCGGACCCGGAGCCGAGCGTGTAGGCCATACAGGCTGGACTCCCACAACCTGAGGACACACACATGTATACAAACATGTGTATTACACAAACACATCACAGATGCAAACTACTCACACACAGTGCAGATACACATTATACACACACAAAATATACACATCACACACACACACACATACATGTGTGTGTGTAGATACACACTACACAAACACATTACAGATGCACATTACTCACACACAGTGCAGATGCACGTTATACACACACAGAATACACACACACACACACACACACACATACATTATGGCTCAGTGTGGCCATGACCAAAATAATCACATTGGATATCACTGAGTAACTTGAATCTTTGCACATAATAATGTGAAAAATAGATGTGAAACAAATAAAACAGCATTATAGAGCCATTACATGTGCGTCTATAGCTCTTCAGGCTGACGCTTAGTGTCTACTGACTAGTACTGCTGCCTTTATAAATCAATCCAAATTGACACACTATGGTAATGTTACATCCCTATTAAGAACAATACACAGTTCAGTGTATGACCACACATGATCAAACACTTATACATACGTATAGAGCATATTTAAAAACAGACACCAAGATGGAGAGATGTTGCCAGGACAACACCACTTGCCAGGCCTGTGCACTGTCCCAAAAGCAGACACAACCTCTCGTTTCCCTCACAGATTAACGAAGAACACACTCCGGGCGGTCCACTGTGGCCACGCTTCACCGAACTCACAAAAGAACACACTTCAGTGACTCTGAACCAGGGACACGCGCGCACCTTCACACACATGATTCGCACACATGACTCGGACAGTCAGCGGCTTTGTTATCATACTGAGAGCAAGAATGTTAATGACTGATCACATCACAGGGGTTAGGGAGGGAGGAAGGGAGAGAGAGAGAGAAAGATTAAAATCCTCAGTGACAGACTCTGATGATAAGTGAGGAGACTGTGTGAGCTCATATTATGTACACTTAATTGGTAGGAATGTTCTGCATCTCACTGGGTCTGTTAGTATCAAGGACGCATGCTGCGCAGTTGTTCAATATCTCACCTGTACCATACGATTAACACACACACACACACACACACACACTCACACACAGCTAGAAACTGGCATGCTAGGACAAGGAGATTCTATTGAGGTTGCTTGTTGCTAAGATACTGATGTATTAATGTACAAGTCACTCTGTCAGTACATTGCTGTGACAAAGATCATGGAATTGCCAATGACCGGTACTGTAATACAGAATATGACATTACAGATGATTCTAACCCAGTGCGAATGCAGTGTGAGAAGTCACAAGAAAGGTGTGTTTGTGGATAGAAAACACATTGCTAAATTGTTGAATATGTATGGGTTACACCACATGCATTTTCAAATAATATTGAGACCTTTTTTCTTTCAATTTCTATCAATTTCTATCAATATTCATGCCTTTGGACACTCACTGAACTATGTGACAGAGTAAGCTTTTAGCTTGGCTTCAGTTTTGAGAAAACAACAGTATAATTTGCAATACATGCTATAAACTGAAAGAATATTGTAGTGGCTTTAGTTGTTTAGCATTCAGTTCAAAATACCGCAGCAAACTGTCAGCAAGGCTTTCCTCGTCTCAACAGAAAGCTCCACTCTCATGACCCACATATGGACCCTTTCAAGAGAGTTCCATTATCAGCATCATAGTTGGCCCCACAAGACTTCCTTTTTAACATTCCATATGTTATCTTAATGCAGAGGAAGTAGATTGGGGCCCAAATAGAACGTTCAAGCATTGTTTTTGTTTTTATTGTTGAAAGGGTCTTATAGACTCTCACACTTCTAATCCCTAACCTCTCTTTCTCTCTTCAAAGTTCAGATGAGAGAGGTATCAAAGTACAAACAGAACCATCTAAATATAAGTCCACACTTCACACCATGAACAAATGCCCTATCTTGCAATGTTAAAGACAGTAAAAAACAATTCCTTGATCAGACGCTCCAAAATGCAATGGGTTTTTCCCAAGCTTCATGGAAATCGGCCCGTTTGTTTCTGCATGATCCTGCTGACAGGCAAACAGACAAACAAGCCAAAGTGAAAACCCAACCGCCTTGGCAGAGGTAATAAACTCCTATTCATACCTGATTACATTACCTTGAAATGTTGTAGAACTACAACAGCCATGGAACAGATGAGACAGCGAATGTTCAGATTCTGATAATAATTGAACTTCAAAAGAATAAACTTACTGAAAATATCCAGTGTTCTCACACACCCCATCTGCTGAGAAAATACACCTTGAATGACACTCCAAAGTGAAGTGCCCTGTCCTTATATCCCCTTATGACCATAATGACCAGGTGAAACATAATTGGTAACTGTACACATAACATCACATGTGAGAGGACTTGTGTGCTAGACAACACAACATTGCAAAACTTTACAAACACACACACACAAACAAATATGCACACACATAAATACACACACATAAACACACACACAGACAGACACAGACACACACACACACACACACACACACACACACACACACTCACACACACACACACATACACACTAGAACCCACCCACCCAATCAGTCACAGTGGAAACTCTGGCTCAGGCTCACAGCTCTCCACACCTAGTAAACAGCACTTACAGGGTCATCATCTTTAATGTGTAATTACATGTCTGATCTGCCATTTCAGCATAGGGTGCTGCTAAGGCCTTTTCACACGCTAAGCCGCTGCTTTCAGCGTCCTAAGAGACTGTTTGCACCCAGAAAATAGGGGTGTGTTGCTTTGAGGTTATGACCAAAAGACTGAAGATTGTGTGCAATGACATTAAGTAATGCCACTCAAAAGGTCGCATTGTGTTTTGGGGAAGGACACAGTGTGAAATACGCAAAAAGGAAGACTTTGCAGACAAATACACACACACACACACACACACACAACAGACACACATATTTTTCATACAATATAAACGTCCTCATAAAGCCTGCCATTGGAAATGTCATGTTGCCATGACGATACGTTCAGCACCACACCATGGACCCAAGAAAAACCTCTCCCTCGCCACAGATATGGAATTGCCCATGTCACAGTCTGCATCATAGTGACATCAACAGCTCGTTCAGAAAAAAGGAGCAGCTTGTTCAGAAAAGGCAGAAAAAAAACTCCACACTGGCATTCACACGGATGGCTTAGCTGGTAGAGAAATGCCTGAACCTTTGTCTTCAGCATCTGGTCATCAATCATTCTCTGACTTCCTGTGAGAAACTTGACATAGGAAGTGTCACCGACTTATTTTATAAATATCACTCACAACGCCTGCCCAAAGCATCTGAAACCATGAAGTCACACACCAGACTTAGGCCACACCCAATAAAGTAAATATGTACACAAGTATCCTCAGGCGTTCTCAAAACAAATACTAACAAAACCACTCGGAGGTCAGAGTGTGAAACGTGTCAAACAAAAAACAACAGACGGTCAACTGTTACCATGACTGACGATGGGCAGCAGGGTCCACTTCTCACAAGCTGACTTTTCAGACTCTTACAGACTAAATACTAAAATACTAAAGACTGCGATGACCAGTGCATCTCCAGTGTCACAAACCGTCTTTAGTTTAGGGTGTGCAGCAAGTGTTAACCACACTTAACCCAGTTGCTGTCTAACACTCACTCACTCTATCTCACACACACACACACACACATGTACACACACACAGTAAGAGAGAGAGAGAGATAGAGAGAGAGAGAGGAAAGAGAAAGAGAGAGATAAAGACAGAGAGATAGAGAAAGAGAAAAAAAGTACTGTGATGTGATGTGGCCTTTATCTGATCAGGTATTTGGAGGTGGAGGTGCTGGAACACATTTAATGTAAATATGTCACAGAACAGGTTCTATAAATCCAACTTCAGGTCTGCCTAAGAAGCAGCCAGCTCTTGCACGGTTCTGGCTCTGCTGTGTCAAGTTCAGATCCATCCCAGATCTGTCACAGATATCATCAGTCGTTAAAATTTACAGAAGCAACACTTCTGCTCTCATCCATCTAGCAATAACAATACTCCTGTGATAAAGATCAAGTTGTCTTTATGAGCAATATTGCTGGGCAACCAACTGGTTCCATGTGTTCTGATTGAATGATCATGATCATTTGCCTAGTGATTATTAACATTCCCCAACATTAATGGGAATGACACCAAACAACAATATCCAGAAACACTACACAGCCACATTCCTCAAAAACTTCCCTTGTGTGTCATCATAACTACAGGCATATTCTCAGCTAGCCTATATGGTTGACCGTAAAGATCTTGCTGTTAATAGGTGACAATGGTTGCAGTCACTTGTTTCCACTTAAAAAGGGGAACCTGTACAGCACCATCATGGTCAAACCTCTGTTTGGCAAACTTTATAATGGCATACACCACTGGAATAAGTCTCCAAAGGACAGACAACTAGTATACAACTTTAATGTGACGAAGGCTCTTTTGTGCAAAATATCTTTTAGAACACACTTTCAGATCCATTTCACATGCCACTTAGGCTAGAACAGCACCTATGTAGTAGCCTATTAATGGCTACTTCAGGACTAATTACCTAAGGGCATCTATAGCCTACAGGCTTTCATTCTACACAATAATCACAGACCTGGTACCTGCAGCCTACACCTGCACTATGTCACTCCAGTGCATCAAGCTTTCACTTTCAGCTTACACTTACACAGTAGCTTAACTACTACAATAGTTACAGGTGTGGCACTTCACGGCCATGGCCACTACATCTTATTCATTTCTGAGAAACCTAGTCTAGCCTACTACAAACAGGGAATACAGAGGAAAAATACTGACTCCGTTGTCATTTCCAACAAGTGGTGGCTTCATTTTCTACTAGGTTATATCCCCGCAGTTTTTTTTTTTTTTTTTAAATCAGAGCGTTTTAACAAATAGGTTAGCGCTTCATGAAATTAAATTGTTTGACCATATGGTCAAATGTCGGCTACCAAGGTGACGATCTGTCATCATATAGCCTAATCGCAGCGGTAACAGTCTTGTTTAGGCTAATTCTACTTTGTGCAATTGTTTCTTTTAATCACAAATAATTATCGAATTTAAAGTATGCAGTGATTAATGAATACTTACGCTAACTGAATTCGATACTTTGATAATCCCTTCGCTTTTTCGATTAACGCGAGAGCACTTCTACTGGAAATGACCATGCGTTATTTTCATCATGTCCAAAAAGAGGTAGCCTGACCTCAACAGCACGGAAAAGTTGAAGTCAGTCAAAAAAGACTCATTGTAGCGAACAATACGCCTACTGTCGACAACTCTCGCGTACAGTGTCTCTGCCCAAATGTTTCCTGCAAGTATTGGCGTCTGTTTTCCTTCGCGGTTCCTGCAAAGCCCTCCTAACCAATGCGATGCAGGCAGTCGATGTAATGTAATGTAAAGTAATGTGGTCTTTTGCGTTGAAGGAAGCGCTCTTTTGACATGCAATAATATACAGTGAATTTGTAGTCGGTAACAAATAGCTACGTCAGTTGTTTCTGTATAATAGTTGCAGTAGACTTATAGTAAGTCTTCAAGAGGCTTTCTTATAGAAGTTAAGCCATACAGCCCTGTTAGGGTCTGTTCCCTACTCAGTGACACTAGCCTAAAGTAATATGTCTTAAATATCATAAACGGATGACTTTCTCCTACAAACTGTTGTCTTCATGGTATTCTTCCCCCTCTACCCAACAAAAAGACAGTTGGCTTGCTTGACAAGGGTTTCTGAATTAAGAAGTCTTTTTTTGATTTTGTTTATTTCCAGAGTGAAGAGCTTTGCAGCCTTGGTAACATTGCATTACCAAGTAAAACAGTAAAACGCCGATGCACTTGAGAGGTATGCTTTTTGGTCAAGTCAAGACTTGATACAGCTTCCATTACATACATGTCAAGTCATAAGACAAAGCATAATGTAGGCTACATAATTCAATAGCAAACATATTTAAAATAATATAATGTAGCCTATAAGTTTCATCTTCCAACTATGGGTGTACATCGCCATCTAGGGATGAGTTAGGTTATCACATCCATAACTTATTTGAATGAAAAAAAAAAAAAACACAACGAAAAAGGTAACAATATTTATACCCAAAATATATAATAATGAAGAGCACAAAGTGCGTGTGTTCAGGTGAACACAGGAATACCCATGTGTGTGTGTGTGTGTGTGTGGAGTTTATGAACACTCAAAGTTGTCTGCTTGAAGCTGCTAAAACACTGTGCGTGTGTAAGCAGGTATCTGCTGCAGCCAAAGGTCCAATTAACTGGACTAATTTGAATGCATCAATTTGAGTAGGAAACAAAAGTGCATCATTAGATACTATCTATCTAAATACCAAAGTATTCAGAGACAGTGGAGCATCATGCTTCCTGATCTATCCATGTGATTTCTCAATAGCGTTAGCATATTTCCTTAAACTGATTTATGGTTTTGCTGTGTGACCGATTAACACCAGACACATACTTTTGACTGCAGATTTGTTTCAGAGGGACACAGAGGAGAGAAATAATGTTGTAAGGGGTCCTGATATTCCCAGGCTGATAATCCTTTCGTTTATGTGGACTGTTGATTAATTACTCTACCTCATGGAGGAATCGGACCATTTATGGTGGACTGTTAACGATTAATTAACAGCAGCCGGGGAGCAGTGAGGGGTTAGGTGTTTGCCCAAGAGCACTTCAGCCTCATGGAACTGGAATCCGTTACAAGTCCATTGTGGGGCCCAGTGGGGTATGGGGTGGGGAATTCATATATAGATTTGTCATGTTTGTAGGCCTAATGTATGTCCTCTGTGTTTCTCCTCCAAAGCTCTATTGGAATGGTGAATCCCTCAGTTGCGGGTCCTGCGCCTCCTGCCTTCTACTCCTGAAGCACATGTTGAGGTAGCGTGCTCCTCATTATCGTGTAAACATTATTCACATTCCTCCTCGTCAGCAGTGCAAATAAAACCTCAACCTAGTGAGGATGGACCGTGCAGTGACCACTACGTCGAGGAAAAGCTTAGTCTCGCTCAGTCTGTCTTAGTGCATATTCCTTATCTTTGCTGATGGGATTCCGCCAAAGCCTGTTGACAAGACAGGGAGATTTAACACAGCACAAGTGGATGGGAAAAGTAAAATTTGAGAGCAAAAAGCTGATAATACAGTAACAAACAACATAAATAAGTTAATGTCTGTAATAAATTAATAAAGACACTTATTTATGTATACAACTATCATGATAAAACATCAAAAACAAATATGAATACTAATGCATTTTGGTTCATACAGTTAAAGCTGCAGTTGGCAAGTCTGACAGATTGAGGGGACTTCAAAATTTTTAATGTTTACATGCCCCTCCCCCACTACCACCGAGCACCCTCTCATCAAGTTTGTGCTCGTCAGTGCACACCAGACTGTGATTGACAGTCAGATCTCACACATCCCTACTCTGATTGGACCAGAAGAACCGGGAGCTGTGGATTTTTGCAAAACAAATAACAGCATCTAGGTGGAGGTAAAGTGCGGGTTTATTTCTAAAACCGGCTGATTTATGTTGTTCTGTCGGAGCATATTGTCGGTTTCAGTGAATATGATAAAAAAGAATATGATAAAAAAAATCTTGCCAACTGCAGCTTTAAGGCCCTGACTGTACTAATGCAAATTAAATATGGTAGTAATATAGAAGGTCATAAGTCAGGTATATTAGTAGGGAAAATTAAAAGCAGGAAATGATAAAGAAGAGTGTACCTCACAACCTCAATGCTAAAGGAGAAGTGCAGGCTCTCTGCAAGAGCTCTGGCTCCTTCCCTGCTGATTCGGTTACACTCCAAACTGAAACACAGAAAAGATTGAAAGCGATTAACTACACTAAATAAATAAAAGAGCGCTTTGCAATGAGGTAAACCAAATTCAGAACTGTATAAGGTCACTTACTCGAGCCACCTCAAATTCACACATTTAGGTAGAACCTTAGCCAGCACCAGAGCCACCTCATCACCGCAATTATTCCAGGCCAAACTGGAGGAAGTCACAAAGCAAGGTTTCAATACATATATTAACACAACAGAAATGTTTAACATAAGCAGTCTTATTAGGTTGAATGCTACACATTCTTTTGAAAGACTACTGTAGATACAGCGACAAACATCAAAAACAGACAGTACCTGATATCTTCAATGTTGACGCAGTGTCTTAAGGAGTCAGCCACACTGGCAAGTTCAGGTGTCCCAATAGAGATTAAACTGTAATATATATTCACTGATCAGCATTCATAACTTCACAAGAATATAAAACATTCTCCAACAATGACAATAATTTCTAAATAGTAATTTATATTGCATATCATATCCACATCCAATACCATGTGCCCATTATTCTCAATATAGACTCAAATCTACCTTCCTTTTTGATCGATTAGGCATAGAAAAGAATGTGACTATTGCAATCAGAAGAATCAAAACGCCAGATAGTTACCACATAGTTATATGTGCAATTTGTGAATGGGATCCAATACACATTTAGTCAAATTCAGCTAACTGCTTCTCACTTGAGTCCTTGAGCTGGTCATTCTGGGTGTGTGCTCAAAATAACTTTAGTGTTTGGACACTCCTGACTATGTGAATTAGACACAAACAAAATGGCTCTGACTGAGAAATATACTATTCACACTGCCTCAGGAGCTGGGCTAATTTGATTGGCTGTTGAGCTCACATATCAACAATATTGAACCAGATTCATGGCATGACATACTTAGCTTTAGGTGTTAATAGACAAAGGAGAATCTTACTGTAACTTAGTCAGATGCTTAAGGTTCATCAGTCCTGCAGACAAACTCATAGCACCATCAGCAGTAACCTGGTTCTCTGAGAGACTTCAAGCCCAAAATTAAACTAAAGTTAGTCATAATATCAGATAGCAAAACATGACAAAACATATTTTAAAGAACGCTAAGAGCCAGTTTAACGCAGAATAGTTCAGTCTTATAATCGTGCAATTGCATTATTAATCTAATGTTTTGTAAGACATCATTACAATAATCATATGATCATGTAAGTACCTAGTTGTAAGCTTTCTTTTGCATTTTGTGTATAAATTCATGACAGACTTACTTGAAGATCCTAAGGTGTGTGAGACCACTCAGAATTTCACCCAAGTTGGTTACAGATGCATAACCCAGCCTGTTCTTACTGAGACTAGAGCAGACAGGAAGTGCAAGGTCACCAATCAGATACTGTGTCATAACAGAATAAACATCAAACCACACGGATTGTATTGTTTCTTATTATCTCATTATTCATAATTATTTTAAAGTTTGTTGTGGATGATGGGTGGATGTATATATAGACTAGTTAAGTATGGGGCAGCTGTGGCCCACTAGTTAGCACTCTGGACTTGTAACCGGAGGGTTGCCGGTTCGAGCCCCGACCAGTGGGCCGTGGCTGAAGTGCCCTTGAGCAAGGCACCTAGTCCCTCACTGCTCCCCGAAATAGCCATTGTAGCAGGCAGCTCACTGCGCCCGGGATTAGTGTGTGCTTCACCTCACTGTGTGTTCACTGTGTGCTGGTTGTGTTTCACTAATTCACTGATTGGGTTAAATGCAGAGACCAAATTTCCCTCACGGGATCAAAAAAGTATATATACTTATACTATACTTAAACAATGTGTGATAAATGAGTGCTTACTCAAGCTCTTCCAGTACTGTGCAGTGAGTGAGTGCCTGCACCAGTCTCTCCCCAGCACTGTCAGTCATGCTGGTGTCTGCCAGACTGCAGAGTACAAGCACATAGGACATTTACAGCAGGGGACTTCACAGTTCAAACTCACAAACACAGGCGAACGTTTGCGGCGAATATTTTCTCTGAACAGTTAAATGTGAACAATTTTGTACAAACATTCCATACATTTGGTACATTTGGTACCCCTTCATCCAGCTCCACTGTATGGTGGCGGAGAACTACCTCCTCAAACTGTCAGAAAGTGTTCGCAAACGAACAGAGAATGGTACTGCAGGTGGCACTACATTTTATATTGTACTTAGATGAAATAAAATGTGTAAACAAAATAATATTTAAAGTAGTTTTGGAACTATTGTTATTGTCGTGGTTGTTGAAATATCAATAACTCATCATAAGTGATTATGTGGACGTCAGTATCTGTGGTCCAATTACTTTATCCGTCTGAGCTTGGTCCATCTGGGGATGTGTTTCATCAGCTCCTGTACACCACTGTCTCCAAGCCTCATGCCTTCCAACCTGCACAGAAAAGCAAATGATCAAATGACAGTCAATAGGGTTGTTCAGGCCTTCGTCATACTGATGTGTATTATGACAGATAAAGAGATTCAAACTGAGGTAACCATCTTCTGAATAAATTTAGGGACAGACTCACAATGGTAGGAATCCTGGTTTACCGTAACCCTGATCCATTAGTCCAATGTGTGTGTGTGTGAGTTGAGTAAGTGTCCCGTATGTGTATTGTGTGTGTGTGTGTGTGTGTGTGTGTGTGTGTGTGTGTGTGTGTGTGTGTGTGTGTAAGTGTGTGTGAGTTGAGTAAATGTATGTCTGTGTATTATGTGTGTGTGTGTGTGTGTGTGTGTGTGTGTGTGTGTGTGTGTGTGTGTGAGAGAGAGTTGAGTAAATGTATGTATGTTCTGTGTCATTAAAGTCTTCATTAAATCAGTCAGCACCTCAGCAAGGTGTGTTTACCCTTTTTTACTCATGTGTATTCTGTGTTCATTGGTGTATGTAAGACATAGTGTGCAACAGTGTAACAGGTGAGTCTCACGTGTGTGTGTGTGTGTATGTGTGTGTGTGTGTGTGTGCACTCACTCAATCTGTTCTATCGAGGCGCAGCCTTGCAGTGATGCCATTAGAGACAGAACAGTGTTGCTCAACTCCTCAGGGTCTCCTGTCCCCATGGAGATCCTATTCAGTCTAAACAACAACACAAATAAACATTAGCCATACATAAAACAGCACTGCAGCTGCCACACTTACATGAACTATAAAAGCAAGTGAACATCTAATATATAAAACGGCTGTATAGCAATCTAATAAGGCTGACCAAGGCTAACTGAACGGCAGAGAGGGCACATAGTGTGTGGTTCCTGTGAACACATCGACTCTGACACACCAGCTTAATTTCCTGTCATTCTAAATCTGTCCACTCGGTTTCTCTCCACTGTGGCCTACTGCAGTTCAACGAGTAGTGTTCACACACCACACATCTCATCTCTCGCGGGTCATGGCTATATACAGCAAGGTCATCTCACCTCAGAGACTTCAAAAAGGTCATCTGCTGAAGCCATTGGGCCAGACAGATCACCGCATTTGGAAATAGCACAATATGGTCCAGCCTTGACAGAGGACAGACAGACAAAGAAGAGAATAGATGCAATATTTCAACATTTATACATGTTCTACAAGGCATAAAAGGCCCCATCTCCCACTTCTGCGTGTCTGCATTCTCACCTGATGCTCTCTAGTGGTGAACACTGAACAACTCCCATGATCAGCGCCAAAGCTCCTTGTGGTGACCAGCCAGAACCCTGAGACAACCTGCAATTATGAGGACAACAAGGGATGCCATCAGCAATAGCTCACACATTTCATGCTTCTGCAACTCTAAACTCTTTGCGTTGTGTCAAGAATAAATACATAACATGATATTGCATTGGGGTTGAGGTGACTTTCTCTTTATTGTTAACTTCTCTTTATTTGATAGTGCACTCATGAGCAACTGGGAAGTGGGAAAAGATGTAACTTTAAAGTGTGACCTCTCTAAAAGCTCCCAGGAGAAAGTTTTTATGTCACTCAACATAGTGAAAGAAAAAAATGTACTTGTACCATGCACAAATACTAGCCTGGCTAGCGCCACCACTTCTCAATGAGACGTGGTCTGGGAACCATACGTTAATTTTCTCGTATTTGAAAAAAAATGCCCAGATCCGTTTATTGGGTGCCACGGATGTCTATCAAATGTATCTGTGCATAGCTCATCATCGTCTTGCTTTCCCCCTTGTTCTGTGATTGGTCCCCTATCTCAGGCGAAAACTTGCTCCATGGTCTCCAGGCTGCCTTAGCAGCGTGAATCAAATCGCGCGCAAGGCAGCATGGGAACACCCAGGCTACACAAATACTGTATTTTCCAGACTATGAGTCGCATTTTTTTCATAGTTTGGCTGGTCTTATAGTCAGGTGCGACTTACATATCAAAATATATATAATTTAACATGTTTTTAAATGTTAGTCAGTATGAATTGACATGAACCCGACATGAAACATTACTGTCTACAGCCGCAAGAGGGCGCTCTAGGCTTGTGGAATGAAATCGGGAGCTTGGTGAACTTGCGACAGGTCAGACATTTTTTCGTATGCTACTTAAGCTCAAAAGTTAGAGGGGGTTCGGGGGTGTCACCACCGGGAAAATGTATTAAATATTGTTATGTAAATGCACAAGTTCAGAGATTAGGGCTTGCACTATGCCTAAAACACACGTGCACACCGTAAATCCTCTAATTAAGGCCATGATTCTATTTATAGCTGACCCTCAGATGAAAAGTTGTTGTCCTACACTGGGTCTCCAACACGTCGCTCTCAAGCTAGTCACTTGCCGCCCCCTTCTGAGCTTGCCAGAGTCTGAAGCAGTAGCCTACTAGCCTACATTTAAACATAATTGTTCAATTGTTGCCGCGAGGCATTCCAGCCTACAAATTTAATAAAAAAGTAAATCATGCATAATTAAAAAAACAACTCAATTTAGGCTACCTTAGGCCTACGCAATAAAGTTTCCATTACAGCACAGCGCACGTTCAATGAATGAATGAAAGCGGATGCCTTGTCTCGCAATAAACAGCGGGTGGAAATCATGTCAACACGGGGAATGAAATATATTATGTCTTAGTGACCTTGTTGTTTCTATGAACATGAATTGTTGTTTATAGGCAACATCAACTTAGTCGAGGCATAAAGACCCCTGGATATCTTCATTAAGTACTTAAACTTTTGAACTAGCTGATAGCCTAATTAGCTCGCTTGCCACCACTGGCTAAACACTGCAGTCAAGCAGTTAGGGGTTTGGCCGTCATGACCCCGAGCTATAGTGTATAGCTCGAGTAATCCTGCTAGTGACTAGCGCAGCCAGGCAGCTACAAAGCTACGTATGTTATAGAGGCAGATTTTAGACTGTGTTTGTGCCTCTAACAGACTTATTACAAATGTAACAGACTCATTACAAATGTCAATACAAGTGCTGTGCAACACACCTGTGAACAGGATCCTTACGAGGCACTACTATGCATGTTTAACTCAGTAATTGGGAGGAAACTGTATAAATCCAGTGGGGTTTTTTCCTTTCTTTTTTTCCAACCGACAGTACTCAGTGACCTCGAACAACGGGGCTCAACGGAGTTCCCCTTTAACCCTTAAAGGTGTAGGTTTTTGAACATTCTAAGTTCCGCAACAAATTGAAGGTTCTAAAATTCTATGTTGAATTCAATGAACCCAGATATTCTTTAGAACGTTCATTTCTCAACATTCCCGTCACACCAGTGTGACGGTACTCCTTTAAGGGTTAAGGACGCGAGGAACATTTTAATACAGTTGTTGGAAATGTTGGGACAGGTCTTACCCAATGGACTTGATATGAGGCAGACTGGGTAACACTCTTCTGAGTGCCATTGCTCCCTCATCACTGATTATATAGCCACCCAAGCTGCAACACACAAAGACTAGTAAAACCATAGGGATTATGCTTTTAAAAGAACAGTAAATGTGCGTCATGAAAAGAATTCTAACTTACGAAATACTCTCAAGGTTTGGACATCCCTGCAATGCAGCAATAATACTCAACACCTCATCCTCAGAAGACTGCTCAGTATAAAGGCTGATACATAAAGAAATATGGAAAGATATAAAAAATAAAGAGAGAGAAAGAGAGAAAGAAAGAAAAAGAAAATTGTTATTTGACATCTATATATCTAACGGGTGGGTATATCAAACAGCTGACTGAATGAAGTTCAGCCGGCTTAACCTCATTTTATTAACAATCAGAGATACTGAAAACTTTGATAAAGACCACTGCATCCCATGGGCTTACCTGAGCTTTCTCAGGTTCCTCAGGTTTTGCATTGTAGAAGTGAGAAACTCAGTTCCATCTATGCCAATGTTTTTCAGAGACAGACTAAAGAGAAAGAAGAAGGTTTCTCTTAGTATGACCAATCAAACCTGATTTTGGGCACTGAACAGGACAAAATGCTGGAAACAGTTAAAAGTTGAGCATATTTATGTTCAACTGTTGTTTGTTTTGGTTAATTGTGTAAGCAACCCTCCTAAAATGAAAGAATAAAAAATACTATCACTTTCTCTTTGGTTTCTGCTGCTCAATCAACCATTGTTTTTGTTCCTGTCTGTCCTCAAATCACCCTAGTCTCCTGATCCTATCGCGAGTGTCTACAGATCACCAGTTTAAAGTACTATCCACATTTAAACAATCAGAAACTGGATGTACTACATCTACAGTATGACATTTTCATTGGCCTTGTTCAAGTCAAAGGCTTAGTACTTGTGAATAACAGTACTAACATACAGACTTCACGGTGTTCAAAACAAGAGTGCTAGATAGACAGTTTTAGTCTTTTTTTAGTCTTTGCAGAAAGAACATCGTAGCACAATGGTAAGGGGAAAGGTCTAGACAAAAGTTAGGGAGGGTGGCATCCAGAATGTTCTCAACACTAGAGGGCGCTCTAACACATGGTTCACACAAACACAGGCACAACTGAACAGTCTGGTATCTTCTACTTGTCAGAGGTCTGTCCATCACTTACTCTATCTCCTGTAGCAGAGAAGAGGCTGAGAGCACAGGCTTGAGGAGGACAAGGTGATGGCCCATTATTTCACTGTTGGCAAACCTGAGGGATATACCATGCAATTAATTACCATGCCATTTAAATGACCATTACTGAAACCAGATAGTTAAGGGTACTTCAAGATGGTTATGCCATTGCTAATACCAATAACATATCGTTCATAACTTTGCTGACTGTGAAACCAGACACACATTACTCAGTTATGGGTGAGAAGGGACTTCACCTAATAGATGTCAATGAGGAGGGTGTGTCCACAGAGTGAGCACTGAAATGGAGGAGAAAGTAAAATTATAATAAATGTTAATACACACAGAATGCTATGATTTGCAAATCATGTAAAATCCATATTTATTGTTACCAATTATTACCATACTAATTGTTCTTTGGAAAATATACAGCATGTTCATTTTGAATTTGATGCCATCAACACTTCTCAAAAAAGCTGAGACCACTGTGTTGCTTTAACTCTTCTATTAACAACAGTCTGTAGAGGTTTGGGAACTGAGGAGACTGGTTGCTGGAGTTTTGAGAAAGGAATGTTGTCCCATTTTTGCCCGATATAGGATTTCAGCTGCTCAACAATATGGGGTCTTCATAATTGTGTTTTTTGTTTCTTGATGCACCCAATGTTACAGGTCTAAACTGCAATGCAGTTTGGCATTATTTTGAAATAGTCAAATACTTTGTCTGGATGATGATAAAAATAATACATTTATTTTTATAGCAGGTCTAACCACAGGATGGCTTTCCACTTTGTCTGATTCCATCTTAGATGAGCTCAGACCCAGATAAGACGGCAGCATTTCTGGATCATTTCTAAATATGGTTTCTTCTTTGCATGGTAGGATCTTTCTTTTGAATAGAATTTCAAATTGTGTTCATAGGGAATGGCTATCAGATTTTTTCCTGAGCCCATACAATGGTTCTCTTTAAAGAAACCTGTCTGTTTGTAACACAGTATCATCTGAGGTATGATCACGGAGATCCAATACTATATTTAAGATTTCTGATTTCTAAAATGATATGTACTATAGATGATAAAAATGTTAAACATTTTGGCAATTTCATTACATTATTTTTACATTGTTGCATTATTTGCCCACAAAGGTTTCACAGAATGATGAATACCTCTGCCTCTCTGGGATGCTCCATTTTTCACCATGGTGCCAATTAATCTAAATAGTTACTGAAATGTTTTGTTTAGACTAGACTCTGGCGAAGACGTAGCAGAACATCGAAACGTTAGTCCCTTATGTTGGCACTTTAAAATAAAATCTGAAGTTTGTACATCTGTGCTGCTCCGGAAAAACTCCTCTCTCTCACTACAATTAGTCCTCTCCCGTTGACGCACCAGTTAGTTAATTACAGAAGCGTGGAGGAACAACTGTTTTTCGACGGAAAACTTTTCCAGCCTTTTGCTGCCCCTTTTGAGACATGCTGCTGGAATCAGATAAAAAATTAGTCTATAATTTTCCTGAAATAGTCAAATTTGTCATAGTTTAAAATTTTCATATGTTGTCTATGTCCTTTCTGCAGCTAAACATGGGTTTACAAGATTTGAAGTTGTCCCAACTTTTTTGGAAACAGTGTTGTACTTGGGGGCAGCCGTGGCCTACTAGTTAGAGCTTCGGACTTGTACTTCGAACCCCGACCAGTAGCTGCTGAAGTGCTGAAGTGCCCTTGAGCAAGGCACCTAACCCCTTACTGCTCCCCGAGCGCCGCTGTTGTTGCAGGCAGCTCACTGCGCCGGGATTAGTGTGTGTTTCACTAGTTCACGGATTGGGATAAATGCAGAGACCAAATTTCCCTCACAGGATCAAAAGAGTATATATACTTATACTTACTCTCTACTGAACAGAGAGGCTCCACTTTAAGTGCTCTGATTAACCAGACTTTATAAAGGACTTTGTTTTAACTGTAATTGTAGCTGTAACTGCAACTGTAGTGTCATCCGCTATTACAGTGCTATTAGGAGAAAAAGTAATGAGACTGGACGAAGCCTCTGAGGACTGAGGAAACCCAAGCAGGGCAATGGCCAAGGACTCATTTGCCTGTAAATAATAATAATTAATGATATGGTTGCTAATATGGGCACTGGTAAAATACATACAGCATACCTGTGATTTGCCAGATTGGCATTTCCTGACAAAGAAACAGTCAATAGAGTGTTGGTAACCCTGCAAAGAATGAGACGGTGATTTACATCAGTCATTAAATTCATATAACTCTTCTTTGACATATAAAGTACCTTACGGACCACACTAAATGCAGCAGAATAAGCACAGTTTACATAAGGACAGGGTACAAAGGGGGCTGACAAAACCATACGTCTCTATGGCAACCACTTAAGATGTGGGTTTTGACAGTTTCACTTCAGTTAACCACTCGGCCACAACTGGCATTTGCGGAATATGTATATTGTGTTCATACACCTATACTTTCACCTGACTGCTGGGAATATTAGATATAAACATGTATTTTCATGTTCCAATTTTTATAGGTCATCAAGGATGATAGTTTCATTCATTCAAATGATGCTATAGATTTTGGTGAGATAAATAACCCTGTGGTTCTTTTGTTTGAGAGGCGTGGTCTTACCCTATCTCCTTTATGTTGGCATTCACTTTCAGGCAGTCCGCCACAAGGACAACCACAGCCTCCTTGCTCATCCACTCCTCCTCAATCCTGCCAGAAAGGAACAGAGGCCAAAATCACAACAATCCTACCTCCAGAATAATCTGTACAGTATGGATTATGTAAGGGATAATGTATTGTCCGCCGGTAATTATCGGAACATAAGTCCCGACAGGGCGAACAGGACCCCGACACGCAGTGGAGGGGTCTTGTTTCGTCCTGAAGGGACTTATTTTCCGATAATTACCGGCGGACAATACATTATCCCGCTTATTATACGGCTACTTGCCAAAACGAAACACAGCATTTAATTAAAATCATTTTATTGGAATTTTGTGGCAATTATTGGCCGGTGAGAAAAATAGTTCCCCAGGCAAAATAGAACTCTGTAAAGTTTGAATTGTTGCTTAGCAACTCATTAGGAGTCTTGCGTAGATCGGAAACTATCGGAACCTAGGCTGTTTACAGTATTTTAGACTGATGGGCCTAGCTTTTGCCCATATTTATTTGCACATTCCCATTTATCGTGCAGTTCGAGAGGATGAATGGCACGTCTCTGGGGAAATGTAGGTTGACATCCCCATCCATTTCTGGTCTTGCCATAGGGGCTTTGTCGGACACACCTGAAACAACATAATTCGCAATGTTAGCCTATGCAAAAGGCCATAAAATGTTAGGCAAATGTTAGAACTTATGTTTGTTTGGACTTTATTGGGCAGCTCACCTGACAGGATATTGCTCCATTTCTCCCTGTCTGTGGTGGTTGGAGCCCAGTAGCTTTTCAGGCTACTCACGCACCTATGCCCGGTGACGGTCATAATCTCTCTGGTTTCTAGTCCAGCTGTTGACAGCAGCTGCACTGCGGTGCTCCTCAGGCTGTGGTTGGTGTAGCGCCGTGAAAGTCCAGCTGCATGGCTGATGTTGGCCATCATAAGCCCCAGGGCATTGTGACCCACTGCCTCTCTGGAATACCAGATGTCTTGCTGGTTCAAGATCGCCTGATCTTTTCTTAGGGGATGCAAATAAAATGATTTTGCATCGGGTGGACAACGGGAAATATATGCTTTAAAACTGGCCACTGGGCAGTTGGGGTTGCCCGGCTCAGAAAATATACATCCACGGTAGTTTTGCTTTTGCGGGTCTCTTGGGTCTTTATGATTTTTTGTTTCCGCGTTGTGGGACAGTGTGATGTACTCCTTCCCATTCTCATCCTTTTTAAGTTCAAAAGATTGCATGGTCAGGTATCTATTACCTTCCCTGCCTCGCCGTGCAAGATGTAACTGGACATCAAACCAAACCTTCCGGACCAATCCTAAGGCTGTATTTGTAGAGAGGGCCGCCGATTCTTTAAGCCGCTTCATGTTGCTGGAGTTAAATGCCGGGTTGTTCAGGACGTTAAATTTGCCATAGTAACGGCTTATTCCGCAACAGAGGGCAACATAACTCGCAACGGAATATGGCTGACCCGTGGAGTTCTGAACAGATGGATAAAATTATCTTAAAACGTTATTTAAATTTTCTGCTTCATATTCTTCTATATTTTCAGACATCTCCTTCTCCACTAACCAGTCCTTGAGCACTTTAATCGCCCATGCTGTGCTCCTCTTGGTTTGCAGTTCGTCTGTCCTCCTCTATTTTGTTGACCTCTTCGTCCTTCAAAACTTTATGCCTCTTTGTCTTTTCTTCAGCAGATGTTTCCCTTTTTCTTTTTTCTGTTTTCTCATTCAAAAACTGGGCTGGCCACTAGCGCTCAAAAGTTTCGTCCTCGCAGTAAATGTTAAAATTAATGGGAAAGTCGTCCATTTTTCCACCAGGTGTCGCTACGTTACGGCTCTGAATTTCCGATAAGCGATCAACGGACTTATTGCGGAGTGATATGAAAGACATTAATCAGAAGTTAATGAAAGACATTAATCAGAAGTTTGGCCCGTGGCCAAAATCACAACAATCCTACCTCCAGAATAATCTGTACAGTATGGATTATGTAAGGGATAATGGACGACACGGTAGTCTGTTCACATAAATTATTACACGGCTCTTCAGAGTGCTGCAGAAAGTTCCATTCACATGAATGGGCCTTCCCAACGTTCGGGCCTATGCTAATTCTATATAAATCACCGGCAAAGTATATAATCACCGCTGTCAATGGCAACGGGTTGATTAACGTCTTTCATATCCCTCCGCAAGAATTCCGTTCGCTTATTGCAATGGAATTTCATTGAAAGGGAACACCTGAAACTGTCAAGTTCTATCTGTGTGGCGAACTATTTATTTTGTCAGCGGAAGACACGAAACAGTAGCAAAATCATTTTTAAAGATTCATTGTGTTAGGTTTCTTTTCGTTTTGGCAAGTAGCCGTGTAATAAAGCGGGATAATGTATTGTCCGCCCGGTAATTATCAGAAAATATGTCCTTCAGGTCGAAGCAAAACCCTCCGCTGTCGCGTCGGGGTTCTGTTCTCCCTGTCGGGACTTATTTTCTGATAATTACCGGCGGACAATACATTATCCCTTACTTAATGCACAGTCGAGGTTGTAAAACGGCCCCGACGCGAAGCGGAGGACCACCGTGTCGTCCATTATCCCGCTTATTCCACTGTTGCCACTTGCGTTGTGTTCATTTCCTGTTACAATTTAAACGTTTTAATCGCTAAAACTGTCTATTTTGCAGAACTACTAGCTTTCTTCCGACACATATCAACTAATTTCTCAACTTGCAGGACAAACTGCCGCTACTATCAGAGAGCCATTGTACTTTTCTGATGTCCATATGCAAACAATCCCTTTTAACATTTTTGCATTTAACACATTACTTTTGACAATCTCTCTCTGACCTGATGGTCCACTGGGGATGATAGTGGCTTATGTTTTGGAAGAGCTCCTCTATCACATCCGGACACAATCCATTTTTCCTCATTCTGAAAAACCATCAAACATTAATCTGGTCAGTGCAAAGTTAACATATGTGCAATGGCAAATACTGTCAGAATATTGTGATACACTGTAATTGTGCAGGACTACATCAGGCACATAACTGAAGTGTTCCGTTCGCAGAGCATAAGCTGCAATAATTAGCTTCCACTATAATCAATGGAACTGGCTACATCAGATGTGATAGCTATGCATACAGTATATTCGGAAAAATAGACCAGTCATCTAAACCTATTTTTGTGTTCCATGAATGGAACACTTCAACTGTGCACCTGGTGTGGCCTGTAACCAGGGTTCCTACTAGAGATGCACCGATATGGAATTTAGGGCAGATAACGATAACCGATATTTATTGGTTTGTTGTGGCCGATACCGATACGATAACCGATAATATTACTCTTGAAAAAAAATTGTGAAAAGTGATTTGGGGAAAGCATTTAATAAGCATAATTTTATTGCAGTAATTTTACCTACCACCAAATGATGGACAGAACTCATAATAGTCCTCAATAGTATGGCAGTCAACAACATAACAGTAGCCTAGCCCTACAGTATGTGCGGCTCTTTTAAGTGAACCTGACGTCAGTGAATTGCGACTGCAACTCCTCAGACTGTAGGCTATCTTATGTCCGTCTACTCTGTTGTGCACAACCTGCTGCAGCAGAAATGAAAGGCATTAGCCCCGAAGGTTTTAATAACTTATTATGATGACCTGTCTGGAACTGAAGCCCGAATGGTTAGCATATTTCTAGGTAATAATACAAAACCCAAGCTAAAGTAATGCAAATATAATACTAAAACACAACTTAGAACTAGGCCTACTTATGTACTTTCGTCCCACTAACGAAGTTTGTTTATTTGTTTCCCCAACCAGCGCGGTAAAGTGTAAACACACCAGCACAAGACGGCTCTAGATAGGGCTGAGCTCCGCTCTGTTAAGGTTAAAGGAGAATTCCGGTGTGATATTGACCTAAAGTGTGTTGAAACATGATACCGAGTGTGAACGTACGTCTCATAGCCCATCTCGGCTTGTCCCCTGCACTCCAAAATCTGGCGCTAGTTAGATCAGATTCCAAAAATAATTCCGTGGAAATGCATGGATTCCAGTTGCTGCTACTGGAAGAAACTGGAATCCATGCATTTCCACTGAATTATTTTTGGAATCTGATCCTATCATACCTGTTCATTCTTACTAAATTATTTCTACTTATCATGACTAAATTCAAGATGGCTGCAAGCGCTAAACTTTGTGAAGATACTGTCTGCATAAATGCGTCTTGTAAGTAAACTACCAGAGCTTTTCAAAGTTCTCAATGTCTCGTTTTAAATGTCAGGGCCCTCGGAAGTCTACCAATGAAGTGTGGAGATACATTGAGCCTCGTAAATGGTGTAAAACAGTGATTTATTTGCATGGCTAGCCCAATGCTGAAGCACCACCATTGAAAAAGCTGTTGGTAGCATCGGCTAACTAGCGCCAGATTTTGGAGTGCAGGGGACAAGCCGAGATGGGCTATGAGACATACGTTCACACTCGGTATCATGTTTCAACACACTTTAGGTCAATATCACACCGGAATTCTCCTTTAAATGGCGGATCATTCACTAGAGGATTTTGAGATGCACAGATTCCCAAATGAACGCATATCCACAGATTTTGTTAGAGTGGTGAAATACATTCACACCGCTGACATTATATTGAGGAAAAAGTATAGCCAACCAAGCTCAAGTAGGCTAGCTCAGTGTAGCCAGGCGGACCTTCACGTGTAGGCCTAAATTAGGACTTTAAAAATATCGGCGCAAATTATCGGCCAGAATTTTGTTATCGGACCGATAATAATATTTTCATTTTTTCACTTATCGGCTAATAATATATCGGCCGCCGATAAATAGTGCATATAGTTTCTACACATTTTCCATTTAAAAAATCCATAATTTTTCCATACTCAAATTTTCAAACTTCTCGGTACATTTTTCTGTCCATATTCTAGACAGTCAATGGAGCGTTCTACTAGCATTGTGAAGAGCTGTATAATAATGTTTATTATTAACTTGGTAGGCCTTGGATACTTTTTGTTGGGGGAAGTGCTGTGTTGGAAGGTGCACTCATATTTTTAGTTCTCTGTAGATACAAGCATAGCCTACATATGTTGGAGAATAGTGCACTGCTGGCAGAGGCCTCAGAAATCACCATAAACAATATTATTTGTTTGCAATAACAGTTTATCAGATAACGCAGTGTCCATGTCTTGGTATCTTTTACATAAAATCAAAAAAGTCTACATGTGTTTTAGCCGAAAATAGCAGAGCTAAGCAAACATACCAGTGCACAATGGTGTAGGCCACTTGCATAGAACAGGGGTTGATTTGGTTTTGGTACCAGGGTCCCCTTGTGGGAGATAATTTTTTTCTGAGGACCCCCATTCAATTGTATCTTGCTGATGTGGACTGACAGTTAAGCTACACAACAGTAGGAATGGTTCATTATGACCTGAGTGAAGTGATTAGTACTGTAGATGCAATAGTCTGGAAACACAAATATTTCTCAATACCCTTGTTTCTTTTTTCCATACTTATCCAGACCTGGAAATTACTAAAATCAAATTCCATACTTCTCCAGGTTTTCCATACCGTGTAGGAACCCTGTGTAACTGAGTAGATATGCTTGTGTGGTAATTTCAGTTGCATACAGTATGTGTGTGTGTGTGTGTGTGTGTGTTTGTGTGTCTGATGTCAGACTATAATTCTGTATATGTGGTTAAATGTGCTTGAGGAAACAAAGTTTAGCTTGTGTGGTTAAAATTGTGTGCGTGCATGCCATACGCGTGTGTGTGTCTGTGTGTGTGTATGTTTGTGTCACACTTACTCAAGATTCTGCAGTGCGCACAGTTGGGCCAGCCTCTTCAGTATGCTCAGGCTTTCATTGTGTAGGGTATTGTACGACAGCCTACAGACCAGAGATAAAACACTTATTTAAACACAACCCTCTTACAGTACAGTGACAGGGCATTTACAATACTGCTATTTAGTATTACTAATACATATGACTGAGAGTTTGATGTTGGGATTTTGGAGGGGTCTTTATTTTGTTTTAATTGAGTGAAGCCATTGGTCATTGTTAAAAATGTCACCAAAATAAATAAATCTGAACTGAATTATTTGATTACGACTTTCACAATTGTACAGAGTTAAAAAAAAAATACAGGATAATACCGTAAAACTAATCGCCGAGTCCCAAAGAGACGCCTGTCTCTTTTAAACGCCTGGCATGGCTACAGGTTTGGGTTAAAGGCCGGTCTCCAGTAGAGGCCTGGTCTGTTTTTTAGTTTCGGGTTGTATTTAATCTTCTAAAACCCGTCAGATCGTCTGTTTAAAGCCTAATTTACACCTAAGATTCGCAATGACACGAAACCGTTACAGCAGTGTGAATTAGATGTTGCACGTCGTTTCAAGCCGTCGCAAAGCATTCAGCATGTCTGGTCACAGTTGCAAGGTTTTAGAATGTTGCATCAAGTTGCTGCTCATCTCGTCGCAAATCTTGGGTGTGATTTGGGCTTAAGTATGGCGCAGACTGCGCACATTATGATTAGATGGCATTGAAAGACTGCGGTGGGGAAAAGCTAGAGTTCCAAATTGTATAACTTTTTTTTTCAATATGAACTATGCCTATATGTCCGACTTCGTCATCGTTCAATTCATCCCTTGTGTTTAAAATTTCCGGATAGGCCGATGGTAAGCTTGTTTTTATGCTGGCAACAAAACCAGAACGGTTCGCGAACGTTATTCTTTATTCTAAATGCCATGGCGATAAAGAGAAAGAAGTCAGAAAAGGAATTTACCTTAGACTAGGCTATATCAGAGCCCGTCTACGGACATTCTCTGGCTACACAGGTATACTGAAATAGGTTAATGATGTAAAGTCAAGTGCTTCTATGGGACTGGTGTGTGCGCCGCGACAGTTTTTATTGATGAGTCGGATTGGCAAGTGATGCGATAGTTGCAGTGGAATGTGGCTGCCCAGGGCATTATAAAACTTCTCACTCTTAGACCTACTCATACACGGCGCTGAAATGGCGTGTTAGCTGTCTAAATTGAATCATATGCTGGGGGAGAAATCGTCGGACATCTATGATTATTTTGTTATTCAGCACCCCATGGTCAAAAATATGTTCCCAATGCGCCTGGAAGTAGGCTATGATTTGAATGTAGACAAATTTGGCAAATATAAAACGGGAGAAACAATATGGTTCATGCTCTCTCATGCTGCTTCATTCGTGCCGAAAAGGAGGGAGAATGAAACATTAAGCACGTTCCACTTTTGCATAAATAATTCCTGGTTTTGGTCAGGGCTGATAATGCAACTGTATTTGACAAAGGACCGATATAGGCTATTTGCTAGTGACAAAATATGAGCTTTCAGTGTGATACAATCTCTTTGTAAATTACGTTTAATTAAAACGTGTTTCATCTGTTCTGGCTATCCTATTTGGATCTTACTGTATCTTACTCAATGAACAACATCTCAACACTAAATGAATGATGATCCGTAATTGTCATCAGATAACCTAGTCATATAGGTAGACATTCAGTGTGTTTAAAATAATTAATTCTATAATATTTTCCATCTTTGCAGAGGAAAAGTTTTGTGTAAAGGGAATTAAAGGCCTGTCTCATATAGGCGCCTGTCTCTAATACTAGCCGGTGCAGTTTGGCGATTTGGGAAAATAAAAGCCCAGGCTATTGTTTGGAGTTTTACGGTACTAGTCATGGTCATTAGTCTCATAGTGTTTGTAAATTAATTGTTTTCAATGTAGATGTAATGAAACTCACTCTAGGTTGACCAGTTTGGGGCATCTGCAAAGGATCTCCACAAGCTTCTGCAAATCCTCAGGTCTGAAGTGGCATTCTCTCAAACTACAGGAAGTAAGCAAAGAGTGGAACAGGAAGTGGCTTGAGGAGTGGCAGAAAGGAGGCTTTGCTCTATGAATGAGATCTGCTTTGTACCAACACACACCCACACATACCCACACACACACACACACACCTGTGAGACGATCATGAAGTGTTGCGGTCGAGCACATTCATTCAGACAGACAGAGAAGTTTCCTGTGTGCTAACTCACCTCAGACTTTTCTCCTGCACACTCTCCTGCATAAAGCGAATCAGGGACTTCTCCTCGTCCCCCAGACTAAAACAAAGACAAGGGAGGTGTCATTGTTTTCAGAGAGGAGGCCCACATTGATGGAGTTTGGGAACCCATGGTATAGAGATTTTAAAAAATCACATCACACACGAGGTTGAAAAACAGTGGCAGTGAAATTATAAAATCAAACTGCACCTGACATTCACTGCCGCCACCTTCTCACAGGTGCTGATGGAGTTCGCCAGGTGGAGGGCACCGGCCTGAGTGAGCCCGTTGTCATTTAAGCTATTCAACAAGAACAACAAAAACATCAAACACAGCAGGTTCCAAAAACAACAATAAAAAAAAAGTACAAGGTTCAAAATCCCTGTGCACAGCCCTTCTTTCACCAGGTCCTGATGGTTGCAGCATTTAGAAAAGTCAAAAAGTAGTATACATCGCACACTGGAGGGTATATTTTGCTGACTTTATTTCGCAATTTGCTTCATCAGGTTCACATGGTTCACAATTGCGAAACGCGTTGTTCACGCCAATTAAAGTCAGCAAAATATTCCAGTGTTCCTACTTTTCGCCAAAAAGTTAAAAGTCACACAGATTTGTGCAAAAGGAACCACTATGCTACAAGAGAGTACCACCTCCAGCTTTAAAGGTTTAGGGCTAAGATCCCTTGATTACTATAGAGCAACGTATACTACTTGGGAGCAAAGCGGGACAGTTCGACTTTTCAAAAAAATAAACTTTCTCTCTTAATAAGTACAAATAAACATAATTGTGTTCAAGTCCATTAAGATACATAATCATTCTTAAGGACATGATTTAATTTAATTAGTCATGTGAACCAGGCTAGAATGGTAGAGGAACCACTGCCACTGCTACAAGAGAGTACAGTCACCTGTGTAAACCAGCTTTAAAAAGGGCTTACTCTGGTCTGCATAAAGGGGGATTTCCCCTCCCCTTGCAATAATAACGGAAATTGTTACCGTTTAGGTTGGGGTCTATCTGCACTGTGATGATATGCTTTATTGAGACTACCGCGGGCACGTAACTGAAGCATTCTGCTGGCAGAGCATCTGCTGCAACAATTAGCTTCCACTGTACGCATGGACACATCCGAAAAAATTAGACCACTTCCCAAAACTATTTTTACGCTATGCGAACAGAGTGCTTCAGTTGCAGACCTGGTGTAGCCCCAACCTGAGAATGGTGTTTGCTTTGTTTAGTTTTCGTGTGGGTTGACTGTTAGATTAAAACTGGAGAGACATGGCAAGTTGAAGGGCTCAGGTCCACAAAATAAATGTACATCTTTTCTGCACTGCAACTTCAAGTCACTTACTTCACAGAGTTTCCGATTCGCAGTTTTGGGAGCCAGTCCATTAAGATTTCCACACCCTCATCTTGAAGGCGATTACTGGACAGACTAGAGGGGAAAGGAGACAAAATATGTCACAAAGAAGCATTCAGAATAAAACCTGCATGAAAAACATAATACAAATAACATCAGATATTTACAGACAACCAGACAGACATTTATTGTTTATATACATGATACATTAACGTGTGTAACATGGAGTTCTCCAAAATTACTGTACGGAAGCCAGAGCATATTCATATTTCTGGAAAAGTTTGGGCAATTCAGTTGCTACATTGGATTCTGTATTGAATTTATAAATGACTTCTCCATGTTAAGTGCACTTAGTTACAAGTGGCCACAGTTAAGCTCAAGGTCATACAATGAAGACTTCAGGAGGATAAATAAATAGACATTGACATTGACATACTCGAGGTCAGAAATTCGTGCACAGGGCTCGAGGATTTCAGAGAGTTTTTTCACATTTCTGCTGTTCAGCTTATATTGAGTGAGCCTGAGGACACAAGCAAACAAAACGAATCAAAAACAGACAAATGCAGCTGCATCACCACTCACCAGTTCACCACAGTAAGTGGTGTGAGTATGTGGGCACAAGGATTACAGATCCTGTAATTACGGAGCACCAGATACCCACAATCATCATTTTAGCGGCAAGAGTTAACTTCCTCTCCAAGCCTCAGCAGACAGAGCGAGCGAAGGAGAGAGAGAAGAGAGAGAAAACGATACTCACTTGCAAGTCGCATGTTCTGCTTTCAGTTCCCAAAACTTTATGAAGGCTTCTCCTCTGGGCCTGAAGAGCACATAACTTTCATGACTACTCTGTTAAACAGATTCACACACCACACACACACACACACACACACACCAAAAGCCATTGTATGAAACCAAAAGCCCAAAAGGAGACAATATGCATGCACTGTACATGTACAATATGCACTGATGGAAACATGGCATGCAGTTGTATGCAAAGATTTGGGCACCCTTGAACATATCACATGCTGCTGATTTTGTAAATGAAAAGAAGCAAATACAACCCCTACAGCAAGCTAGGATTAACAATAACACTTTCCTAAACATCAGTTCATGGTGGCAAAATGATTACTTTGTAATTTATTAACATAAAAACAGAAAAAAATGGGATTAACACAGGTCCTCAGGTATTAAGATTATGTAGATTTAGATGAGTTAAAGGAACCGTATGTAAGAAATGTATTTCAATTAATCATAAAATGTCCCTGATATGTCACTAGACATTAAGAAATCATGTTCAAATACTTATATCACTGACAACAGTAGTCCGGCCAGGATATTGTCATTTAAAAATTGAAGTTGCAGCCCTCAACTGATGTTGATGTCGTGTTTTGTCATGTCATGTTGTGTTTTGGAATGATGCTTTCATCCCTCCACCTATCTACTAATCGCAAAGTCAGTAGTGTTTTGGCATCCGGGTTGGCAACCTCGAGTCAGGGGGGAGGGGGAGGGGATAAACCGCTCTACAGTAATTTGAAAGTGATTGCAGTACCAGTTTTGGCCACAATCCTACATATGGTTCCTTTAAAAGAGTTTAAAAACCTACTTAGGGATGGTATTTTCAGTGAAAACACTAGGTTTATCATGCGTGCACTCATGAGTATTTGCTGAATATGGCTTAAGTCATAAATGACAACAATGAGGATCACGATGCTGGAGAACGCACCTGAGCTCCACTGCTTTTACCCGTGGGCAGTCCGTTAGAGAACGGACCAATAACAGAGCCCCATCTGTGGACATCTGGACATGACTAAGACTGCAGGAGGCAAGGGAAATTCAAATCATTACATTACAACAAAACATCATAAACACCACAACTGATGAGTGTCACTCCTTGAAGCGTAAAAACACATAAAAACATAAGGTATACAATACTGGTATATCTTATGAAAACAACACAATCAAAAGTCAAAACACTCACAATCCTACAAAACTTTACTGTCTCAACATTAGTTATGACACACAGGACAAGAGCCAGTGTGAGTTAAATCGAATAATTACACAAAAAGGTGACCATTGCTATAGTAACATAAGATAATATAATATATAAACTACACAGCATTCAGTGTCAAAAGCAGCAGCTCAGTCAAGACCACAGTGAGATTTTCTCACCTCAGCAGGTGAAGACCCATCATGCTAGGGAGGTTCTTCACTAGCTTATTAATGGTGTTGTCTTCAAAGGTCCCAAAAGAAAAGCTGAAAAAGGCACATAGGGGACATACAGCATATATCTGAAACCTGAAAGCCAATCAGAATGCACACGGAACTGAACAGGCCTCTGACTTCCAAATTTGTTTTAGCATCAAAAAGGTGAGCAGTTTGCATCCCTGATTTGATCTCACCCACTATCCTTGTATGTACTGAGAGATAAAAATATAGAAAAATATACTGTTGTAATATCAAAGAGAGAGAGAGAGAAAGAGATAAATTACAAGAAATACAGGAAGACAATCGGGAGACACTTACTCTAAATTTAGCATGCCGGGACAGTGCTTCAGTTTTTTGCACAGTCTGTCCATGTTGGCTGGCTGGATGGTGCTGTGTTTCAGACTGCAGGAAATGAAATGGTAAAGATTAAAAAGGTCAGTCAAGAGCATAAAGTTCAAAAGTTCAAAGATGATCAAACACAGAAGGCCTGTGTGCTATACTATCAAGTGGGAACAAAGTTGTGTGTAACCCTCATTTCCCAACTTTCTGATTTACAGGTTTTCTCGATTGCTTTGACCTGCTTAAAGAAACTGGGATCCACTTGGTCTTCATGAACACTTCTCTGCACAGCAGAAGTCATCTCTTGCGAATGTGTTCACACATATTCATTGGGTTCACATATTTGTTACACCCTTTTGCAAAACAGTTCACACAGAAGTCATTCAGAAACCCCAAATTCCTGTGCTAAACAAAAGGAGAACATATTTTCACAGTTGGTGGAGATTCCTTGCATAGAGATTCCTTGCATCAGTCTGAATCTCTGATATACCTGTGTGAAACACAATTCTTCAATCAGCAATCATTCATTATCCATAAGAGATGCCATGTCTGTTCTGTGTTGCTATTTGGAAGTATGGATCTACTGTAATGCTCATTTAGACAAAGTACTGTATTGCTTATTTGGTGAAAAAAACAGTACAAAAGGTGTTTACTGTAGGTCTATTTCGATGAAAAATGACAAACTGTAGTTCAATGAAATTTGTCTTGCCTAGGTGCTTACTGTAGGTCTTACATGTCAGTGACAGTTACATCTTGGGAGGAATGAATAAAGTTTTTTTTTTCAGTACATTTAGTCTTTTCACAGTTTTTTCTGATTCCAGAAAAATGAGAAAGAAATTAAACAGACATAACAAAAATGCTAATTTTGAGAACTATATTTTGCATTTTGTTGTCCAGTTTGTAATGATTGATTGAAATCACACAGTGATTTGACGACAGGATGTGTTGTTTGAAGGCAAAATTAGCTTTTGCTGCAAGTTTTAAGTGTTTTGAGAGAGTAACAGCCATGAATAAATGTATACGTCTGCTTCCTATGTCTGAAGTTGTGTGACTGTGCTGTCCACACAATGACAGGATCTACACCTGTGCTACTGAATGCTTTATTTCTTTGAAAGGCCACCGGGGTGAGACAATAACAGAAAATGAAAAAGTGAGTTAATTCCTAGTCACACCAGAATGTTTTTCTCAACTGATCCCCTTGCTGTTTGGTGTCTTCGGAGTCAAGTCTCTTCCTCATTTGGGATTGGGTCTGTTGAGATGCTGGGATCGGCTTGCTGTAACAACAACAATAGATTTGATCCAGTCTGATTGAGTAACTATTAAAATAACATCAGACTGACATCAGACTGGATCTGTTATCATGACAGGCTGAGAGCACTTTACCTTTTTCTTGGCAGAAACTTCAAGACCAGTCCTTTCCCTCCACAGTCGCTGTCAAAAATGAAAAACAGATGCTCAACAGTCCAACTAAAGCAATGGCAACGGTCATAGCCCAACAGACGCAAATGTGGACATCTGTGCACTGTTAGCCTACAAGAGTGGCCTACCTGGCATCCACCTGGGACAGACCAGTGTCCTTGGAGAGCAGGTCAGCGATGAGCACCATACCATCCATGTCCACACCATTCTCACTGACACTAGCACAGAGCCAAGCATGAGACTATGAGATTACACATTCTTACACAGCTCTCACACTGCAATCTAAAAGTAAATGTGTTGATTCAGTTTAACAAAAGTCACCTTGTTGCTTTGAGTTTAGTTATGTAAAGGTGTTCGTGTGTAATTCATTTGTAATAAATGTGACACTGCACTATGCATAGTAGTGGTGGTAATGCAAGGGCTAAGGAACTTGGCTAGCGGGAATCTAGAAGCATGGATTCTTACATCACTTCCTGTATGGTCCCCAGGGCTGATAGCAGCTTAAGCAGTTTCATCACTCCTTGATTCCCCAGCCAGTTCCTCGACAGGCTGTGGACAGAGGACCAAGGGACTTGTCACCGTACCATGCTTCGCGCCAACTCAGATACAGAGTAACAGAGTGTCTAATGTATTTTTCTAGAGTTTCAAATCATGTTCCCTATGCCTGTAAAACCCATGGTTATCATTAATCAGGGATTAAGGAATTTAAGAGTAACATTTTTTAAGTATACTTAAAGGGATATTTCACAAGGAATATCCCTTTAAAATAATTAAATACTACGACGGAGTATAGGCCTTTATCACGGCAGCCCACGGGCAGCTGAAGCAGGGCTGTTCACTTTCCTGTTGGCAGGCAAACCACAGGTGTTCCTAAAAACATTAACGAGGCCTCTGGTTGAAGTAACTGTGGTCGAATCTGACACTTAATTAGAAACACCTGTGCTCACACAGGAACAGGGCTGTTCACTTCCTACTTCGGCTGCCGTGATAAAGGCCTATTAGGGCAACACATGAAGAAAAACATATTTTGCCATGATGAGATTAAACTCGAAATTTCGAGAATAAAGTTGACATATCATGTCGACTTTAATCTCAACATTTTATCTTGACATATCATCAAAATTAGTTTGGAGAGAGAGCAACGGAGCAACGGCAGCAAATGTTTTTTTTCTTCATGTGTGGGCCTAATACTCTGTCGTACAATACTAATAAAATCACATTGGATTCAGTAAATGCTGATGTAGCAATACTGTGTTGTGTTACTACTCACTTAAGCTTTGTCAAGCCCTGGTAGCTCTTCAGTGCATCACACAAATCTTTCAAACGAGGCACACTGAGGTTATAGTCTGTCCAGCTAAAAGCAGCCAATAGTGAGGGGAAGTCAGCCTTTTCAATATTAACCACAATATCAATCCCACAATAATGTTTCTTACTCTACATATTATGGATAATAATACATATGATAATAATACATATGTATAATACATATTATAGCACGATAAATCAGCAGTTTCAATATTAACCACAAGTGAAATATAATCATAATGTATCTTAATGTAAACATGAATAAATACACATGATGTGAGTATAATTCAGCTTGTACATACACAAGAGTCTTTGAAGTTTCACTGTCCTGGTCAAGATTGTTCAAGTTGCTCTCACTAGGCAAACAAAAAAAAACAAAACAGATATCACCCAAGATTAATCTTCGTCTTAATGACAGCTCACAGGTCCTGGCCTAGCTAACATTAAATAAACCAACACAGCTATCTAGATGACCACAAACATATTGCATATTTATTTATAAGTTAATCAGGCAAAGTACATCTTAATTGGCTTGTTCATATTAAATCAAGTTTTAACTTCTTAACAATAGTGCATTGTACACTGCCCTGGTAAACCATGTGATTTGATTATCTTATCTAAATATTGTGAACCAACTTCCTTATTCCTGTGTCAGGAGAGCTGTGGTTTTGCTACTCATCCACAAACCTAGCTTGGGTCTGGGGAAGGTTACTTCACAGCTCATTTCCGAAGGGGTGTCACCAATGGACGTTGATCATAATGCGTGCAGAGGCATTGTGATCGACGTCCATTGTTGACCCCCCTTCGGAAATGTGCTGTGAATGAACCTTCCCCAGACCCACTCTCAGTTACAACTAAGAAGGTTCTGGTGTCAACTATCACATACCTTTTCCTGCCGATAAAATGGAGGTTGAATTCATGCACTTCCTCTGTCTTAGTCACACTGGCTCCCCTGATATAAAAAGAAAGTGTTAGGCTGTGTCAAATGCTAAATGATTCTAATCACAAAGTATTCTCTCCACAAGACACAATATAGTAGCTCAACTCACTTTACAAGCACAAGCTGAAGAGTGTCACAGGTCATCATCATCTTGACAAGTCTGAACAGTCCGTTCCAGGTATAAATGTTTCTCCCCAGCCTGTAAATGTATTTGATACTTTACTGTATACTGTACTGCATGATTCACGTCTGAACAAGATTCTTAGAGAATGTGCATGATTCACTCGAAAGATAATTGTTTCAAATACTCAAGATCATATTCCATGCTGCGATATACTTGAAAACATCTGATTTGTGTATACATCATGTTAACAGTGAAATCATGAATGTAAAACTACATATGTTAGCATATTTTTTCATGACGCCACCTTTATTGGCTGTGGAGACTGGTGAGAGCCTGTACTGGCTAAATGTGGTTTTAAAAAGTGAAAAAGCAATGCATTGCATAGAGACACAGCAGTTGGCATAACATAAGGCCCTGAAATAGAACTAAAACAAAGAAAAAGACAGGAAAACTTACAAAACTGTTTTCAAATTTGAGACTTGGGGAAAAGTGTCCATTATCTTCTCTAGACTTCGGTCTGTTATGTTATTGTTACTGAGGCTAAAAACAGAACAATCAATAGATTAGTCTTAGTCACATATCGTCGATGATAAATGACAAGCCAATTCTATTTGAAAAACTGTTAGTCCCCAAAACTAGTGATGCGTGGGCCAACATGTCCAACATGTGCAACAATCCATGTGCAGAATTGTGTGTGATGTACAGTAGGCTAAAGAGAGACTTCCACTTTCTCTTCCTCTCTGTCTCAAATACACACCAGCGTTGATTGGATACAAAAATACCCCATTGGAGGGGACAAAGCCTATCCGCACTATAAGTTAAACTGTTGTTTATAATTATGCAGGTGATAGCCTAAATAACGCTTCTATTTCATAAAACACCTGATGTAAGCAAACGGATAGATGTGATTAGATCCTAACCACAATGTCTGGTAACATCCCTGCTCCTCAGCTCACTCTTAGATAAAAAAATTTAGACAAGGCTACATTGACTGCATTGGATTGTCCCATGAATTAAAAAGTGCTTTAATTTTATTTGTTAGCCTACATGAATGTCTTATAAAATAAGGAAACATGCCTATTCCATCATATGGACGCAACCACATTACATACCATTCAAATTAGCCATTTGTGAGTCGGGTCAGGTTCAGGTCGATATGTAACACATATTTTGTCATGTTGGGCGGATGTGAGTCATAAAAACCAACGACTCGCGCATCACTTTTACACACACTTAGCCTGACGAGCCAGAGGCGCGTCTAGATTTCTAGGCTAACACACACTAAAAGCTGCTCCAAAACTAGCAGACTTTATACTTTTTCATTTGTCTCACTTAGGCCTATTTTTCTGTTCAGCAAGGGATTAACTTGCCAAGACGTGCATGGCAAGTCTAAACTATTTCCCAAACTGAAACCACAACAGCAATTTCAGCTCATCTTGCACCACATCGGCACGTGAACAGGCTGCTGTCGGAAAAGCCCCATGAGACCAACAAGACGTGATGTCAAAACAGAAACCAGAAGCATTCACTGTGTCTACCTTTACTGCATCTGAAGTATATCCATGATTGATATCACACTTACTCCACATGTTCAATCAGAGGACAGTTCTTCAAGGCCTGAACAAGTGTAGCAGCTCCAACTTCTGTTAGGTTTGCACTTGTCAGACTGAGGACAGGGAGAAAACGCTTTACTACAATATTTGGCCTTGTATATTGTAAAAAGATGTTACACATTAAGTGCCATAACTACAGTTGGCACTTGGCACCACAGAAATCGCTGTTTACAAATGTGCCTTGCAAGGTGTTATGCTTGAATGACTCACTGAAGACGCTTCAGGGTTTGGAGTTTTGGAATGACGGCAGACAACATCTCAGCAAAAACATCATCATACTTTCGGCTACGGAAACTAAAAGGGCACAAAAATGCACAAAATCTGCATACATCTACACACACACCCATACATACTGGTACACAATCATCACCACCAACAACACAAATGGGCCTAGCCTCTATGGGCCTCTAGCATAAACTATACAGCTACACCCAAATATATAAGTATAAGTATATATACTCTTTTGATCCAGTGAGGGAAATTTGGTCTCTGCATTTATCCCAATCTGTGAATTAGTGAAACACACTCAGCACACAGTGAACACACAGTGAGGTGAAGCACACACTAATCCCGGCGCAGTGAACTGCCTGCTACAACAGCGGCACTCGGGGAGCAGTGAGGGGTTAGGTGCAGTGTTTCCCATAAATTGACTAATCTGTGACGGGGCGCCACGAAATAAAAATCGGCCGCCACACATAAATATTATATGTTTAATTTAACTTAATTTAATTTAATATAAATTAAATTAAGTATAAGAATCCTTGCATTGCCATTGAGCTGCGCTTTATACGCACGCAGCCTTTCCTTGTCCCGCCCCGCTCTCTCTCGTATCCCCCTGCCCCTCCTCTGCATGTGCATTTAACAAAATATTCACGATTGTTGAAGGATTGTTGTTGCCACATAGAAGCATTACATAGAACACGCCTGGCTAAATTTTTATTAAATCAAGCATCGTGACCATGCTGTAAAATTTGTTCAAAACTGCTGCATTGAAGTTAACTCTGCTAAGATCTTATCACAACATAGTAGGCTACATTGAAGAGACTAAACTAAGTTAAGTCATGAGGTGGAGTCCGGCAAGAAACTCCTGCATAGTGAGATGCATGAAGGACACCCCCTCGGCTGCCTCTCCCAGCCTTCCAGTGTCAGTTCCACTGGGCACAGGAGCCCCGGTCGGCTGCCTAACTCCGGCCAGCTCAGGCCGGAGTCTCCTCCCTTCTCACGAACATCCGCTCTCCTCCAGTCCCTCCAGGGCCAGACGGGCCGAGCTCTCAGCAGCCCAGCCAGCGTGTTGGCCAGCATACTTTGGCGTTTGTCCAGCGAACGCATTGCATAGAATACGCCTGGCTAAATTGTTATTAAATCCGCTTAGCATCGCGGACTGCGCTGCGAAATTTGTTCAAAACTGCTGCATTGAAGTTAACTCTGCTAAGATCTTATCACAACATAGTAGGCTACACTGAAGAGACTAAACTAAGTTAAGTTATGCAATCAAGCAGTATCTCAAAGCTAACGTCAGAATACTGTTTGGATGTCGAATTTAGCATGCTTAGCCTACTTACAGCTGCTTGTCAATTTCGTTAAAGGGCTCATTTTATTGACTCCGACACTGAATGTTTGCAAAATCCCGATGTAAATGGAAAAGTGTTTTCCAAAATTCAGTGCTTGTCCCAAGGAGAAGTACGAACCTTTATTTTAACTATGCAGAAAATGTTCTGAATTGCATCCACACATCAGCAGTGATGGCACTCAGACCTATAGGCTACCACCACCACCACCACCCCCCCCCAAGTCAGCTACCGCCACAAATTGAATCCAATTCTGTGGGAAACACTGTAGGTGCCTTGCTCAAGGGCACTTCAGCCATTCCTACTGATCGGGGTTCAAACCGGCAACCCTCTGGTTACAAGTCCGAAGCGCTAACCTGTAGGCCACGGCAGCCCACAATAAATGTGGTGACATGCTCAAAGTACAGATTTATAAATGCATCTTTAAAAGCAAAAACTCTCTGACTGAATATTTCCATTTCTTTTCTTTTAGATTCTATAGGGTCATGACAAACCCTTCAACACCGTTCATGCTACCGGTACCTCTTCATATGTAAATCAGCACACAGGATATTGTCATATTTACTCTCATCCCTTTATTCTATAGGCAAAGTGTTCTGTTGAGCTAAATCATTGTTATATGTTTTCTACATGGTTTTGTGCTTTCATACTGTCAAAATAATCCCACTATCAAACTGTCCTGGAGGGGAAGGCTGACATCTAGGCTGAACACATTTTTTGACATAAATTAAAGATGAAAAAGAAGACACCTTGTTGTTGACTAACTCACATAAGGGCCTCCACGTTTCTGCAGCCATCCAGCAGGTCCAGAGATTCTGGCTCCATGGAACAGCCTCCAAAGTCCAATGCGATGCTCTCACCAGCCGCTGACACCACAAAGGCCAGGGCCTCCAGGTCAACAGGGGTTACCCGAATGTTCCTGAGCTCGAAGCACTGCCTTGAGCCGACCTTTGCCGCCAGCTGCACGTCCTGTGACTCGTGGGCACAGCGGCAGAGTTCCACCATCTTGGGCCCACTGAGGTTGGCACTCCCCGCAAAGCTCTCCAGAACCTTCACCACGTGCGTCCGGCGCTTCTGGACCATGTGCTTGGCGCCACCACTGGCCAGCTGGATCAGGTAGGGCGTGCATGTGGAAGCGAGGAAACCGCACAGGTACAGCTGGAGTGAGTCTGTGAAGACGGTCTTGGGCTCGTTCTTGGCTCTCCACTGTGTTTTGAGGGTCAGCTTCTTCTTGAACTGAGTGTCCGAGACCTCGGCGCTCGTCATGAGGTGGAGTCCGGCAAGAAACTCCTGCATAGTGAGATGCATGAAGGACACCCCCGGCTGCCTCTCCCCGTCTTCCAGCGTCAGTTCCACTGGGCACAGGAGCCCGGTGCGGCTGCCGAACTCGGCCAGCTCAGGCCGGAGTCTCTCCGCTGCGAACACGATCCGGCTCTCCTCCAGTCCCTCCAGGGCCAGACGGCCGAGCTCTCGAAGCAGCCCAGCGTGCTTGGCCAGCACTTGCGTGACGCTGTCCAGCCGAGCCCCCGACATTCTGGAGGCTGCGCCGTCCCGAGCAGGTGGAGTGCGGCGACTCAGGAATGCGGCGAGGATCTGGAAGTAGATCTGCGTGAGGGTGGCAGGGAGTGGCGTGGTCGTGCTAGGGCCCTCCCGGGCGAACAGGTGCTCCAGGCACACGCAACAGAGGTGGCACAGTGCTGGCACATGGCACATGGTCAGCAGGTGGCGGCTGGAGGTCAGGTTACTGACCGCCAGCTCCTTCAGCGCCTCATCCCTTTTCTGGAAGTAGTGCCGTACGTACTCGCGGATGTGCTCCTGTTCGAAGCCCAGCAGCTCGCCGATGCGGCAGCCCGAGCTGTCAAACAGGTCAGTCACATCTCGGGGCCTGCAGGTGACCAGCAGGGTGCACCTCGGGAGGATCTTCTGCCCGCACAGCCCGGACAAGAGCTCCGCCACTGGGAGCGGGCAGCGTGGGTCAAAGGCCCCCCTGAGGTCGCCAGGGTTCGCAAACTTTCCCCGAAACTCGTCATAGCCGTCGAATATGAAGCACACCTTCTCAGGGTTGGAGACTACGTAGTCGAGCACGGCTTCGGCCTGATCGTCACTCTCAGCAGGAAGGAAGAAACGGAAGAGGAGGTCTTTGAGAGAGATCGGGCGGGAGACAGCGTTGAGCTGGCGGAACTCCAGCAGGAAGAGCAGTTTGAGGGCCGGGTAGGCGTCCTGGGCCCAGCGCTGACCCAAGCTGTACACCAGCAGGGTCTTCCCTGAGCCGGCCACCCCCAGCAGCACCGTGGCCTGGCCAGTAGTCTTCAGGAGGGACGTCACCGCCACCCGGTCCTCCACGCAAGCCTCCTCAGAGTCCTGGAGGTCGGAGGAGGAGGAGGAGGAGGAGGCCGAGGTCGTGACCTGCACTCTAGCTGCCTTGTCTCGACCTCGGGGGACGATCCTGCGGCGCAGGCTGACCAACGTCTCGTCCAGACGTACCTCGCTAACAACATTCTTTGTGAAGCTTTTATGTTTTTGCAGCAGTAATGACTTAGTTTCATCTGTGTAGCTCTGTACATGGTCTAAAAGGAAATGCAAGAAAGTAGGCCTATATATTTTTAAAAATGTCAATGTTGTCAAATTGTCATTAAGCAAGTATTTCTAATTTCACATCTAGTGTAAAATATCACAATTAATTAAAAGATTAATTATTAAACTAATGTTTTAATACCTCCAATGTTTATCACAGACTTTGATGTTGCGTGAAAATACCCAGAATCTAGAGATGGGTTAAATGTTGTGCTACAACTGGCCACAATAAGGAAGTTAGCAATTAAGAAAGTACCTAATCGTGGACGCTTAGCAGATATCTGCACAGTAGTTGATCTCTTTGTTTGGTGTTGATTTCCAACATCACCTTCAAACATAACAAAAACGAGTATTACAGGGGGGGTTTTGGCATGATTCTTCAAGCATCAAGCCAAACACTGAAAAGTATTCAATATGATTGCCTAAGAATCAGAAGAATAAATAGAAATTAGCTAAATGCCAACAGTTTATTTTCAGTTTACTTTGGTTTCATTTTCACTTCATTGCCTCAGTTGAGAATACTGCGTCATTGTTCTTTGTTTAATTCAGAATACTGGCACAGTTACTCAATTACATGTTACAAAACGTGCTTAAATGATGAAAACATGAATAAAAAAAGTGCATAAGATGTTTCCAACATGCTTGTGCTCCTGCTACAGAATCCCCAAGCTAGCTTCTTTTTCTGTTAATTTCCTTATTTATTTACACATTGCACAGCCATGGAGACAGTGGACAAATCATTTCACTATACTTTATAATTGTATGTGACTAATACATTTGAATTGAAAATTGAATTGATATCTCCTGAAAGACATAACATGCTGCATTATGTATGGAACTAGGCTACTCAGCTAAACTTTTACAAGAAAATACCCTGAGATCCCCTTTGGAGACTCACTCAACAGAGAGAGACCAAAAAGAACGTGTTTGCTAGTATGCATTTTTTGACTGAGGTATGTTACAATTCAAAACAAATTAATTCCACCTGACTTCAGTATTCCAGATATCAACATCATCAGCATGGCGGAGGCACAGTACCTGTCACAAATCCCGAGACTGACATAAGCTGTGACTCCAGGAACATGGGCATGTCCTCGCAGCACATGCAGACAATCTCGAGGAACCGTCCACACTCCACCGGCCCCACATTGTGGAAGTGGTCGACCAGCCAGGCGGCCTTGTCCCGGGGACTGGTCAGCTGCAACAGCTGGTCTCGCACGCTGCCCTCCACTTGGTTCTGGAGCTGGTCAAGCACGTGCGGCCTCTGAGCGCTGATGACCTCCACCAGGTTCAGACTCTGCTGCTCAAGCACGGAGAGTACGCCATCCTCCGAGTCTGTGTTCTCCATTGTGACCCATTTGCCCCCAATAGCTCTGGGCCTCCTTCACAGTGCCAGGTGACAGACACAGCAACACTCAACTCAGTTCAACACCTAACATCTCCCTGCAAACATGTTAACACTGCATAGCAGCGGTGCACCCTGTATGTTAGTAAGACTCACAAAACGTGGCTTCAGCAGTTTTTTTCCTCTGAATAACACATCGGTGAAAGAATAACTTTTTCCGTTTTGAAGTTACGTTTGACTTGTGCCAATACATCATTAGACTACCAACACGTGCATTCGAAGCTACCAAAAGCTAAAGTCTGGCAACCAAGAACAATTGCTTAACGGTTACAGGCACCGCAGCATAAAAACGATAAATAACAATTTAGGACTAGGCCTACTCGAAATATTTAAAATGCTAAAAGACCATTACAACTAATGTGACGGCTACCCATCAAATTCATAACTTGGACCAACTTGATGGCTTTTCATTCAATTGTTTACATGCGCGAAAGAAAGCGCGTCTTTGATTTCCCCAAGGATGGTAAACGTCTATATTAGGCTTCATTTCATGTAAACTGGAAGCTAATAACTCTGTAGCCTTCACAACTTCAACACGTCCTGACCTGAAACAACCCCGAGTGTTGATGATGCGAATATCGTCTGCCTCTGCCATAATAAAGCGGTTATTTTGAATGGTTGACACCAAGTCTGAACTCTGCACATGTCTGCAATCGGCAATTTCACAAACACAAAATAGTCTAAGATAATAGACTAATAAATGAGAAAAACTCACCAGAGTCGAGCATAACGTCGCGCAGTAGCCTAGGCTAAAAGAGAAAACGAAAGTAAGACACAAAGGGTAGCCTACAATAAGGTTTCGATTTCATCTGCTGTGTAACTTGATATTACGGTACCGATCCACTTGCACGACACTTCATTTTGTCGTGTCGCATATATGTCGCGCTGCCTCCCCACGTTCAGTCGTGTGTGGACGTTTTGTTTAAAATGTCAGTTACCAGCTCATACTCTGTTCGTTTTAACGTATCTTACGCAATACATCATACTTTCATAAAATCATGCAACGTACTCTACCTTGTCTATAGACATTATTTCCAAAGCCAGTGCTAGATAAACAATTGCGTGCGTGCGACAGGAAAAGTGCTTTGGTGTTGCTTTAAAATGGAATTTAAAGTAATGTTTCACAGTTGCACTCATGTTACATGGATATTATTTTTTGACTAAGGTATTTTGCTTTTATCATATAGTAAAGTTCTATATGTAAAATCCAGAGGTGGAAAAAGTATGAAAATATTGTACTCAAGTAAAAGTACCAATACCTTGATGAAATATTACTCAAGTACAAGTTAAAATACAGATCTGAAAATGTACTCAAGTAAAAGTAAAAAGCAGTTCATTTAAAATGTACTTTAAGTAAAAGTTACTTAGTTACTTTTTTTGGGTACAGCACTCAAAAAATCCTCCATAGTAATGCATGGGGTTAGTTTGTAATGCCAATATGGCAGTTGTCTACACATATCACAACCCTTCCGCGGCAAAACTTTGACATGTTAATACATTGAGCCAATCATGTGGTGTGTTGTAAAATACATTGAGCCAATCATGTGGTGTGGTTGTGAAGACATCGTGCCAATCATCTGTTGTGATCTCGCTGTTGAGCAAGATTGGTGTCGTTACGCACACACATTTCTGCCGAAATAGATGCACGATAAGTGCCCAAAAAGTGTTGCAATATGGCAGCCGAGTGGAGGTACTTGCCTGATAAGGATGTTGAGAAATGGAGATCTATGTGAAAATCACCACCTTTAAGTTCTTTTAAGTTTGAGCAGTAGTTGATTTTTCAAGTTAGTTGCACTCATCCTTGGGTCGCTTTGCAGTGAACAGTAATCCAACTGAAAAGCCCCTCACAGGCAGCTGAGGCAGGCAGGCCAATGTTGAGTTGCAGAGAGTTTGGAAACGAGCAGAAGGTTCAGCAGATTAAAGGGCGTTGAACTGGGGAAGTATAGGGCAATGGAGGAGAGGGCCCTGAAAAGTGAAATACAGGGGCACAACATTTTCATCAGGCATTAGTAATAACTCAGGTAATCCACACATAAAAATCCAAACAACTCCATAAGTAGAGTCATGTGTAATGAAGTGGAATAACACAGGAAAAAGTATTGAACACGCTAAGAAAAAAAAGCACTAAGGCAAGGAAAGGGAAGGAACGAGCTGGAATCTGTAAGTAGTTAGAGAGTAGTTATCCTTTCTATCTGGGCAAATTAATATAAGCTTGGTTAGTAGCTTACATATTGATGGGCTATAAAAAGGTTTTCATTACCAAGGTGTCACACAAGAAACATTTCATGATGGATAAAAGCAAAACGCTCTCCCAAGACCTTTGCAACCTTATTGTTGCAAAACATATCAATGAAACTGGTTACAGATGCATTTTCAAAACTTCAGAATCTTCCAGTAAGCAGCATGGGAGCCATTATCTCCAAGTGGAAGAAACATCACTGCATCATCAACCGCACAGGCACAGGATCTCCTCGCAATATTTCTGACCAGGGAGTCAGAAGGATAGTCAATTCCAAGAGCAAAGGACCACTCGGAGAAAGCTCCAGAAAGACTTGAAGGCAGCCAATTCAATTAAATTCAATTAAACAGTTCTGGAAGTAATCTGGAACTAAAGATCAGGATTCACAAGAGGGACCCTGGAATCTGTTTAGAACAATGGACCAAAATCACACCTGATACTGCGACTAATAAGTTTTGTCATACAGGAAATGTCTTGAAGCTGTCTTACAAACAAAGGCTTTTCCACAAAGTATTGATGAAATTTCAGTAGGCACGTTCAATACTTTTTTCCTGTGTCATTCCACTTTAATACACAAAACTCTTATGTTTGGATTTTTTATATGTGTGTTAATATAATGTGTGGTGAAAATTTCGAATAGACTCACTGGAAGTTTAGGCTAATTACTGAAAAAAAAATTAAGCGTTCAATACTTATTTCCACCATATATTTATTTTTACCTGAATATTTTAACTTCCAAATTAAATGTAAAAATGAATGTCAGGGACGAAATGTAAGTTTGACTGACTGGATTTTGTATACAAAACATAGTGAAAACTGTCTAAGGTCACTCTCACTCTCCCTTGCTAAAGAGCTAAATGGTTTAGTCCGCCTGCACGATTAATAAGGTAGTCTATCTTTTGTTTATTTAGTTGAGCATCGCTAGTAGGCCTAGTGGACCGTTAATTGTTGTGCTGCTGGTGCAATGTCTTTCTCCATGAAAGCCAAGTCAGGTTACTAAAACAAAGGCCAAAACAGGAAAAAAGAGAGACATCAAAATGAGGGGAAACAATAAACTTCTTTCCAAAGAAAGGTGAGCACAAACATCAAAAGACGAAATCCCATGGTGTTTGCTTGAATGTCTCCGCAATCATTGGTGCTAAAACGAACTGAGACAGCCCATTGAAATAGCGGAAAATACACTTTCATAGGTCAGGCTAATCTGATGCATCTCGTGATCCAGCTCCATCTCCATCACTTTCAGAAAGACTGCATGGCGCCAGCTTGATTCATGTCCTGTTGTAGGCTACATGTTGATCATTATCACTAGGCTAGTGGTTTAGGTGATTTTTTTTTTCTCTCCCTTTCTGTTTTCGTTAGTCTTAACTTTTTTACTCAAGTAACGGGATTTTCGATGTAGCGAAGTACAATACTTCACTCAAAAAGTAATCAAGTAAAATTTAAAATACAGATTTTATAAACTACTTAAAAAATACAAAATACACAGAAAAAGTACTCAATACAGTAATGTGAGTAAATGTATTTTGTTACTTTCCACCTCTGGTAAAATCATAGCAGGCTGCTCTGTTCTTTTGTGTTGTCGTTAAGCCCGTGTTTGGATAAGCCTAGTGGGTATGGCCGGTGCGCACATTTTATTTTATTTTTTGAGTCACATCCAGGGATAGTGGGGGTCGCCAGTCTCTGGCACGGTTATTTTGGGGGTCGCGGGTTGAAAAGTTTGGGAACCCCTGGCGTACAGTAGATGAATAATGCAAATTACAAACTGATATTCTCATGCGAGGACGTGTACGTAGGGTGGCCATACGCATGGGTCGGATTATGAAATTTCGGGCCCCTGGGACCAGATGTATTAAGGGCCCCCCACTTATTAAAACATGTTTAAAATGTTTAATTTGTTTGATGTGATTTCCTGTATTCTGGTGCATTTTGGGGATGGCCAATACTAAATTCAATCAGATTCATAGCCTACATCCTGATTTGTTGATATTGAGGCAATAATTCCATGCAAAGGTTTGGGCTTCAGGGCCCCCTGACCCCTTGGGCCCCTGGGCCTGGGCCCGGTAGGCCCGTGCAGTAATCCATCCCTGGCCATACATCCAGATTTAGGCCGGACAGTTCGGAATTTAAACGACCTGTCCGGCGTCTGGTCATGGATTCCAGTTGCTGCTACTAGAAGAAACTGGAATCCATGCATTTCCACTGAATTATTTTTGGAATCTGATCCCTTATCATACCAGTTCATTCTTACTTGTTGCTTTCGACTTTATCGTGGACTAAATTCAAGATGGCTGCAAACGCTAAACTTCGAAAGATACTGTCTGTATAAATCGCCTTGTAAATAAACTACCAGTGCTTTTCAAAGTTCTCAATGTCTCGTTTTAAATGTCAGGGCCCTCGGAAGTCTACCAATGAAGTGTGGAGATACATTGAGCCTCGTAAATGGGTGTAAAACAGTGATTTATTTGCATGGCTAGCCCAATGCCGAAGCACCACTATTGAAAAAGCTGTTGGTAGCATCGGCTAACTAGCCAGACTTTGGAGTGCAGGGGACAAGCGAGATGGGCTCTGAGACATACATTCACACTTCGGTATCATGTTTCAATACACTTTAGGTCAATATCACACCGGAATTTTCCTTTAAATGAGCGGTCAGGTGATGTGATGTGATGTAGAATATTGAACTATTCCGTTTTTTGAATGTCGGCGACTGGTAATGAAACCATGCAGTTTTCCCAGCAGAAACATGCGAGGATCTGTCTCTTAATTAATGAGACATGATGAGAGATTTCACTCTTCCCATAGGCTACATTTCTTTTTAAAACATTTACATTTCAGTCAAGCTTTGGTTGGTTTAGAACAACTGAATGTATGACAAATGTAAAGCCTAATGGATTAACTTTGCTATGCTGCATATGGGACAAAATGCACATATGGGACAAAATGCACAGGCCACTAAATTAAAGTAGGCTTATCAATTTTGTTTGTCATGTCTGCACCTAGATACAAGAACAGTCAGCTTCAGCCAGTAGCACAACCAGATAGCCTACAGCCAGCAGCCCAGACCCTAAAATTGGGCATTTATAGCTAGATGATTCACACAATTATTTTTCTTTCCATAAAAAGATACATTTGGTAACTCCTACAGACATTCAAAATGGGGTGGGATGATTGTATTGGAAGCACTGTGGGACTGTAAAAATGTTACATTTTGTCTCACAGAGTTCAGGTAGGAGGGCCCCTTATAGCAGAGTTTTGCTTAGGGCCCCATGGTGGTCTGAACAGGCACTGGTTGTAACAAAGCTCCGCTTTAACCTGCGAGCTGACCCTAGAGGTGTTGTCCTCTGAGCTGCTGCAGAGGGTGAAGGTGGAGTTTGCTGAGACTAAATTAAAGAAGAGATGAGGACAGGATTAAAAATGCTGCACACACACAGACACCAAGATGAAGACACTGCAGACAAGTCCCCAATAGACTGAATCACTATAAATCACTGTATATTTGAGCAGTTGAATGTTAATGCATGGTGTTTTTTCACACTCTCTTTTGTTGTTTACATAAAACAAGTTATTTATGCTTGTTAAGAACTGAAATGTGTATTTTTGTCATTTACTTGTTTATTTATTTTTATGTGAATTTACTTATGGGCAGCCGTGGCCCACTGGTTAGCACTCTGGACTTGTAACCGTCGGGTTGCCGGTTCAAGCCCCGACCAGTGGGCCGCGGCTGAAGTGCCCTTGAGCAAGGCACCTAATCCCTCACTGCTCCCCGAGCGCCGCTGTTGTAGCAGGCAGCTCACTGCGCTGGGATTAGTGTGTGCTTCACCTCACTGTGTACACTGTGTGCTGTTTGTGTTTCACTAATTCACCGATTGGGTTAAATGCAGAGACCAAATTTCCCTCACGGGATCAAAAAAGTATATATACTTATACTTTGCACATTTTCAGTCCAGAAATTTAAGGCAAGGCAGGTTCAATGCATGGTGTTTTTTCACACTCTCTTTTGTTGTTTACATAAAATAAGTTATTTATGCTTGTTAAGAACTGAAATGTGTATTTTTGGCAGTCATTTACTTGTTTATTTATTTTTATGTGAATTTACTTTGCACATTTTCAGTCCAGAAATTTAAGGCAAGGCAGGTTCATCTGGTCAGTTTTTTGAAACAGACACCCCAATGTATTGCATAAATACAAATACTGTGAACAAACACTTTTAGCCTCTCCAGGAATATTTTTCCTCTTCTGTTACACATGCATCGTATCAAATTGTCTTACAATGAAGTATGTCAGAATCACTGTACCATGATTGGTCTGACGGCCAATTTTCAAAACCCAATGTGGCTCTTGAGCCAAAAAGTTTGCCTGCCCCTGCCCTAAGGAGACATGCGCAAATAAAAACTTAAAGTTTAGTTTAGTTTCATGTGCTCACACGAAACTTTTATGTGCTCACGCGAAACGGTCATGTGCTCACACGTGCGCACGATACTTCGCATACTTGTTGACTGCACTTTTAAGTCATGACGTTGGAAAAATGTCCAATATTGACCATATATAAATAGACAAGACACTAATATTTCTGTTAACAATATATACAACTTTAATTATAACTTAAGAATACATGATTTATAAATGGGATGGTACACATGCTTTGTGTGTGTGTGTGTGTGTGTGTGTGTGTGTGTGTGTGTGTGCTAAGTAAACAGCTTTGCAAAAGAAGATAATAAGCAACACTTCTCAGAGGTAAAACAAAGGTCAAATTATTTTAGTTAATTCAAAAATATGACAAAATACCTCCCAAAAAAGTCAATTCACAGTTACACAGTCATGTTACACTAGTGTTTTCTTTAGAAACTCAACAAGTAGATGATGAGGAAATCCAAATCCCATCCGGACGACCACATACCCCTGCAACAACAGAGTAAAAATATTAGGCCTACATATGATTTGTTTATTTACATTTCTTTGATTGAGGTCGAGCTAGCTAGAGAGAACGAGAAAGAGAGAGCTCTTACATTTTGTGTCACCACCTCAGGATTGATGATGTCAAACAAATTCAGTCCCTGCATGTCCATCAAAGCTGTCAAGCCTGGCTCTAGGTCTGAAATGAGATAGAATGGTAAAATGTACACCAGAGATACAACACACACACACACACACACACAAAAACACACACACAAAGACTTACATGATGTGACTTTGGGTATCCCAATCCTTTCTACAGCTTCAGTTAAGTAATTCACCAGGGCATCTTCCAGCTTGTAAATTTGCAGATAAAAAACTTTCAGATAAGACAGCACATATCCATGCATGAATATGTTTGCAAGGTATACATTGTCCGGTTTTACCTACCGCAATGGTATCTTGGTTTTGAAGAATCTTATCTATGGAAATTCTTAAAGAGAAATGAAAGAATTAATCAGAGGCTGCTAAACCTATTTCAACATGTGTTACCCATGCCAATGCCAACAACAAAAGGCTTTAAATGTTTTACTGCTTTGACTTAAAGTGTAACCTGCTGTATCATCTGGTTTGGCAATGCCACAGAAAGACAGCCACCCCTGCCAGTAATCTACTTGGCATCACACTAACTACATAGAAATCATTTACAAAGATAGACTGATGAAAAAGGCAAAGAACATTGTATGTGACTACACACCCTCTTGCCTCACCATTTAAATTGTTGTCATCAGGCAATGTGTTTGACTCCCTCTTCTGGCCAAAGTTTCATTTGTTCTACAAGCTATAAAGACTAGTGAAAATAAGTCAATTGTCCAGCTGGCCTGGTCATGCCCATGGTGCATGGTGTGGGTATATGTGGGTGGAAAGAATGTCATCTGGTATGAGTATGACTCTGGTGTGATTACAGTACATGTTTGATGTCTGTGTCTCTGCGATGAAGTGCCTTGTGATGAAAACCCAATTTCCCCATGGGGACAATAAAGTCTATGTCATGATATTCAGTCATCAAGTCAGGTGCACTGACACAACACGCAACACATTCTAACACAAAACACACTTCACTTACTTAACAGGCGCAGCCTTCAGAATGAGTTTCTTGTCTGCGTAAGATGTCTGCACACTAACCTCCACCTCCTGAAACAAGAGTTCACATTATATTTGTTTCACATTGTGGTTAAAAGCAAAACCTTAAACAAGAATAAAAGCAGAGGTGATTAGCAGCATGTTAGCATTAGCATTCCATATACTGTTCCCTCATACTGCAGCTGTGCTGTGCTGTGCTGTGTTGTGTTGTGTTGTGATGCACTGGGATGTGATGTGTGGTGCTGGTCATGCAGTGTGGTCATACAGCGTATCTAAGTAACCAATTAGGTCCATGCAGCTACAGGGAGCGTTGTTATAGGTAGGCTGATAAGATGAAGTGACAAAGCTTGGTTTTGCTGACCGTCTCAAAGTATAGTGAGGGGATGTCGGCACTGGGGACGCCAGGGGACAGCTCTACAGCAGCGACCGCCTTCACGTGCGTTCCGTCGGGAACGTTCCACAGCTGAGGCACGCTTACACTCCAGGCGGTCAACACAGCAGCCTCCGAGGCAAGGATCTGACAAACAAAGACGCCATTTCAGGGCCACAGTGGGACAGCTAGCCTGAGCCTGACAGAAATTGTGTGTGTTTGGGGGGGAGGGGCAGAGACACACCCATTCATAAAAGTCTGTTATTTTAGGGCCTCTGGGCCTTTTGTTGAAGAGTAAACCAAACTACAGTGTTTACTAGAGTTTACATATGAAGACACACAGACTAGGGTGTAAACATGCAGACACACAGACTAGGGTGTAAACATGCAGACACACAGACTAGGGTGTAAACATGAAGACACACAGACTAGGGTGTACATATGAAGACACTGAATAGGGAATGTGGAAACATAGACATGTGTTCAGTGCTGCAGATACTATCATACCTGCTTGATGGAGGCTGGCATTTCTGTAGATAGGTCTGTCTTGAAGAGGTTCTGCAATGAATCAGAGATGTTTTCCTCACTTGAAGTCACAAAGTACTGTGCATTGTACAGTCCTCATTTCCATCTCACTTCTTTATCTGTCCTACACTGCTCCCTACTAGCTAACAAAAATATGACAAGCAAGGCTATTAGTAGGCCTACAACCTGAGTTCATTTACAAAAAAACTTGAAGTTCCCCTTGCATGATCAATACTTTACAAAGCATACATTGGGAAGCACATTAAAAGAATAATGGATTGTTATTTATTTAGTCTTAAAAGGTGTGTTATGTACATTATGTAGGGCCACTACCACACCTTTCTCATAATGTAGTCGGCTTAGCCTTGATAAACAGTAAACTAATCTCTTGTTGATCCATCTAACCCGAAGGTGCGCACCATGAGTTCAGCTCCACTGATGTTCCTGATGAAGCGTCCGTCGTGGTGAGCAGCAGCTATTAGTGGGTTAAAGACGCCATCAGATAACCAGAAGTACAGCATGTGGTCCTCGGTCAGCTGAGATGGGTGGAAGACCGAGCCATTGATGACAGCTTTCGTGCCATTATAGATGGTCAGACCCTGATTGAAAATACAAGCACCAACAAATAAGCTCAAGTCTGAAAGGAAAGCACATATTTATTTATTCATTCATTCATGCATGCATTTAGTTGACATTTTTATCCAAAGCGATTTACAAAGACAAATTCCAGGGACAGTTCCCCAGACATTTATTCAGGCCTATATTATGTTCTTATAATCTTGAACTGAAATGCAAGCCTTCACAAAATAAAACTTAATTTCCATCTTGTGTCCACCACCTTGTGATAAGACTCCACGTAGTTGGAGGTGATGACTGGCGCTGAGGTCACTCCGATGTTGATTGTGATGTTGCCATCACTGAGAAACTGTTCTGTGGATAACCATATGCAAACATTAAAAAAACAATATAGATGAGACCAAGCAAAGCACCCTGTACACATTTTCATGCATGAGTCAGTTTAACTCATACAGCCAGTACCTGCTTGGTTCTGTATGAAGTCTGCCAGAATGTTTGCTACATTGTTGATCTCCTTGCAAATCTGTAGTTAAGCAAAGAAACTAAATTAATATTAATTATTTACTGTTTGAGTGAAGCACTTATAGATTTGGCTTCTTTGATGTGGCTATATTACTGACACTTCATAATTTATCATTTATTTAATGTTATTCTTTAGGATATTTACTGCCATAATGTATGATACATTTAATAACTAACAACTCGGTGAAAAATACATACTTCACACTGTTACAGGCATTTCTTACTACTCTCCACATGTTATTTTTAAGATAAACAACAGGGGGCAGAGATGAGCAATTAATGCTTCTGAGGAAGACATCTTTGAGAACAGGTCTGCCTCTGCACCTACCTGGCCTTTAATGACAAGTTTCACTGTGAAGGTGACGAAATCTGTGAAGACTCGTTTCAACCAGCCAGGTCTACAGTAACGACATCAATCAAGCACAAGCAAGCACAAGTCAAGGATAGTTACAATCAACTTCACTTTGTGGGCTTATAAACAGTACATTTATTGTGTAAACATACCCAGCTGTTTGTATGTAATAACATATATTAACATATATGCATAAGAGATATTTAAGACTAAGATATTGATTTCACTATGCCACATTACAATACACTCTTCACTATACAGCATTGCCTCTGTATCACTGTCATGGCGTGGTGATATGTAAAACATGCACCCCACCCCGTGGTTTTCATGCTGCCAGCAAAGCAAAGCTTACTCTCTATCTCCCTGCAGAATCAGCTTGAGTTTGTGGAATGTGAGGAAGCAGTCAGAGGTGTCTGCAGCCACCTTCCCAGCTCTGCAGTCTGACAGAGAGAGAGAGAGAGAGAGGAGAGGTGTTACAGCATTTACTGTCATTGCACACCAAGGAAATGCATTGCAATTGTAGAAAACAACTGAACATTTTAAACTATTCTCAGAAATACAAAACAAGTCACACTGAGAATGTGTAAAACCTCACACAGGAACAAAGAAGCATTGTAGGATAGCAGAATATATCAAACCATACTCAGATAAACAAGGGTATTGTAGAATAATCAACTGTATAAAACCATACACAGACATAAAACAAAATGGTGGAATGGTAGAATGTATTTCTATAGATTCAGATGTTGATAATCTTTCTTATGTTTCAAAGGGATCTTATACACTAATCAAACCAATATCTTACGCCTGCAGAAAGTCACTTTCCACGAAAGCATCTGATGAGTAAACTGAGGAAATGCAAATGTCAGGAAGTGAAGAAACAAAAGGAAGGCTACTCACAAAGCTTTGGGTTGACACCAAGGTCAATTTGAGATTCAATCTCAAAGTCAACAGTCTGTGACACCCTAATCCTGTAAAACATGAGAAGGGAGAAAACTAAATGACACATAAAACCTCAGATTATGACAAGTTACACACTGGTCCTGCTTTGCTCACAGGTCCTAAAATACACATATTTAAAATAGAAATAGGATTTGTGAGGTAAAATATCACAATGACTATATGTTCATGTACAGCATATAGTCAATGAGGCCTTAAGTTTTTAAGAGTGTATTGCCTCCTCCTTTTATAGGAATAATGGCATGGCATTCAGAGTAGGTCCCTTCTAGTCCTGTCTGTGCCAGAGAATGTAATCTCTAAAGGCTGCTCCTCATTTAGTCTCTGTGACCCAAATGCACAGTAGGCTACTCACAGCCAGCTCCCGTAGGCATATTTGAGAGTCCCCTTGAACACTGCAGACACGTTCGAGATGAGGAGGCCAATCCCTTCCCCAGCATGCAGTTCCACCTCACTGTGACCGATAGACAGGTTGTGGATCTCCAGACTACAGTGAAGGGGAGAAATTTTAAAAACAAGAAGGTCATAGTAAGGAGGAGATGGCATCAGCAGACATCAAGACAAATGCTCCAAGAGCATATGGAACCAAATAAAAGACACATTAGCAGAGCTACTGTGAACCACCACTGAACCACAGCACCACACTCACTTGTGAAGTCCGTAGGACACTTTCCCAAACACCATCATGCCTTTCTGCCCCTCTATGCTGGGGTATTTTGCATGCTGGAAAGCAGCCTCGATCACACGCGTGGTTTTCTCATTCACTATGGCCATTAAAGAAGATTCCATCCACTGATTAGTAGGCCATACACATTACCAGAAGTCAGTATTCATTATCAGTGAGAATCATGCAGTAGAGTATCCTACACAAAGTCTATGAAGGCTATCAACAGTCTATTTGAGACAGCAACATAATTCTAAAGAATCACATGTTATATTCTCATATATGTCTGAAATATGACTCATTTTACGTTTATCAGTTATAATTCACAGCCACAAACAGTATCAATAACACACACACATCACAATGAATGATAGCAGCAGAGTGGAAAGAGTAGTTTGCTGTTATCCTGTAAAGTATGTGCCTGCCTGCATGAGGGGCGAGGGTTTCACTCACAGACCAGCGCGGCGGGATAGGTGAGCCTGCAAACGGCTCCTGTGAACCTATACGCCTCCTCAGGATCCAGACACGCCTGACCCAGAGCCACCAGAGAGAGCAGTGGGAGCAGCAGCGGCAGTGACATCACACCCAACTTCAGCACGACACCACAACAACTGCTACACTACACTACACTACACTACACTACACTACACTACACTACACCAGAGCCAGTCTCTGTCTGTCTCTGTCTCTCTCTTTCCACAAACGCTTGGATGAGACAGAGGTTTGCTTTGCCTCCTCTCAGACTTCTAGCACTGACCACTGCATGGAGAGGGTAGAGAGAACCAGAGAGCAGAGAGGAGATGAGGGGGAGGGGGCTAGTGGGTCCCAGAGGGTTCCTTGCAGAAGGGTTTGGATTGGGCTGGGGAGGCTGGACATACCAGGAACGTCTAAAGTTTGAATCCATGCTGGGGGATTGTTTGCTTTTCTGTTGTTTTGGACCAGCTTGCCTATGGTTTGTGCAGAGGTGGTGGGGTTACTTTGGGGCAATAAACTCTAGGACAGACCAATGGCCGTGTGCCTATATGGTGCAGGAGGTACCTCCTTATCCTCCCTCTGCTCACAAACATCTGAGGAACACTGGTGCTTTTATTTTCTGTATATCTCTTCATATTCTCTTGAAGTTCAACAGACTACTTGTGTGCACTTCCCACCTATTTTGATGCCAGGTGCAGGACAAAAAATGTCCACACACACTGGAATAGCTTGAAACTTTAGCTTTTTTTTTAGTCCAATAAAGTGATGGGAGCTACTCCAGTGTGCAGCAATCCATTCTTCTTTTCTTCACATTTTTTTGTCCATAATGATTGCTTTGTCTGTGACCCATCTTAATTAGTCCGTCTAAGGCATTAGCATTTCAATGTTGATTATCAACAGTATCACCAGCATATATAAGCAATTTGTGTTGATCTATGAAATCAAATAAATATAATAATAATGTCTTTACACCTCCACTAGCAATGGTGCCTTCCCCCAGACAGACCCCTGGTGTTTTTTATTCCTCCAATTCATGACAACTTGTGTTTCAAGCCCCTGTCACTGTGCCAGCAAACTGTGTGTGACAGGTCGAGTGAATATAAAAGAACTGAACCTGAACAACTCCACAATAACCTAAATTATAACTCTGCCCGTCCTCTTCCAACACATTGGCAAGCCTTGAGTCTTGCACCATGAACCATCTCAGTGGAAAACAAAAACTCTAGAAAATAAACCTTTTGCTTTAGAGATAGACAGCTAAGTTGATTGGATACTAACCAGACAGTCACCTTAAGCGTTAAACTGGTGCCATGTTTGCCAACCTTTCGGACAGTTGAGCTTGTGAGTCCTTTGTCTTTGCTTCTTGTTTTCCTAACTTTAGGGAGTTGGTTGCAGTGTGGAGTTGGATGGGTCCTGAGGGAGATGTTTTGGCCGGCACGGGATGACTTTTGCCCTGCTGTAACCCATGCATTTCTAGCAGAGGTCAATGAACTCTTGACGAGGAGACTAGACTGATCTTGTGGAAGAATGCAGAGCTCATCCCTAGACACAGCACAGGAAATGTGCAATTGAATAACATGTTGTCTTTCCCAACGTCACAGAAACACAGGACACAAAAACAATTGAGGTGAATAGAACTAACCTAGAGAATCCAATGGAGGCTCTTCAAAATTATGTGATATGGTATCAATTTCAGTTTTGTGTATCAAATCAGACACTGGAATTTAAAATGAGCTACAGAGAGAGGGAGACTGAAGAACAAGTGTTTGTTAATTACTTTAATCCTATACAGAAATAGATACACTTCCATTACATTCACAGCAAAACAGTTATTTTTCATTAACATAAAAAGGTTTCCATTATAAATACAGTGGCTGATAAAGACCTCCACTGAATGTCTGGAGTAGAGATCATGTCAAACATAGTTTCAGTCAAGCTTGTGTCTTCTGCATTCTCCCATGTTTACTTAGAAAAGAAAACAAAGTGCCATTGTGCCCTAAGAAGAGAACAACAGACTGCTACAGTCCAAGTCCCTCCTAGTACAGGTATTAAACCCTCCTAGTACAGGTGTTTTGTATTGTATTGTTTGTATGCCCTTTTAACATGGTTTAACACGGTTTGATGTTTCCATTTTACAACAACTAAAAAACAAACATATGTTAAAATGTAAGTAAGCTGAACATTTCAAGCAGGATGCAAATATTGAGCTGCATCCTTCGGCTTTCAGAGAACCCAATCAATACACTCGCTTTGGACATTCCTAGAGATAGACAGAAAACTGAAGGGGGAGATTGAATTGATAGTAGTCATTCTGTCAATGTCCTTACAAGTTGTGAGGAATCTGAAGCAGGTGAGATCTGATCTGCACTTCAGTACAACCTTGGATAGCTACAGCTTAGAGGCCTCCCACAAAATGAAACTCCGTTGACAAGAGGCTTGCATAAGACGACTTCTAAATTCAATACCAGCTTAGCTCCACACATCCAAACTTTGGAGAGGTTCTAAAGTGCTGTGGCTACTCTATACAGACGTATTTACATGTTTACAGTTTATGTACAGTTTGGCAAAATGAGTAGGAAGAACTTGGAATATCTTTGAACCTCAGGTTTGTGGTCACGAAACCGAAACGAAAAGTCTTCAAAGTGCACCATCAGGAAAATACATCATCATCATCAATGAGCACAGAGAGAATATGAGGTCTTGTCTCAATCCCCCCAAAAAAACGCCCTCATATTCAGGAATGTGGTGAGAACCTGACACAAGCATCATGCGACATATCAAGCACCACCGACACCCCGACAGCGCTTTCTTCTGTGGCCCATCTTGAGTTGTCCGGTCCGTATGTCCGACAGGAGGGGGTGAGGGGAAAGGGCCTATTGCCCTCAGTTTGCCACCCCTTGGGGCACTTCTGGGATGAGTGAGGCAAAGAAAGCCTTGAAGAAGAGCCAGGCAGTCCAGACGACAGACACACGGTGTGGGGGCACCAGGACAGGGGTGAGGGGGTGAGGAGCTTCCCCCTCTGGGCCTACTGCTGCTGCTGCTGCTGCCACCTCCGGACCCTCTCCTGCAGGTGGGGCTTCCGCCTGTGGGTAACATACAATGACACACATCAACAAACATGACTTAGCAGGATTGTAATCCTTTTTCAGTGCCAGCTGTGCTGTTGCACGTTCTTGCATGCCTTGTCAGTGGTTAGACTGCTAGTTTACAACCAAAACTCTAACTGCTGTTTTAATGACCTAAAGACACATAAGGTCAAATGGGGCCAGCAAAGGTAATAGCATTTCCCACACCATGCCTTGCATAGGCTACAGATAACACACAGTACAAGTCTTGGGATCCAGAGCTGGAGCACATATCTTTTTGAAGTTTAGTATCACCTCTACTTTAAAACAAGTTCTACCTCTCTACCTTATTTAGCTACATGCAATGAATGGTCATCTTTAACTCCTCACAAACAATTGTACAGTAGATGCCATAGGCACCATCTTATTAGAGCCACCGAGTTCTGAGACCTGAGTTTACTTTGAAACTGCATTTCCTGTTCGAGAGACAGATGGCTGAAAAGGCCAAAAGGCCAAAAGGCCAAAAAAAACACTTCCTGTCTGGGGATGGGGATGGGGGTGGGGGAGAAAACAGGCCAAACCGCTCCTGATGCAAATAAACAAAACCTCAGAGTTCTTTATTTTGTGTTGCTGTTGTTGTTGCTGCTGCTGCTTACCGGCTCATCGCGCTGATTCTGGTTGTTCAGGTTTTGCTGGTTTTGGATGACCTCTGGAGCGGGCTCATTCGGAGCCCTGACCACGGGCCTCCGGCGAAAGGGGAACCAGCCAGCAGTGTGTCTGAAAGCAGAAATGAAAGAATGATAAACATCAGCCACTTGCAGAGCAGAAAAGAGCAAATGCTGGCCTAGGAAAGCAGACAGCCTCCATTCCAACCAAGCAATCAAAATCATTCGCTCCATTACAATCTGAACACTTGGCTGCACACATTTTTTACAAGGTGATAAAACTAATGACTAAAATAATCTGCCCCAGTGGATCCATAGACACAAACCTGAAATTGTGAACGTTTCATTATAATATTCATCCATTTGTTCATATGCACTGAAAGCTTTTGTTACAATAGCAGTGTCAAAGGCTTACTTGACCCATCATAGATGACGGAAATGGAAAAAATGGGGGTAAGCAGAGTCCTATGTCAAAGACCAGAGAGGTATTTCATGAAAGCAGAATTAACAGAACCACACCTTTTGATATCTACCAATGAAGTAAAGTTTTTCTTTTTTGAATAGGGAAACGCAGCTGTTTCTGTAAAACAGCAAGAGTAGGCGTGGTTGACCAACTGAATGCAAATTTATGTGTGCATGACTGCTTCCTTATATAGGCACAGGACTGTAGAAACACAGAGTATGACTGCGTATGACTTTATATTGTCTTTATAACCAAATGAATTGATAACCTTTGAAACATTGCCCTCCATTCCATCAACTACTGCAGTAGGCTATTCATGAAATGTCTTTTCAACAGAAGCAAGCAAGCAACTGTGTTGATATTTATAAAATAGCTAGGCTATCACAATAAAATGATGCAGACTATCTGTGGTGCTTTGCGAGCAAGTAAATTTAGCAAATAGTATACATACATGGAATAAGGTTATTTAAAACACATCAAGGTCTGTTCGGAGTGACAGCTGGCGGAACCAATAAGACAACATAATTAACATTATGGCCGGGACCAGGCTAGCTGCACAGAATAAATCCACATGGTAACGTATGTACCATCTCTTCTGTCAAACCATTTTGAGGCTAAATTCAGCCAGGATAAGCAAACAAGGCAGGACAGAGCTGGGAAACATGGAGGCTGTGCTACATGCAGGGGGGATATGATAACCTGGTGAGGTCAACTCCAAATACTATCAAAGACTGGCAATAATCATCAGAGTGTGGAACTTGAAGCAAAGCCAGTGTGTTGCCAACCACTGAGAGTGTAAGCATGTGTGTTTTTAGGTGTGTGTGTGTGTGTGCACTGCCACGTCAGCACGGATTCATTTATCGTTAAACACTGAAGTCCTTGAGCTGACATCCAGGCCTAATCTTTGCTGTGCAGCTGTGGAGTTTGGAGAAGAGTCCCAGGCCACTCGCTCTCATCCACCGGGAGACGCTAAAGCTCCCGCATTCAAAAGCAGCCTCTCTGTGTGTGTGTGTGTGTGTGTGTGCGCATGAGAGAGTCTATGTGTGTGTACACGAGCGAATCTGTGTGTATGTGTGGCTACAGACACGTTGGTGTGTGTGTGTGTGTGTGTGTGTGTGTGTGTGTATTCAAGCAAGTCTGTGTATGCGAGTGCGTACCACAGTGACCGCAGTTCATGTCACGCTGTTTCTCTTTCACTAACCCATGCCCCTCGCCTCCCCTCATTTCCCTCTCTCCTCTCCTCCTCTCATCCCTACTTCCCTCCATCCCCCATCATTTCTCTTATCCCCCCCTCCCTCCACCTCGTTTCCCCCTTCAGAGCGCTGAGGGCCAGAGAGCTGAGCCTAACGAAGTTGCGTAACTGTGGGAAGTTTGTGACTGCGCCAGACTGGACAGAGGACATGACCTGCGTGAGCCTCCTCACCTGGTTACTGCACACGGTAACAGTAACGGCAGAGATAAGGGGCCTTTGCACTGGAACAGCGCTGCAAGTGTTACAGAGATGGCTCCAAAGTGATTACTCTCGTCCAGCAATGCAGCCACAGTAGCATTAGTGACATTAGTGGGTTGCGAGCTGTTGTATAGTACAATGTTGTATAATTAATATAGCAATGGCCATTAAAACATGGACTGAAATAGTAGAATTTCTGCAATAGGAGTAACAGGATTGGTGATAATGCCCCACGAGAAGCAGGCAGAGTAATGTTACTTCTTAGTGATATAGACACTTACAGGTACATTAGCAGGTACATAAATTCAACTATTTCCATCCATGTTTCTATAGCCATTGCTGTTAATGTTATATTACAGCTACCAACCAATTCATGTTAACAACGCTATAGTGATTGCATTGCCAGACAAAAAGAATGTTGTGGAAACTGTTGTTGATACCATTTCTCACACCCTTGTAGTGCTGTTAAAAGTAGCGCAATTGGAATAAGAGGAAGGTGACTGCTCAGTGCTGAAGATACTCACAGGTACATGAGGAGCAGGCTGCTCATGACGAGAATGAAGCGACTGAGGCTGGAGTAGAAGTAGACAATGCTGAGGAACACGCCGAGACGGGCGGCCGTGTACACCCAGTCCAGCCAATCACGTTCCATCTCTTCCTCGTCCTCCATCACGGGTCCACCCTGCGCGTTCATGCGCAGGTTCTGATTGGCTCCCTCCGGGTTGATGAATGCGGGATCTGCGGCGTTCTGATTGGCTGGTAAGTTGTCGATGGGTGCTTGATTGGGCAGCCCAGCGGCGACTGCGGCTTGGTGGGGTGCGACGGGCAGAGAGGTGGCCACGGTGGGGGCCAGGGGCGTAGTGGAGGCAGCGGCCAGGGCAGCTTGGCTGGACGACAGAAAACCCCAAGGATTAGCAGAGCACAGACAGCACATGAAGTCTCATTTCAGTTGAATTCCGAATACTATTAATAGAACATCTAAAGCAATCCATTGGGTACAAGGGCTACATACTACAGCAGATGAACTCATAGCACATCTACATGGTATGTTTAGGCCTAATAAATCCAGGCAAGCTATATAACAAGCATTTTTGTAGAAACTACTGTGACTGTGAAGCATAGAACAGAGACTAATTACAGCCTGTAGTACTATCAGACATTGTGCATGCCAATCCTGACATTTACTGCAGTGCATGTAGAATAGTAAGTCCCAATACCTCATACTAGGCTGGTGTTTACTAGAACATGTAGTACTGTCATTCATCAATGTGTTAGCCTTAGCGATGACTAATACTAAACTGGTACTTACCAGTATATGTCGTACTGCTGCTATTAACTAATAGTAATCTCATAATTACAAGTGCATGTAGTACTGCTGATCTTAATGCATACTAAACTGGTACTAACTTGTGCATAGTACTTACCAGTGCATGTAGTACTGTTTATGCAATATAAAATCGTACTCACTAGTGCATGTAGTGCTGTTTATGCAATATCATATGATACTCACTAGTGCATGTACTGTAGTGCTGTTTATGCAATATCAAATGGTACTCACTAGTGCATGTAGTGCTGTTTATGCAATATCATATGTTACTCACTAGTGCATGTAGTGCTGTTTATGCAATATCATATGTTACTCACTAGTGCATGTAGTACTGTCGGGCATACATGTGCTGCAGCCAGAGCAGCTGTTGGGGGCTGTAGAGTGAGTAGGTGGGGAAAGCGGGGTGCGCCATCGCTGCCGCACCAGCCCTGAGGAGACAAGAGACAGAGAACCTCGGTCACCATGACAACCTCGCTCCAGACACCAGACTGCCAGCCAGCTATACGACCGTGCGACACCGCTGCCTGATAATATTCACAGGGCTGGCTGAGAAACATGACCAGACAGTGTATGTTTCTGAGTGGCATCTATCTAAACATCTCTTTCTCTCTCTCTGTCTCTCTCGGCTTGCAGAAACCAGAGAGATATCATTAGCAAGTGATCTGCCCACGTATGACAGTATCTGATACAAACAGATGGCGGCGTAGGCTCACGTCAGCAAATCACGCATCAAAACTTGAAGACTGCTGGCTTCTTTGTTTGCAAAGTTGCACGTATGACACAAAGCAGACATTTAGCAGCATAAAACAAAGTTTTATAATAGAGGGAGCTCCAGAAGGGGCTCTCGGGTTGTAAGAAATATAATAAGCGCAGAGCCATAAAAGACAGCATGGCTCTGGCTATATGGGGCAGATAAGAACCACACGGGAGAGACAGAGACCAGGAAGTGATGTGCAGCCTGCGCCGGTGAACCCTGATGACTCACGTGGCTGTGGGTGGCGTCCAGGATGGCGCGGGGTGCCCGCGGTGTCTCAGGGCGCCAGGCGAGGGCATCTGCGGAGCGTGTGCAGACAGAGGAGGGGTCGAGGCTTCGCCTGCTGCAGATGAGGGTGGGGTTGATTCCTCTGTTCTGACCTGAAAGAAAAGAGACAGAAAGAGAGAGAGAGAGAGAGAGAAAGAGGAGAGAGAGAAAGAGAGAGAGAGAGAGAGAGAGAGAGAGAGAGAGAGAGATAAGAAGAAAAGGATAGTGGATGCTCTTAGGAAAAACAGATCACTTTTCTGGGCCATCAGCGCTTTATGCATGAAGGTGGCTTTGAATGTGATATCTTATCCTACACTCTACAAAAAAAAAAAGAGGCTGTGCTGAAAATGGTTCCGCCCGAACCCAGCAATTTGTGCTCTCAGGGATGAGACCCGAGACATGTGTTCGTTGTTGCGGACAAAGACAGTGTGGCACAGACTCTGACTGGCGCACGTTCCAGCTGTGGAGTCATGCAGGCCTGTGAGATGCTGGACTCCTGGGGGAGTATAATGAGGGAAGGCACACAGCTGTGTCTCTGTCACCCACTGAGTTACACCGAGTTAGCTCGGTGATCTCCAGGGATGTGCGGACATACACACAAAACACAACTGTGCACAATTTCTCACACACACACACAATTTCACAGATGGAAACTGCAAAAATATTTCATCCCAGAACTTGGGCTGAGGGCTAATAGGAAAACACCCAGAAGAAGGGGAGAAACTATGATGTCATAAGTGTGACTAAGGCCCAATCCTAATACCTCGTGGAATCATTACATAATTACGTTACATTTATTTTCATCAAACATCACTTCATATCTCATGGCTTTACCACTAGTGAAGACGAAATCACATTTATTTTCATCAAACATCACTTCATATCTCATGACTTTACCACTAGTGAAGATGAGCATAGCAGAAACCTTAGCAAACACTGCTGCATGTTACTATTATGCCATTCTACCACACCTGACGAAGACCTGAGTGGTTGAAACGTTGTGTATGACCTACCATTAAACTGGGATGCGGATATCTTTTCTTTTGTTTTACTCGGTATTTCTAGTATCCAGCACCTGTAGAATCGTTATAGATGTGCGTACACCTCTACACTTTATGATATACTACCTTTACATAAGTACAGACTTGTCTGCCATACTTACACAGCAAGAACACCCGCTATGCCTCAGCAGTCATGCTAGAACACATCCTCTTACTGAAAGCTTACTGTTGCATGTCTCCTGCTTTTGTCTTTCCAATCAACTGTATTCTCTACATCTCTGAGCAGTATACATTATGTATTACTAGGGCACAGAGCATACTATAAACATATAACATATAAAGTACTGCTGTCTCATTCTGCTATTTTACATTTTAGCATTATTTCAACTGACTTGTAGAAAGCCTTGGCACTTTCAAAATGTAAGAAAATACCATTTGTCTTGCTTCATAAAGTGACTTTGGTTCTGAATTTGTTATGTTCTCCAGAAAGGAGGACAGCTTGACTGGAAAACTACAGTTCCCAGAGACTAGAACTGGGAGAAAAGGTTTAGGTGTGCTGTACCTTGGGCCTGGCTCCTTGCTCAACGTTGACCTGGGGTTTGAAAGCACACACCAGGTGGATGATGGGCATGAGGTCTCCCTGAGAGTTAGACAAACAACAGGGTTACAACAAACAGAAGTCCATACACTGCACTTAGTAAAGGCTGTTCACGAACATCAGTATCTGTATATATTCTGTCACTTCACTTTTACTATGTGTTTTTTTACACATAGTAGATTAATCTGACTATGCAAGCCTACTAGTATTAGTAGCCAAAAGGTTGAGCTGAGGGTTTTAACACTGACTCATGTTACTCTGCGCCATGTTTCCACATGCTGATAAGAGACAGGCATACCTGTACTCTGGGCACAACGTCACAGCTGCTACTGAACTGGCAGTCATTTAGAAACATGCAACCAACCTTCCCTAGAACACATCACAATGGCTGTGAGAGAATGAGTTTCTGTGTTCTCTGAACACTGTAACAGCCTGACCTTGGCTCTGCTTACAAGGGCTTTGTGCACGTTGGTAATTGGAGCCTACACTCTGTCCTATGTTGCTACACCAAATGTGGACTATCCACCGTTTGTAAACAATGCTTGTTCAATATTCTTTGCGTTCAGTAATTGTTCAAGTGTACAGGAGACTAGGTTGTCTCAAAGATATTTGGAATGAAAGAGACGTTTGGAGAGCTCGTGTGGTAAATGGCATGTTTTATATCTCCTAGTAGCTAGTGCATATATATATACCTGTCTGAAAGCGTCTCTGACGGGCAGGTTGTCTGGAAGCAGCTTGCCAGAGTAAATAAGTCGCTGGTCTTTCTCCGCCTGGACAAACGAAAAAGATGAGATTACAAATGACACAGCTTGCGATCACACGCCTTACTCAAACATCCATTACGTTATACTTTATCCAAAGGACGACTCGCACTCATCATTGAGACATATTGTTAGGCTAACGTTAAGGTTCCATTGAAATATTCGTCCACAATTTCACATCCTAGGTTTAGCATTCTAGTCATAACAACTGCCACACTTCCACATTTCTACCAACAGTGTTCGACAAAGGGCAAGGGTCGATTGTTTTACATGCTGTTAACTTAGCTATCGCTAAGCACACTTAACGACCATAGCTTTATTGTTTTGACTATTTCCCAAGACAAACACATCAAGTTGAATGTCACTGCTGACGTTTTAAGTCAGTTCTACAGTTTAAGAGCCAACATTATTTAGCTAGCTTTAGCATTTAGCTGGCTAGTTGCTAGGACGAGACAAAACATTCCATCAGTGTCACTTACTGGACAGGAGGGGTAAACCTGTGACAAATGCCTCTTCAAATCCAACACCTTCCAGTTTAAATCCACTCCTTCGATTATTTGGTCTCCACACTCTTGCCTAGGAGTTTTAACAACCAACTTCATGGTGTCTGGGTCAGGCGAAGAACTTCTTTCGTTATCGCTCATGTCGTCTCTCTATATCAACAACGCTAAGCAGTGCTTTTTTGAGTTAGCTAACTGGCTAAAAACAAGTAGCTAACGTTACAACAAAGAATACAAAATTAGAGCGTTCCGTTGTATGATTAACCTATCATACCTGTCAAAAACACCGCTACGCTACTAACTCTTACTAAATAGGTAATAAAGACAGCAGAGAGAAGTTGAAGTTTCGAGCAGCGGATGATTGAGGAAATATAACTAGCAGGGTGTGTTGTTTCCAAACACGCGGTGGCCGATTGCGATTGGCTAAACGAATCTGGAGTTTAGACGTGGAGTCTGTCAGAGAACCATTGTGTTGCACGCATGCTCAGCACACGCTTTCCAGGCAAATCACCTTTGGGTTGCATCAGTCTTTCTCTTACAGTTATGCAACTGTACAGTAAATACCCTAATTACTCGGATATTAGATGCCTTTTGCTTTCCAGTGCAACCCAAGACTGTTTATATTAACTCACAGTAATTTATTTAATTAGATACATTGTGAATTACAGCCTACATGTGACACAAACACAGAAAAGTGAGAAAAGAATATGTTCCAGAAAAGTTTACACCACATCTTGACATTAGTAATAACTTACAATACTAGACCTAACTAAACAACCACTAGCCAACTTGCAATTTACAGACATAAATTAAATTGAAATGGCTAGTTTAAGTTCTCATCAAATGACTGATTGTGGTACTGTTGGGTTGAGCTGGGATCACTGACAGTAGAAGGTGAGAACATTCTGTTGATTTCCCCTGATGAGCAGGACTGGAGGTCGAAGGTTACGTGACAGTGTCTCCAGCCAGGCCATGTAGAGTGCACTCGGACACATCCCTCTCCTGCCAACAGGCAGGGTCCTAAAGATCGCAGCAGAAAGAGGGTGAGGCATCTGATTCTGATGGACACAGGTCTTTGAAAGTGTACAGATTTCAATTTCCCTCAGGATGAATAAAGTCGGTCTGCCTGCCTGAATGAATGTCTGTCAGTCTGTCTGTCTGTATGGTTAAAGTTAAAGACCACACAAAGTTTTAATCTTAAACTGTCTAAATCATGGCCAAAACTGCACAACATGTACTTCCTATATGAGGTCCATCTTTTGAAGCGTGTCCATTTATTTTTCTAATGAATACAGTTCTGTGTTGAAATCATTTGTATGTATGATGTTTTACTTACACAACAACGAGGGCAGCCTCTCGTGAGTAATCACACAAAATCTCATTAAGACGTATCTGTCGGTGAGACTGCAATACCACACAAATATAGACACAAAATAAATATGAAAGACATGAATGACATTATGCTAGAATACAGGAATCCATCTCAATTAGAGAAACAGACAAAGTTTATGCAAACATAGAAACATCATTATGCATAAGAATCAATTTAATCACAGAGACATTGAAATACATAGGAGAGTTTAGCGTGAAACCAGCTGATGAACCCTTCTGTATATCTCAGGTGGTTTATTTAAGTGAACTAAAGTCTAGGCTCACCTTGGCTTTATATCTCTCCATCTCCTCAGTGGACACCTCCCAGGGATAGTCCTTCAACCCTGCCTCTGAGTCTGCACTCTTAGTGACTGTGTCCACTCTGTAGGGTGCGATCAGGTCCTCAAACTTCTTGACACTGTTAGGACAGAAAGTGTTTGTTTTTTTACTGACTCCATTTGACTGTGATTACTGCATGGTCATCCAAGTGGAAGATAGGGTGTGTGTGTGAACCGTACTTTTCAGGCTGAGGCCTCTCGTTGATATCAGGCAGAACCAGGACCTCCTGGAACCCTAATCGGAATTTAGTGATGAGACTCATCACCCTGGAAGAGAACACAGAGAACCCTCTCATTAATCTGGGTAGCCAGAAGCTCGCATCATGCTGAATGAACCCTCTCATTGGTCAAGAGCTTTACTGCTTCACTGTAAATTTGGTGAAAGATGAACTGGAATGGATCGCACTGGCAGAGATTTTTGTCTTAAGGCTGACATAACACTGTATATTTTGGCCCAAGACCTTTTTTCCCTTAACTATTTTCAACAAGGACTACAACTCATTCTACACCTTTCTTTTGGTAGGTACTTATTATTTGCCCCTCGTACATTATACAACACTAATCCAGGGTATTTAGAATATTTTATGGTTTTCATTTGGCTAGATTATGGAATACAGTAGTAGAATACAGAATACAGAAACAGTAGTCTTCATCATCATCATCATCATCATCATCATCTGTTACTCCCACGCACGTAGTGTGAACTGTTAATGGTTTACTCACTCTTTCTTGCGCTCCTCCATGCGCTGGATATCTCCCCCCACGAACACACGCACCTTACACTTTGCCCAGCGCTTCTTACGGGTGAGGAGGTAGGGGATGAGAAGTGTCAGGCCTACCGACAGCACAGAGAAAATCATATCTTACCAGAGGCTTGGGCTCATCTGGACATCACACAGCAGTGGCACAGTTTTCGCTGTGAGAACATCTTAACCAATCAAATCAACGAATCAACTAATATCATCACTGAATCTCTGAGTGCTCTTACACACAGTCTGTGTCTATGCTCTATACATAAAACTTTTACACATAACGTGTATTTATGTATTTTCTTTTTCATTGTTGTTCACCTCCATCATCAGAAAGCCAGTACACATCAATAGTCTTCTTCTCCTGCTTTTTCTGGAACACAGTTGAGGCCTGAGGGGGAATGACTGAAGCCTCAGGGCCTGAAACTAAACAACACCACAAGACAGCTCACTGGCCAGGCCTAAACCTATAGGGTGTTGCTATAACAACACAAACAACTATAACCAACCTCCCTAAAGCATCATTGACTCAACAGTGGGTAATTCTGTACGTACATGAGATGCATGAGGGAGATTCGGGGGGAGATCCTGTTTGCTCTGGATGGGCCTCATATGCAGGGTTAGCTGATAAATAGAGCATGTGTTTGAGATTACTTAAATACCATATATAAAAATGAAACATACTATAGCATACTTTTAATCACATCAACATTTCAAATCCAAAGAAATGCTGCAGTCTGTGGCATTTGTGATGCATATTTATGATCAATTTGCTATGTTGATTAATTGCTCTTCTTGCATTTTGAAATATGGCATAATGCATTTCATTTTATGCAACGGATTAGAACCTAGTCATAGGGAGAAAGGGGAAAATGTAAAATAGTCCTCATTTCCTCTTGTTATGCTTACCGTGAGCTTGCATCTTCCAAGACATGTCCAGGCCTTCTTTCATTCGAAGCACACACACACCATAGTGAAGGTCAAAGGCATCACTGCAACACAGATATATTAGCATACCAAACCTCCTGGATGCACCATGGGCCTTGCATAACCCTATCTGACAATGTTTTGAAATTACTATGTTTTGTAAGTTTGACTGTGTCTTACGAACTTACTGTAAGATGCCTATGTAACTGTCCATGCTACTTGCTTTGTCTTTCCGCCAGTTCTTTTTATAACCCATCACCAACATGTTTGGGCGCATTCGTCCCAATCCCGCTCCCTAATAGACAACAGAAAGTGAGGGTCATTTCATTTCAGCTCCAAGTTTCATTTTGTAATAAAAAAAAAGATTATTTATTTATTGTTATTTTATCAGTTGTTTATTAACACATATTCCATCAAATATCCAATTCAATTCAAATAACTTTATTTGTTTCCATTAGGAACTTGTGAACACGTGTGAAAAGCATCAGTGTGTGTCTGATATCCTTGGATGAACATAATAGAAGTTGTAGCAAGAGGGGACATAAGGCAAGTATTGACCTGCAGCAGCATCTGGACGCCAGAGCGTAGGTTATCTGCTACCACTCCATGGTAAAAGGATTTAATCTGTCGTTGGTTCAGCCAGGCTACGTGAGAGCTGTGGCTGGCAGAATCTACAGCATCGGGAGAAGGACTTTCCTGAGGCAGGGCAAAGAAAAAATGTTTTTCCAGGTGAAGATGAAAAAGACTTCAAGAACCTTGCCTAACCTTAGGGGCTGAACTTGGGTTACATCCAACATCATCAAAGCTTGCTCTGGATGAAACATTTACCTATGCCTCAAAGTATTTTTGCTTGTCATAAAGGCTTGTAGAGCAACTACAATGGTGATGTAATTCTTGAAAAGAAAAGATGTTTTCCAATATCCCTGCATATTACATGCACCTACGTTTTCAGTTTGAGGAAATAAAGAGTAAGAAACATGACCAAAAATCATGGACTGCACCATAAATATTACGCATGACATCTTTTTGTCACATCTGTAGAATCTGTATGATTGTTATAAGTCTACACACATTTTTATAGCCTGGCTAACACCAGACAAATGATCAATGAGGAATCAGATTCGTCTGGTTCCCAGGCTAATATATTTTATAGTCTGACTCTGACATGGAAAAAACTACTAACAGTACCATTTATACAGTGAGAGATCATCTATTCTAGCTTTTAAACTTACAACGACAACATTCGCACACATCATCAGACTCAGGTTCTTGGTGAAGGTCCCAACAAAGTCCACCAGGGCAGGCCGGACAGCAGGAGGGCCAGTGAGGAGAAGACACTGAGGTCTGGGAAGCCAGAGACAGACAGGGGTGGGTCAGGGACAGAGATGGAGAGGAAAGACTAGTGTGATTTGGTGTTTGGTGATATGACAAGGGGAGGTGGCGATGTACCTCTCATAAAAAAAATAATAAAAAAAAACATGAAGATGAGGGAATGAATGAGAAGCAAAGTGAAGATAAAGTATATCACACACACACACACACACACACACACACACACTTGTGTTCTGAGAGTATGGTGGGGAGTAGTGGGGCGTGAGAGTGGTGTGTACCTGTAATTTTTTATATGGTCGTCCACCTGGTTGAGACCCATACAGTGAGAGAGAGCCATGTTATAGGAGCTAGCTTGGACTGAGGAGCCCCAGTTCACAGCTGTTTAAGCAAATAAGACATTAATCACACTAATACATCAAACTCTGCAATATATCATACAGCCCATGAACATATATATGAGATGAGTGTGTTTGGTGAACAGTAGGGTCTCAAATGAAAACTCAAGCCAAGGATAATCAGTAGCCTGAGCTATCACATAGGGACAGGAAAAGACATGATCCTGGCAGCAGGAACTGAGAGATGTGGTTTTGCGTGGGTATGCATGAGTGTTTGTCGTCTCACAGGGTCTCTTGTAGAGCACGTAGCCCAGCAGGAAGAGCACGACTCCGATAGCGATGAGTGCCGCCCACCAGGTCAGCAGGAACATGATGACAACCGCCACCATGGCGCACAGCAGCGACGCCCACTTATTAAAGTAACGGAAAGACGGGCGCCAACCTGACACACACACAACACACACACACACACACACACACACACGAGAGAGAGCAGCATCAGTGAATCATATCACACACAGACTGAGACCATAACCCAGAAGAGAGGCTACAGTGTGACAGAAGATAAATGTGTGTGTGTATGGGATTAGTTGTAGTATAGTTACATATTATGTGATCATATCTTGATGCCTGGTGAGAAATTTCTCTTAATAATAATAATAATAATAATAATAATAATAATAATAAATATATATATATATATATATATATATATATATATATATATATATATATATATATATATATATATATTATTATTATTATTATTATTATTATTATTAAGAGAAATTTGTATATATTAACTATACGTCTTTATGGGAGTTATAACAATGATGGGAGTTATAACAATGATGGGAGTTATAACAATGATAGATAACTAAATACATGAATTGCCCACCTGGAGAGTTAGTGATGGAGGCGTGAAAGCAGCTGAAGTTGATGAGGGCGTAAGAACACAGGAAGAAGTTGGAGATGATAGGAGCGATGGTGTTCAGCTCAGCTGGGAATTCAAACAGAGAAAGATGTGAGCACCTCTTCCTTAAGGTGTAGGTTTTTGAACATTCTAAGTTCCGCAACAATTGAAGGTTCTAAAATTCTATGTTGAATTCAATGAACCCAGATATTCTTTAGAATGTTAATTTCCCAACATTCCCGTCACTCCTTTAAGGGTTTAAGGATTTGCTTAAACGTGATGCTCCATTAATGTTCCAATCACAAAGGGATTGATAGACAGGAAGGGTGACACACTGAGTGAAAGATTGCGAGACAGACAGGTTTAGACATACAGCACATAGACTGGCAATCAGGTTTAAATGTAATTAAGAATTTGAGGTGATACTGCCATCTCACCAATGATAATAAAGCAGACAGCGATGATGTAGGTCAACAGGTAGGCTCTGTAGGGCTCGTCATTCTTCCCATAGCCTTTCCCAAAGAAGCCAATGAGCGGGTACAGGTTATCCTTACACAGACACTGCAGGTGAGGAGAAACAAAAACACTCTTGATTTTAGTCTGTCTCCAGACAGACAGACTGCACTTGACTGTGGAACTAGAGCTGTGACACATGAAGGCTACATTTGTTCCAGAATCAAATATTACCTATTGTAGAGAGGTTACACATTCTAGGAATCTAAAAAAAAAACATAAGTGTAAAATGCTCTCATTTTAACATATTTCCACCAAAAACTGTGAAAAAAATATGTTGCAATTAGTTTTGGATCAGACCTTATTTTGCCTGATTTAAACTGGCTTGTCCAATATGGTTACCATGACTCCCATTTTAAGTGATTATCTGGCATTCAACTGAACTGGTGTTGACTGCCATGCTGTCTTCAATTATTACTTTAATCAGTTATTCCCAGGGGTTTTGTGTACTATTTAATGATTGTTATGAACTGTACATGATTGACATTAGGTCTGAATACACATTGTAGAGTCATTACCTGGAAAACCTTGGGTGCTGAGACCAGGCAGGCCAAAGCTGAGGAGAGTGTGGCCCCAAATATCCCTGCTGTGATCAGGGGTCCGAATGCAGACACCAAACTCATACTCTGAGGAGTTAATACAGGACAGGTAACATCTATTGCCCTCTATTTAACATTTATATGTCCTGCACTCCTCTCTCCTCTATGTTAGGATAACATGATGCAGGTACCATTTATCAAACTGCATTTGAATATGACATTTATGTCTCCTGCTCTCCACTCTACTCTATCTAAGGATAACATGAGATGGGTACCATTTATCACCCTGTATTTACATGTATTTCAGTCTACCTCTGCTGTTCTCCATTCCAACCTATCTAAAGTTATTTTTCTGTATATGTAATGTACCCATTGGGATCAAATGAAAATAATTAAAGCAGCGCTATGTCTTCTTATGTAGACACCACGTGTTGCCTATACAGTATACCTTGTGGATGGCAGTGATAAGTGGTACCTGGTAGTAGTTGCTGATGCCATAGGCACAGGTTTTGTTGGAGATGCATTCACTGAAGTTCCAGCCGTAGTGGCAGCCCATGCCTAAGCAGTCTTCTTTATTATAAGGCTCAGCCAGTGTGTCATTGATGTAGCCAGATGCATCTCGCACCACACATGACCCTATTTTACACACAGGATTACTGCCAGCTGGTATTACACTGGAGGGAGTATTAGATTGTTTTATGAATTAAAAGTGAATTAAATGCATGTGATGGGATTGCAGAGTAATTGGATATTTAAGATAGTAGAACTCACTTCCATTATCTAAACTTTCTCTCTCTCTCTCACACACACACACACACACACACACACACACACACACACACACACACACACACACACACACATGATGACCTTTTTTGATTAAAATGAAATGGAAACAGTTGACTAACCTATTGTGACTGATACGAGCAGATAGGATACTGTAGTCCAGAAAATGGCAGACAGCGTCCCTTTGGGTATAGCAATGTTGGGATCCTAGGGTGCAGGCGGGGATTATGTGGATTACTGGGCATTTAGGCAGGGACACTCAGTACTGGTGTCAAATAGCCAAATCAATATTCTGTTTCCTAACTGTGTATCTGAACAGACCAGCAATACCCTGGTTTCTGCAGTCTCTATTTGATATTTGTGTCAATGCTGTGTTTAAACTTCCATGGCTCTCAAGAGTGTGTGAGTGTTTCAACCTTCTGAACTCTAAAAACCTTTTGCAGCATTTATGATATACAAAACGGTCATTTTAAAAAAAAATCTATCACACTTTAATTTTCCATTGGTCTCAGTATTCTCCTTGACCGAAAAGAAAAATAAGTATGTAAGAAAGAAAGTATGAAAAAAAATTGTGTGTAAGGAAAAGATGTGATTGAAAAATTGTGGATTGAGTAGAGTGATCCCTTGCCTTTAGGTCTCCAGAGATGTTAGCTCCAGCCAGGATCCCAGTGGCTGATGGAAAGAAAATGGAGAACATCCCAAAGAAACTGCCATCTGGACCACGCCAGCGCGGCACAAAGTTTTCAGCAAAGATGTCCGCTGTTGAACACAACCACATTTGCTTTTGGATATAACTCATCAATATACACTGTATGCTAGTGTTACTTAGACAACTGCTAACACTTCCATTCATTTTTGTATAAGGCATATGTTGTCATGTATAACATCATGTACAAGTTCTCAAAATATTAAATGAGTATTAGTGTTTGCTTTAATAGACTTTGCATATTCTGTGATTAGATTACATTAGAAATTCTATGATTAGAATACATTAAATTTAGATATATGATTGTGTCAAGAAGTTTAAGATCTTATCTAGTACTTGTAAATGTGTGTAAAGCAGAGTATCCAGCCCACTGGGTCAAGCTGTCAACTCTAAAGGTCTACACTGTTTAAATCTAACCTCTGTAGCTGTAGAAGCCTTTGGCCTGCTTCTCAGGGGTGGCGGGAATCACCGTGCCAACAAAGTAGCTGGCGAAGGAGACCATGATGACAAAGAAGAAGAGAATCTGGGCCTGAGAATATGGTAGACCTGACTTTAAAACCCAATCTACACCCCACACAGACACACATTCGACCTTTCACATGCATATAACATAGATATATAACTGACTCCCATCCCATCCCAAGATGGTCTTCCAGACAGACCTTTGATTCCCACTCCATTCCTGCCATGGAGATGGCTAGTAAACAGGTGACAGTGATGACGCCAATGATCCGGATGTCATTAATAGGATCTACTATGCCAGTCTCATGTTCCTGAAATGACACAGTGAATGAAATATACTTCAGTGGTACTGCTAACCAGGAGAATCTGTACAGTATTTATGCAAAAATGATCCTTTGGTAATAGTATATTTCACTACATTAATGTGATATTTAAAAGCGCAGTCCATGATCCTGCACATTTCCTGTCAAATTCAGTGAATTAATCTTAATGGCCTAATAGCTGTCTATTTAGTGTTTGAGCAAAAAAAACTGTTCGTATGCTCTGTAAATGGGGTGCGATTAGATTGATTGTTGGGCTCATATACTAACAAAAAACGAATCACAGACGCCATTTTTAATTACACCAGAATAGTATTTATTATGGAGTCATTTATATGCTTACACACTAGGAGGTATAGACTTAATCCTGCCTGTTTGCACCTGTATTAGATACAGTAAATGCACAGAAAGCAGGCAAAGGCTTAAATAAATCCCCAAATAAATAAATAAATAAATAACATTTACAGTACATTTCATATCTTTAAATGCTCATATTTTCAAATGCTGTTTTTTCCATACTTTGTATTCACTAAGCCTTTATTTTGTACACTAAAGCATGATTTATTTTTTTATTTTATTTTTTTTATTTATTTTAAGGATGGCGCGATTCAACTGTACTCACCTGCATCAAGTCCAGCACGGTCTCGGCGAAGCCAACAGTGTGCATGGCAACGGCCACAGCGTTGGCGAAGGCAAAGATGAGGCCAATGGAGCCGCCCAACTCTGGCCCCAGGCTGCGGGAGATCAGGAAGTAGGTCCCACCTGCACCACACCGCACACACAGAGAGGGCTCACTGCAGGACCATTTCATTTGGACATATTTAAAATGTCCTGATATCTGAAGTGGGGTGCCAGATAGTATTTATTCAGTTATTTATTAGGCTGATGATACACAAGGCAACGTTCTCAGCCATGTTGCTGCCGTAATATGTTGTTCAAGCATGTTTGCATTGATATTGGGTAACACTTTTCTGTTTTCTGGAGAACTTTAATTATCAGTAGGCAAATGTTCATGATCTCTCAGTCAGAACACATGGAACTGGCTATGTGGTTGCCCAGCAACATTGCTAAAGAAATGTCCTGTGCGTCATCAACACCGACCTCAATAGACCTTTTCAACTGCATAAACAAACATGTGGGTTCCTAAGGCATTTCCAGTGGCACAGAAAACAATATTGCGCTAATAGTAACTTGGGAACAAACAAAATAAAATAAAAGAGTTGATATTTTGTGGATTGTGTTAAAGTCTGATTAATTTTCATTTCAAAGTATTTGCATTGGTTTTGAACGTTTCATCCTCTAGGAACATTTTGAAAGGGTCTATAGAATCTATCTATGTGCAATGTTTTAGATATTCAGGTTTTAGATATGGGTTTGTGGTAGTGTGCACTGCACAGACGACTACCTACCACCCTTGACTTTGCCATTGGTGGCTATGGCCGAGACTGAGAGGCCGGTCACTCCTGTGATGAGGGAGGAGAGGAGGATGATGATCCAGGTGAGGCCTGTGGAGAGGAGCAGAAGAGGAGGGGAGGAGCGGAGGAGAGGAGGTGAGGAGGTGAGATGAGAAGGGGAGAAGATAAGGGGAGGAGGGAAGGAGAGGAGGAGAGGAGGTGAGGAGAGGAGGAGAGGAGGTGAGATGAGAAGGGGAGAAGATAAGGGGAGGAGGGAAGGAGAGGAGGAGAGGAGGTGAGGAGAGGAAGGGGAGAAGAGGGGAGGAGGGAAGGAGAGGAGGAGAGGAGAGGAGGAGGAGAGGAGGTGAGATGAGAAGGGGAGAAGATAAGGGGAGGAGGGAACGAGAGGAGGTGGGGAGGTGGGAAGGGGGAACATGTAATCAGAGCAGTGCGTTATCCTAGACTAGCTGCCAGATGCTGGACTTCAGGTGACTGTGGCACTAAATCTGCCCCTAGCCTGGTGAGATTAAGTGTTTCTGATCAGGTTTTAAAGGTGGATGGGTTCATACAGTATCAATGTTTTTCATGAAAAAAGAGAAAGAGACAGATGGAGAGAGAAAAAGAGATGGTGAAAGAGTGTGTGCCTCTACTGTGTCTCCTGTGTGTGTGTGTGTGTGTGTGTGTGTGTGTGTGTGTGTGTGTGTGTGTGTGTGTGTGTGTGTGAGATAGAGAGAGAGAATAAACGGATGAACACACCAATCCCTGCCTGTGCTGTGATCCAAGGTAGCCGGAGATAGAGAATCACACCCCAGATGTTTAGCATGCACCGGATCTGAAGACAAAATACAAACTCATCCAGACAAGCGTAGGGAAGAGATCAGTTTCATAAGCTCCATACTCGCTGCTATAGGCCGATAAATGTGAGGCAGGTTCTGCGTTGTGTGTCTTTTTAGGTGAAAGACTTTTAAGAACAAATACAACATCAAACATTTCTTCCTCAATAATGGGCCAGTAGCATCATCATTATCAAATGCATAACACATAATATAGATTTAATGTCATAATGGCATTAAAACTTTATTATAGGCGTGATGGAGTGCCATCACTATGGTTGAGTATGCACTCTGACTGCCATACGCGTTACAGTCAAGCTGAAGTTTTGGGACCACGGAGACCCAGGTTCATGGGTGGATGGGGTGACTACTCTCTCCTTTGGTAACATATGGTGTCAAAAGTGGGGTTGCTTGCCGTGAGGCCATCAGAGGTGAACCGTATGAGGGGACCCCCAGGATAGATTGACCCCTGTGTGAGGGACCCGAGAGATGCGTGTAGCATTAGTGTACGGGACAACCTGCTATGGGAGAAGTACGGCTGGTGGCTGTGTGAGGGACACCAGTATGCGTGAAGCACATGGGCATGCTTCCTGTAGGGGAAGGTAATGTGATGGAGTGCTGTCACTACGGTAGAGTATGCACTCTGCCATATCAAAGAGCCTGGCTTTTTGGTGTTGCGGTCAAGCTGCAGGTTTGGAGACCCAGGTTCAAGGCTGGGTGGGGTCACTACTCTCTCCCTATCAAGGCAATAAATAAACCACCATTCCAGCTTAGTAATTAAATATTTTTTTTTTTTTTATCAGGCTATGGGATAACTGTTCACCTACACTGAACAATAAATAACAATTGTATGGAAGCATGTTTTATGGAGCGCGGGAGGTGTCATTACAAGTTTTATTTTGTATAGAACATGTGCACCTGTTCACTATCCACAATTTGGTGAAACGATCCTCACATATATAAGTATATATACTCTTTTGATCCCGTGAGGGAAATTTGGTCTCTGCATTTATCCCAATCCGTGAATTAGTGAAACACACTCAGCACACAATGAGGTGAAGCACACACTAATCCCGATGCAGTGAGCTGTCTGCTACAGCGGCTTGGGGAGCAGTGAGGGGTTAGGTGCCTTGCTCAAGGGCACTTCAGCTCTACTGGCTGGGGTTCGAACCGGCAACCCTCCGGTTACAAGTCCAAAGCGCTAACCAGTAGGCCACGGCTACCCCTATCCAGTAGGCCACATATGACCCTCACATATCAGATCAAAAAAATGAATGAACACAAAGACATTTTACACCACTACATGCTGTTACAAGATGTATTTTAAGGGTTATACTGTTACCATTTAGGGACTATAAACATTATAATATTCTAACATTATACTAATTATTATAAACATTCAGTTCTCTCTAAAGAGGTGCATGATACTTTAGGCTACGTTACTTAAAATCAGTGGACGTTAATAGTGGAAACCCAAATATGTCCTACCATAACACCTTGCACCCATCCAAAGCGTGTTGGTTCTGGCGCTAGCTTGTCAGCCTTCTCATCCTCTAGAATATTTTCTCTGTCTGTCTCTTCTGGTCCATGGGTCTCATACAGAGGAGGAGGACAGCAATTATCCTGCCACACACAACATATACTATACAGTATATCAGTCTATTCTATAATATGTTATTTAACACGTTCAGTATGTATCTTGCCACATACAAGACAGTTGTGTATTTCAGCCTATTATATTATACTACATTATTAAACATATTCAGCTTGTATATCCTGTCACAGTATCATTGTTTATATTCCATACACTGCCCCTTAATCATTCAGTGTACACTTTTTAAATATCCTTTTGTGATACCTCTGTCAAGTTAAAACATTATTGTGCATACAAGTGCATTTTTTTAGATTACCGCACAATTCTGCTGTAGGCAGTACCACACAATCAAGACAGGCCTACTGACTGTCACAGAAAGTTATGAGGCTAAAAGATAGTTCCTCCCGATGATGATCTTTTATGAACATGAATTATAACAAGAATTAGGTTGGTAGTCAGAGGATGTTATGAGTCTAAACAGAGTCTGACCTCCTGGTGGGAGTGCAGCTGGAACAGGGAGGGTCTGAAGCGACGTCTCCCGGCGACTTCGGTGTTGGAGTAGAACTCGTACCGCGGTGGCGCGTCTAGAGTGTCAAATCCAGACATGCCACGGGAGTCGCGGGACGCCACGCTGCTAGCGCTGTAGCTGATATTGTCTCCATCACTGACCACGCTAAAGCGAGCCTCCTGCTCCACTCCGTCAGCAGACGAGATGGAGTACCTGCCCTTCATCGGACCGAGGCTGAACACATTGGTTCCTGACTGGGGCTTCTCCATAGCCTGAGTAAGGACGGTGACTCTTGCGGAAACAGATGCATTGGAGTCTTATATATACACGTGCCTGTGGTTAAAACAGCCAATTAGGCTTTGTAATGAGACTGGAGGAACAAGCTCATTGGAGCCACTATAGAGTTTTTATGAGTGATGGGTAACTCCTCATTATTGCCCCCTGGGGCCTTCTGTGTGTGACTAGAACTTGTACACAGCATCAGAACAATGAGTAATCAAGAGCTAAAGGTAGATGACCTTCAGTGTTGCTCTCAAGGTGAAGGCCTAGGAAGGCTTGGCTCTGCGTGACTGACTTTCTGTGTTTGTTTGTCACAGCTCAAATCAAACATAACCTTCACTGTCAGCACTTGAGTGGGGACCAGAGCAGTTTGTTGGGATTGATGAGGTCCTGAAGAATGCATACAGTTCATCATTCTCCGAAGGACTAAACGAAGGCCTCTCAAATAGTGCTTTGCTGCTGTATTCGGCAAATGGCCAGTGTCCAGCAGACTGTGGAGAGCCAGTATGTTGTCATTAGTTGGACTTCTCGGCTGAAACCAGTCGTGGGGCCAGCATGCTGAGAGATTAAGGAGACTTCAGGAGAGTTCTGAGACTTCTTCGCCAACCCGGTGACATTGAGGAAAAAAACACACACACACACAGACATTTTTACTTGGCAAGGGAATCTACACAAGGAAAATCAGCATGAATAAGTCACCATGAAAAAACAATAACACAAACATAATGGACATGGCGGTTGTGATTACACCACACAATGCATGAGGAGGTGACCTTCACCTCGGCTTGTTGTAATATTGTGTGTTAAACAGCCCCATAAACGGCTCCAGTTTCATCTGAGAGACTTCAAAGCCTGCAGCGATAAAGGAACACTTTTCTAGTTCCTCATTAACTTCTGCCCACAAAGCCAGATGATGCCTGTTGAAATAATTATTTACCACAAATTCCCTCCCAACTTTGTCTGCACAATTCTTTGTATTAGGGAGCATCTTTTTTCTTTGTATTTAATTACTCTTGTACTAGTCTATCAGATATGCCAAGATACAGTTAAGAACAAAATTATTCATACCCCTGGCAAATATTTGTTTTAATGTTGATTTTCTCTTGACCAATATGTTTGTTCTGGCTGGTAATGGTAAATGGTAAATGGTAATACTAAAACAAGGGGCTAAATTAAGATTCTGGAGGAAAAGATCAGGCAGTGTGCCGAGAGACCTACCCCAATAGGCAGCATTGGACCATTGGACCACTGGTTAACAGAGAACAATATCAACATTTTAGAGTGGCCCAGCCAGGCTCCAGATCTCAATCTCTCAAAAAAGTGAGCACAAGGCCAGTGATGGCAAATAATCATTCTTGCCTCAAAACCTGGATAGATGCGGTCTACAATCATTGAGACATGGAGAGGCTTGGTAGGTATTATAAGAACCATTTTGAGACCTGTGGTGGCAAATAAAGATGTTTCCACTGATTATTTAAAAAGGGTATGAATCATTTTAGACATGTCATTTTTCATAAAAATGTTAAAAAAGATGAAAATGCTTCTTTTTCTGATTCCATGTTTCTACCACATTGTCATACAACCTTTTGGCATGTGGTAGTGTCATTTTCAAAACAAATATTGATAAAGAGAAAATTAACGTTAAATCAATATTTGCCAGGGGTATAAATAATTTTGTCCTTGACTGTAGCTCAAATGTTTTGTATCCCCTTCCAGAGCACTACGGTCAGCAGACCAAGTGTGGCTGGAAGAACCCAGGGCCAGGCTGAAAACGGGGACAGAGCCTTTTCAGTGGCAGCCCCTAGACTCTGGAACTGCCTCCCCCTCCACATCCGTTCAGCTCAGTCTCTGAATGTTTTTAAGTCCCTTTTAAAGACCCACCTCTTTTCACTTGCCTTTGGCTAGTGTCTCCCTTTATGCCCCAGTGTTTAGTTTTAAATGTTTTTCTGCATTTCTTAATTTATTTTAACTGTAGCCCTTTTTGTTTTTGTGCCTTCCTGTATTTATTTATTGCACTTTACTGTGGCTAAGCCGTCTGTAAATGCGCTATATAAATAAAATTGACATTAACATTATCCCATTCATGTTTTGTGTTCATGAATCACACCCTAACCAGTCATGTACTATACGTATATGATGTGTAACTGTTTTATATTACTGAGGTTTTTTCTGATATTTTTTTATTTGTACAAATAAGCAAGAATACAGCACACACAGCCTACTTCAAAAAATTGTGTTTATTAAAACTCACAAACATTATTCATCAACATCATCTAAACTGACACTGGATCCTGACCCTGGCGATGAGACATGATGTTGCGGAGGCCGTCTTCACACAGGCAGGCGCCTTGCGGTCAGTGGAGTGGTGCCACCCTGGTGTTGTGAAATAGCCGGGTTATAGCGGATGTGTGGCATCGGCCTGATTCACAACACCAGCTGCGGCACACACACCTGGCTCAGTTCATCTTGGCTTCACCCACCCACACGTCGGCGTGTGTGGTGGCGACAAACACGACCCAGCAGGAGCACCTCCAGGTCCAGGCTTTCTTGACAGGCTAACTGAGCTCGGCTCCCTCTGTTGGAGTGCCCAAAGACAGAAAATGAAACCATACACGCACTGTCCCAGAACATGAGACACACACAACAGACCACATCCTCACTCAGACTGATGGAGGTGCCAGAGACTCACAGACTCAAAGCCACTGCACCTACTCCAAGTGCCAGAGAGCAGGGCTTGTGAGGAGCACTCTGGGAATGATACTGGCAGACAGAGCTCAGCTCCCATTGTAGGGTTACGAATAGGATAGAAAATAAGATCATACAGAAAATGAGATACGTTTACAGACTACATCCTCAGACTGATGCAGCTGCCAGGGAGTCATAGCCACTGCACCTACAGAGAGAGAAAGAGGGTGCTGGGCTGGGGAGAGGCACCTTAGTGGTAATACCTGTCCTTTAGCACCAGCTGCTCTCTGTCAGAAATGCAAAACCAGCCAGGATTAGTGTGTTTGTGTTTGGGAGAGGGCGCAACAAGGGGTGGGAGAGGGGGTGCAAGGGTGGGGGAGGAGGAGGAGGAGGAGGGAGGGTGCGGGAGAGGACGCGGGCACCGCAGCAAGGCGAAGTGGCAGTGCCAATGCCTCCATCTGTGTGCTCGGCGGGCATCTTCCTCCCATCGCACCATCTGCCGGGGGGAGCTCCGTCACACTGAGACACACAGCACACACCTCCCCACTGAGGCTCCATCCAAAGAACTTCATTAAGCGTAAGGGACCGGGGAGGAAGAAAACAGAAAAATAAACTTCTGCTGACTGCTGGCAATTTAACAGTAGAAGTGTATTAAACTGTTTCTTAAGTGGTCCATTAAGTTCCATTAATGGTGAAATGTAGTGGTAAAAAGCCAATGCTGGCAATGAGATTTAGGTCGTTTTTGCAATGCCAGATATCTAGGTTAGCCCTTAATGTACAGATAACAGACATGCAAAACAAAGTCAGAAACGGTCAATGGACTGCATAGCTCTGTGCGCTGAAGAACACCTTTTTAAAATCACTTCGCCCAATTAGATATGAATTCACATTCTGTACTGCATTTGGATTGCCAAAGCAAACTTGGAGGCTCTGAGATTCTCACGAATCTTGCTCTGGTGGCTGTACTGTAAGCTGCCAAAAAAAGCTCAATCCAAATGAGCAAGTCATCATCACCTCTACAGGGACTGTCAGACCCCCGTAGTGATTGGGACGCCAACATAACTCAGGGCGGAACATTGGAAGGAACATTGTTGAACTCTCTCCACCCCTGCCATGTGAAACTATGGCTAACACAAAACAGCTGGAGAACATAAATAACCAATAACTTAAAAACATCACTGCAGTAAAAAAGGTTCATTTTCTGTAACAGTGGGAAAGGCAGAGTCTGTCTTCAGCTTGATCGCTCAATTACTGGACACAAGATGTTTCACTAAGTCTGCTTCCTTGTCTGAGGATGGGTCCAAAAGACATCCTAATCATTACAGGAACAGACAGAACCAAAAAGGGGTGATCCAATAAATGGTTTTAAGATGAAAATGAACAGAAACAGAACCAAACTGAAAGTTGATCTTTATTTATTCAAATTATGAAAAAGAATACAAACAAACATAACAAAACACAATGAAGGGAAAAGGTACCAGAGGGAATATGCACAAACCCAACCACATAGACAGGCTGGGGGAGGGGTGGGTGTTGGGAGGTGCTCATGATGGATGTGTGGAGGGATAATGGAAAAATCTGAGAGCAAGACATCACAGAGCAAAAAACTAAACTGCTGCAGTGTGTGTGTGTGTGTGTGTGTGTGTGTGTGTGTGTGTGTATATATATGTGTGTATATATGTGTGTATATATGTGTGTGTGTATATGTGTGTGTGTATATGTGTGCGTTCTGGAGTGGGAGGGGCTCATCAGTTCATCAGAACCTCCATCTGGACCAGTCGGGCATTGGTGTCTCCCGCCATGCGGTATGGGATCATCCCGGCGAATGTGATCAGTGCCCTGGCCTGACTGCGCAGCTGCTGCACATACAAGAGCACCAACAACAGAGACAACAGTTACAACTCGCTCACAACACACGGAATTTAGCATGGAGCTTGTTATGAAGCATGAAACAAGTTGTGCATGCTATTTATTTTCATCACTTAGCACTGGCAGGATGACTTCACTGTGATTACTGGGTAGACACATGACATAGTTATACTCACTACTCAAACAAACAAGACACTACTCAATTGATTTTTTTTCTTCTTTTTAATCTATTGGGTACATATCATACTGCTAGTTAATATGATTATTACTGCCTTGTGTGTCATTATACATTGTGGCTGATGGGTGAGGTTTATAATTCTATAATTCCATGGATTTTATTTAGAAATTCTGATTGCAATTATTACTGTAATTCTTTCTTATCCCTGTTGTCATGGCAAACAGATTTTGTTAAGACAATTTTATCCTTTACCATCTCATGCAGTGCATCAGTAACAGCCAAGCCGTGACGGCCAAGTAGATGGCTAAAATGCATAAAAAAGCTGGGTGGGTTGTCAATCAACTCCTGCCCCTCTTGCTTACCGAGTCTCTGTCCTCTATGGGACGCTGTGGTCTTCCAGGGGTGCCTGCTGCTGCCCCCTTCAGGCGCTTGTACTGCGTGTAAAGGATGTTCATGGTGGCCAGAAGAACCTCGGACAAATTGTGCCGCACCTGCAAGCAGAGAGGAATGACAATGAAGAGCAATAATTATGTGCTGGAGTCGAATGCCTTGTAATGACTGATTGTTATCCATGGGAAGTTCAGAGAACAAAAGCAGGTTTCGATGCAATGACAGATGGCAGTGGCAAACACTGATGGTAAAGCAAGCCAAGTCCCGCATGGCGTATCCTGCGGTAAAAGCCCAAAACCATAAGATATTTAAAGAACTCCCTACATTCTAGATTGAACTAATTTGGCAAAGGAAGGTAAAGGTAGTGAATCTAACCTCATCGCTGAAGTTGCGAAAGGCTGCTATCCTCTCCTCCACACTGTCCTGACTGAGGGGCACCAACTTTAGCCTCTCGATGATCTGAGAGAGAAAGAAAGAGAGAAAGAGAGAGAGAGAGAGAGAGAGAGAGAGAGAGAGAGAGAGAGAGAGAGAGAGAGAGAGAGAGAAGGAGAGCGATGGAGGGATAAGCATCACCACATTCTGAGCAGACAAGACTCATTCATGTTGGCTGGGATGGTGCCTGTGGTCTTACGTCGTAAGCCTGGTCAATATGACCGGCGTGGTACTCGTCAAAGAAGGTGGTGAGGTCCAGCAGCAGGTAGAAGGTGCTGTCCACAGACTTCTCCCCGGCCACGCCACTGGTCCGATACCTGAGCCATCGCACACACACACACACACACAAAACTCTCAGCTGAACTAGAAGCACAGTCTTTCATTTATACATAAACCACCTGGAAGGGTTTGACTGAGTCCCAATGCTGCCTGGCTGAACCCATGAGGATTCATTTCAAATGCTTTTATTGAAATTAAGCAAAACGATTGATGATTATATTACATTACATGTGCATAGTGTTGTGCATGTAACTGGCTCTAACTAATATTAACTTGCAACAACATAGATTTGATAGAAGAACCAAATTAAGTATTAAGTACTAGTGAAATGACTATTAAGTGACTAGTATAATGACTAATGACTAATTAAGTACTAGTGAAATAACTATTAAGTGACTAGTATAATGACTAATTAAGTATTAAGTGCTAGTGTAATGACTTCAGGTGTGGGAGGGGTCACTGACCGCTCTGCGATGGCGACGGCCATGTTCCTCAGCCGCTCCTTATTGGACTGCGGGGCGCTGATCTGGGCCACAACGGGACTCAGGAGCCGGTTCATCAGCTCCAGAACCTTATCCGGGTTCTGCGCAAAAAAAGGAAAGAGAAAAGGCTTGAGGATTGCTCAGGCACACAACTCAGAGAGAGGCCAATTATGGGAGAACGCTGTGTGATGGCATGGCAGAATATCACCCTCTCTATTGAGATGTACCAGCTGAATTATTTCCCTACATTGAGAAATTTCACAGAGAAGTGAATGCATGAAACCTGTATTTTTTGGTTTTATCTTGAAACTTAACTTGCCTATGACTGTTTTTATTGAAAATGTACAATTAACAATTTAATATATTTGAACTTAGAAACATTTACATTCATTCTCATCTTGAATGATGTGTCATAAATATGCTTCAAAATTATTCTAAATCACGACACTTGACATAATCTGTGAAAACGAGGGCAGGACCTTTCTGCTCAGGTAAGATGTTTCCCTATTCTCATAAAAATTCATTAGAAGAGGAAACCAAAAGGCAAGCTATTTAAAAGACATTTAAGCATTAAGAGTAGCAGTAACATAAAACACATTAGTCGATTTCGCATCTGATTTGTCCTTCTCGGTTTCTCCCTCTCTCTGTGTCCTGTTTCATCTGATTAAGTGGACCGCAGAGTGGTGCCAGCGTGCGTATGCTGCGCTGCACTGCGGAGCCCGCGGTCGATCCTGGCACTTCCTCCATGGTCGTGACAACCACACCCATCACCAGCCTACGGTTCCATCCTCTTACCCTGCCTCGCCCTCCACAGACATGCGGTTCTTGCTCCTCTCTTCAGCGATGTACACAATGTTTCGCCGCCATTTATTTTGCCTGCAGTCGCTGAATGACATTAACAGTCTCTTGCAGTCAGAATGGGGCCTAGGAGTGCATTACCTTTGCCAGCTCGTAGAGCTTGACTGCCTCCTCAAACAGGCCCTTGTTCTCTGCCTCTGATGCCACCTTGGTGATGATGGCCCGCGTGTCGCCGGCAAACTTGTCAATCACCCCGGGCTGTGGAACAGAAAGAGGCACAAACAGCTGTTAGAGGGCGCAGAATACAAATGGGCATTCTGACGTTCCGAGGTGATGGGGAACAATGGAACACTGTGTGCCTTAGAACTCTCCCAGACAAAAGCATCTCTCTGCTTTGTTTTTTCTCCTCTTTTCTCCGCTGCGACAATGAATGAACACAATAATGAGTACAATGGGAGAAGAAAGGGGAAAAAAGTTGTGGGGAGCTTTCTGTTTGATGAAGCGGAAAGATCGCAGGAAAACATTGTGCCGTTGGCCAGATAATGCTGACAAGGAGCATAAAAGACCCACCTTTCGGCTTCCGTCTTTTTCAAGTCTTCCCAGAAGCATATCAAACTGTTGATAAATGAGAGGGACGCACACAGTTAGGAGGGTATGCTAATCTAATTCACACAAAAAGACTAATGTGAACAAGCCATTCACTGCACATTTACACACACTAACACACAAAAGCATGAGCACACAATCACACACACACACACACCTCTCGACTTTCGATGACCAGCTCACTGACACAGCGCATGAACATGTTCTCTCCTTGACTGTCCTTCTCCTCCCTGTGAGAAAATTAGACACAGACACGCATGAGTTACTTCTCAGAAAATAACTTCCCTGACACACACGCATACATACATACACAGGCACACACAGAGAGACACACAGACACACACACACTCCAAAAAACCACGCCCATCATCACTCCTGAAGCCCAAGCCACCCACAGCCCAGAGCCACAGGAACCATCGGAAACGGCTTTTCCGACAAATAGAGACATATACACACACACACACACACACATTTCTGTGAAAGCTGCTTGCATTATTCATATGACATTTCCCGGCTCTCCTAAGTAATTCACGACCCCCCCATCCCCTCGACTGCCTGACACCGTTTTATCCCCGCAAGACTTTCCATTTAAGCCTCCGAGCGTCTCTTAAGAAACAGGCCTTTCAGATCCAACACCCTCCTGTGCCGGATAACACACTCACGAGCAGAGAGCACTCTTTATGGATTTTGTGTGAACGTGTTCGTGTGCGTGCGTGCGTGTGAGTCTCATGTGTGCGCGTACCACTATAGAGTTAAGGGCTTATGTGTGCATGTATGAGTGTGCATACCTGTGTGTGCATCATTGCTTTTCTGTATCACTACTGAAAGTATTCATGAATCTGCCACACTACAGGTGCCAATGAGGGGTTATGAATGTGTGCCTATACATACGACAAGTAAAGACTACAATACAGTCTTATGCTACACATGTGAGACTAGGTGAGTGAGTGTGAGAGTGTGTAAATGATGTGTGTGTGTGTGTGTGTGTGTGTGTGTGTGTGTGTGTGAGAAGGTGTGTGAGAATATGTGTGTAGCACCTTAAAAAGTAGAAGTACTGCAGGGCCTCTCTGGGGTCAGTGGACTCAAACTTGCGTGTGTAGAGCATGAGCAGCCTGATGAAGTTGAGTCGCCGCACCATGGGAGGGTCTCCAGGCTCCTGGCTCACTGAAGCACACACACACACACACACACACAAACACACTTCACTACACTGCACTGCACAAAGTGTCTGCTTTAAAGCCAGCATGGGTAAAGAGCGGGTAGCATCCTTCAGCGCAAATGGACGCTCTTTCCAGATGACTTGAGCAGGAGATTGAGGTCATAGAGCACCAGGCATGCACGTGCAAAATTACAACCTTCATCATTCTCAATTTCATCCTCCCCCTCCCCCGATCCCCGGTGTACTCACGCAGCTGGGCGCTCTGTCCGGACGACTTGAGCAGGAGCTTGAGCTCGTAGAGCACCAGGGCCACGTGCACGGCGTGGCTCCTCAGCCGCTCCACGCGGAACAGGAAGGCCACGGCCGCCTCGAACTGCGCCGTCAGGAACAGCACCTGGAAGTACAGGAACGGCTGCTGGCTCGCCGAGAAGTGGGACTCGCCTTGGGGAGAAAGAGAGAGAGAAGACGCTTCAAGTTTAATACCACTTTAATGGACCCACAATGGCTGCACTACTCCACTTGAACACTTGCACACTTTGCAACTTGTTGTTGTTGTCCTGTTGTCCTGAAAACACAACACACTTCTGCTGCTCTTACATAACTTGCACCACTATGCCACTTGCTTACTTAGATCAAACAGAACTACCTCAGCCATTTATTGGCCTGACTTTTGCACTATTATACGCAATTGTGCACAATTTCAACCCAATTTTGCTGCTCTTATTTCTTCATTGTATGTGCCTTCTTATTTACTTTTTATTGTTTACTGAATGTTATGTTTGTCTGTGGACTTAATTGGTAAAATATGTCTTGTCTCCACCGTGGGATCGTGGGAGAAACGTAATTTCGATCTCTTAGTATGTCTTGGCATGTGAAGAAATTGACAATAAAGCAGACTTTGACTTTGACTTTAATTGAGCCATCACATGCATCAAGGATTGAGATATGGACCTGGCACCAGACAAATGCTTGTTAAATATGAAAGTGGCTGGTAGATTTAATGATGACAGAAATTATTTACTAGCTGGTAAATGTTCATATTATAAAAGCTTAATTTTCAACCCTGATTCAAGGACTCCCACTCCCACACAGACAGACACACACACACACACCTTAGGAAGGAGGCTCCAAGAGAGGAGGAAAACAGTCAGGGTTCTGCAAGGGTGAGCACAGAGAGCAAGAGCGCAGGAAAAGAAGCAGGAAAAAAAAAAAAAGAGTTGAGATTGTTGCTAATGAGCACACTAAGCACTGAGCATGCGTTTCCTTGGAGGGGAGCTCGAAAAACGAAACTCTACGACACACTCCAGCTGAGTGCTGTGACTGCAGATGTTTAAGGTCATGTAAGGTCAGAGAGGGTAGAAAGGGAATCAGGAAAAAAAGAGTTCAGACGGCTGGAAATGAGCCTATTAAAAGCACTGAACGCGGAGAGAGAGAGCTGGAGCTCAGTGCAGCAAATGGATTCCTCCGACAAGGAGGTGATTAAGCAGGGCCATTTGAAATAATCCGCTCCCCTCCCCTCCACTCTTTAAGGTGGGGGCTTTAAAATAGCTTGATTGGGGAAGCGAGGAGAAAAAAGCCCTGCGACTTTGCATAAAAGTTAATGGCTCAGCTACTCTTCTGAAAGGTTCTGCTTTTCCTCTCTTCTTTTCCCTCCCTCTCTCCTCCTTTCTCTTTATCGGCGAGCGCACGCGGAGCGTCTTGTAATGTTAAAAGCAGAGGCACCGATAAGAGTATGACTCACCACGCAGGTGAGAAAGGAGGGAGCCTCATTCCCGTTTTCTCTCTCTCTCTTTTTTCTTCCTTTACGTCCCTCTCTTTCTCCTTTTTTTCCCCTTAAAACAAGCGGTGGGACTTAAGCAGTGAGAGTGAGTGCACGCTGGTATTCAGACTTATCTGTGACTGGCAGATTTGAAGAGGGACACAGCAGGGCTCTTTCCGCCTGCTCATGCTGCCCCCCCCCCGCCCCCCTTTCGGGGGGCTGGTGGCAGCGGATGACTGTTAAGCCTCACTGTCAAGCCAGCGTTAATTCCTTCACTGGTGCATTTGGGCTCCCCTTAGTCTCCCCCATACAACCACACACACACACACACAGAAGGCAGCTCACCATAGTCCTCCAGCAGCTGCTTCTGAAGCTGGGCCAGGGTCAGACGGTCCTGTGGGGAGCTGCTGCCGTCGTCGTCAAAGCACACCTGGTTCAGCTGGAGGACGGAGGGGACAGGTGAGCAGAGGGGGACACAGGTGAGCAGAGGGGGACACAGGTGAGCAGAGGGGGACACAGGCACAACGCCACCTCGGGGCACACCTGTTCACACCAACCACATTCAGCTTAAGAGGATATGTCTCCCGAGTGCGTGTGCTCACACACACACACACACACACACACACACACACACACACACACGGTAATCCTAGGCCAAAATTCCATTTGAGGTGAATTGGGAGTGTCAAGGGGAACAGAAACGTCACCTCAGGTTAAACCCATCCCCTTCACCCCTGCACCTGTCTGGGCCTCAAATGACTGATTCCCATCTCACACACATTTCATTCCCTCTGAATTCAGATGATGGGACCTCCTTCCATAGCCTATTACAGACACAGCAGAGGCTCTGGGAGTTGAAGTTTACACAGACTGTGTGTGTGTGTGTCTCAGCGGCTTGGCTCACCTTGAGCCACAGGTAGTCTTCCGTCTTGTCTGCCACCTCTCCGTGGTTGTCGGCGATGTCGCACTTGCCGATGAGGCAGTAGACGGCGCGCTTGTAGGGGTCAGCACTGTTCCGCAGCACGCGACGGTAATGCAGTCGCAGCTTGTTCTCCGTGGCTGGAGCCAGACTGGAGAGAGAGAAGAAAGGGATGAGGAGAGAGAGAGAGAGAGAGAGAGGTTGAGGAGAGAGAGAGGGGGGATGTGGAGAGAGAGAGTGAGGTTGAGGAGAGAGGTTGAGGAGAAAGAGAGAGAGAGGGGGGATGAGGAGAGAGAGAGAGAGGTTGAGGAGAGCGAGAGGTTGAGGAGAAAAAAGAGAGAGAGAGAGAGAGAGAGAGAGAGAGAGAGAGGGGGATGAGGAGAGAGAGAGAGAGAGAGTGAGAGAGAGGTTGAGGAGAGAGAGAGAGGGGGGGTGAGGAGAGAGACAGAGAGATAGAGACAGACAGAGAGAGAGGGAACAATGGACATCCTGGGACTCTGGTGCTGCAGCTGAGCGTGTGACTGTGAGGGTCCAGGCTTACCGGCGGTCTGGGCTGTTCATGTACTCCTGGAACCAGGTCTTGAAGTCCCCGAGCTGGTGTTGGGCTCTGTTCACCACCTGCATGGCTGCGTGCAGGTCTCCGCACCGCAGGCAGTAATAGATCAGCGCCCACACCGGATGGCCCTCCACCTCATCGTCCTGCAGGTGGACACACACACGCACACACACCGTTAGCACATGACACACAAGCAGGAACATAGTGTATATCACAAATAGCCTCAGAATAACAGACAGTTTGTGTCAGCGTCTGTGTGTGTGTGTGTGTGTGTGTGTGTGTGTGTGTGTGTGAGCATTACATACCTGCATGCCTGGCATAGGGCCGGGGAGTTTGATGTTGAGGAAGCTCCGCACCAGCTGGTAGGTGCCAGGTACACCGCCAAGCTGAGCCTGGTGCAGGTTCCCAAACACCGTCACCATGGTGTAGTTCTTATAGCTGATGGAGAGAGAGGAGATAGGGGGAGAGAGAGGAGGAAAGAAGGGATAGAGAATGAAAATGAGCTGCAGATCTAACAAGATCCTGCGGATTTCAACACATTACAATGTGCACATGTCCACACATGGGATTGTTTTTAGTGTGAAGAGACTTACCTAGCACTCTCTCAAAAGATCATTTGGACTTAATTTAGGAAGACTTTGACTTATTTTAAGGATTTACTAAAATGTACTAATTTGGCAGTGGCAATGGCAGACAAATTTGCTCGTTTTCAGGATGAAACGTCTTAAAAGGAGTCAAACTCTTTTAAATTAAGTCAAATTATTTTGAAGAAAGAGCTAGGTACGTCTCTTTATACTGAAAATAATATTAACTAGATTTTTTGATCTTAATATAAGATTAATAACTTGGTTAGATTTTATTAGATAAGCAGTTTTTGCAGTGTAGATATGAGATATAAGGCGATAATAAAGCATCTTTTGTTCACAGAAAAAATTCAACAGCATTACAATGAGACAGTCCAGTCACCTGTTCTCCAAGAACTGTAGCGCCTGCCGGACGAAGGCCATCTGCATGTCCACTGCTGTGCGACTCTTGAGCGTGTCCTTGGCCGGCACGAGGAGCACGTCCGTCATCTGCTTCACCATCAGCCACATGTCCGACACGTTCTGGATGCACAGACACAGGAACACAACATTAGCAAAGTACACACGTATGGCGCTCTCGCACACACTTAATTATTCCAGTTAATAACGCTTTTCTATATAACAATTAATTTCTGGGATATCTCTGAGTAGTGATGCATATGGAATGTTAAAAGGCTATAATAACATTACATATTCCAAAAGAAACAGCAATCAACAATCATACATTTTTTTTTCTGTTTGGCCATCTTTCTGCTTTCATCAGCTTTTAAACTAGACTGCGTAGACCGTGTTAAGTTTCCGAGCCTCCACTGTCCTGCACTGCTGAGATGCTGAGAGGTCTCTCTCACCTTGTCGTCCAGGTTGTCGGCCACAGAAGAGCACAGGTCTCCAAGGCTGGGCTGCACATGGCCATTGATGACCTTCTCGTTAAAAACATAGATCTGAGGGTGACACAAGGGCATCGGGGTGAGCGGTGGGTACAGGGAGAGGGGGCAGGGATACATGGGGATAGCGGAGGGGGCAGATTGATCGGCAGCTGCTGAGCCCCAGGGACAGAAGGGGAAAGGGCAACGAGGATCACCCCAATCGCCCCTGCCCCTGCCCTCCTCCGCTCCGCTGGGGCTACGAGGACGACGAGGTGAAGTAATGGAAGATCAAAAACAACGCCACAACGATGAGTAAGTTAAAGAGGTCGTCGAAGAGGATCATGAAGATCAGGAAGACGACGCCGCACGCGATGTGTCTGCACATGGCCACAGGAGCAACGAAGAGGTCAAATAATAGAACAAAAGACGAGAAGGTCCAAATGAAACAGATAACGGATAACGAGAGAACCGGAGGACGAGGCGAAACGGGAGACAAGCTACTGCTCTTGGTGAAGCGGAAATGTCCCAGCATGCTTTCTGCCAGCTAATCAATCGCTTTGATCAATATGCATGCGCCTGACATCGGCCGAACCAATTACACCACCCACTGGTCAACAGCTATCAGGGCATGGCGGGGTTTGTAGGGTCTTATTGCACTTGGTTAGCTATCTGAAAGACTAGCAAATAAACATAACTGTGTATAGTGTTATAAAACCCAAAAGGATCTTCACATATTCAGGATTTTTATGTTTATATATATTTATATGTATTTTTACATTTTATAGTAGATTTTAATGTAGATGTTTTTGCGCTTTTTGCCTTTAATTGGAGGGGACAGTAGAGAGTGACCGGAAACGAGAGGAAGTAGGAGAGATGCAGTGGGACCAGGAAATGACCTCGGGTCGGATTCAATCCCATCAACAATATGCTTTAAGGACAGAAATCATTCATACAAGTCACAAAGTATTGCATTTCCTGATGCTAAGGTTTATGGGATATGTAGTTTTCTAACATTGGAAAACTCACCTGTCTGGCATAGGACACTTCCACACTGTCCAGTGCACTGCGTCCAGGAGCCCCCACATCGCTGACAAAGCTGGGCTACAAACAGAGGCAGACGCAGAGGTAAACATGGCTTCACTACCTCAACTGCACACATCCACTTGCACCTCACCTCACAAAGGATAACAGAACACCACACACAGGCATATTTGTATTTATCAGTGTGTGTAATTTAATGTATTTGCAGCTATATGTGTGTGTGAGAGACAGGGAAGCAAAGAGAATGACACACACACAGTCTTTATCTCTTTAATCCATGCTGCTAGAGCAATTCAAATGTGATGGCCAATGTAGCATAAAATCTACAGTGAAGAATGGGGACTGTGCATGAGTGCACCCAGTCTAATAGCGCACACACACACACACACACGACCCCGGGCCAAATGAGCATTGAGCACATTCAGAGGAAACACAGACAGAACCATTCAATGGGTTTAACTGAAGGGCGGGACTGGCTTAGGGGGCAGCAACCTGTATTTGCAAAGCCACACAGAGTGACACAATACACTCTCAATACACAGAGCAAACCAAAAGCCTCTCAAGCGCGCGCACGCGCACACACACACACACACACGGGCACACAGAGAAATGTGCCACATCTCACACATTAGAAAGTAGAATAATTTCTACATTTATTTGAAAGCAAAAAATAGGTGGATGGACTGTTACTCGTCTTTTCTTTTTTTCAAAGCTGGAGAAAGGCAGATTAGAAATCGAGGAGAGAGAGAGTGTGTGTGTGTGTGTGTGTGTGTGTGTGTGTGTGTGTGTGTGTGTGTGTGTGTGTGTGTGTGTGTGTGTGTGTGCGCGTGGGTTTGTTGCTCTTGGCTTGTGCACGGAACAGCAGGTCACACATGGAAAATTTAACTGCTGCTTAATAATTAAAACACCAGGAGAACAGAAAAAAAACCTTAAACAGCTCAGAAAAAGCCTTCCTTCCCTCTCACTCTTAAACAGCTCAGAAAAAGCCTTCCTTCTCTCTCACTCTTAAACAGCTCAGAAAAAGCCTTCTCTCTCCCTCTGAAGAGTGTGTGTGAGTCTTTATACTATTCCTTCACTCCTATGGAGGGATGACTGTTTAATTCTCTCCCAATCAACACTGAGGGCCAATGGGCTGCTCAGAGGCCCATAAGCCATGCTAAGCCGCAGGGTGTGTGGAGGGAGGTGACCGGCAGAGTCCAGGGACAGCGAGGGGGGTATAGTTTGTGGATGTATTATTAAAATGCCACTTGTGCACCAGTGCTAAAATGGCCCCACATCATCACATACCCTTCACCATACTGTACCTAGAGATTGGCACGGTTTTATTTCTGTAGGCCTAATAGCTGGTTTGATTTGCATTGAGAGATGATCTCATGGAAAGTACCCCATGCCAATTGTGAGATATGGTGAAGGATATGTGATGATGTGGGGCTATTTTAATTCCAAAGGCCAAGGGAACTTTATCAGGATGCAGAGTATCCTGGATCCAAGAAATAACTGGCCTTTAATAAAAAATAAAAATCGGCCACTATGGGAATTTAACATAGGGGTATATATACTTATGGCCCCTGTATTTTAAGAAAGAACATGTATTTATATATTTTTTATTATTTATTTATTTACAATACATTATTCATTCACAAAGAAAGTCAAGTCTTTTAAGTCAACTTTAGCATGTGTATGTACAGGGTATGTAAACTTATGAGCACAACTGTATGTGCATATGAGTGATGTTTGGTGCAATACACACCATGATGCACGTTTGTGAATTCATACATGTCTGTGTGTGTGTATGTGTGTGTGTGTATATAGTGTTTGACTTCCAGTGTAGTGTATGCGTGTATGGATGTGTGCGCAGGCATGTGAGTGTATAATTTGTGTATGATGCATATTTGAGAAATTGTGTGTATGTATGTATGTATGTATGTGTGTGTGTATGTGTGTGTGTCAGACCTCCACGTCCTGGCTGAAGTCCAGCGCATCCTCCTCAGCCCCCAGCAGTGTGTGCAGCACCCTCTGCTTCACCTGCTCCCACTGCACCAGCATCGACTCCCTGTGGTACTCCTCCGCCAACAGGAACGTCTGACATAGAGACCGAGACATGGAGGGATGGAGAGAGAGAACAAGAATCAGAAGCAGAAAGGGAGATAGAGTTAGAAAGAGTTGGAGAGTGAGAAAGAGAGAGGAGGGAGAGAGAGAGAGAGGAAGGAGAGAGAGAGAGAAAAAGAATCAGAATCAGAAAGGGGGATAGAGTTAGAGAGAGTTGGAGAGTGAGATAGAGGAGAGAGAGAGGAGGGAGAGAGAGAGAGAGAGAGAGGAAGGAGAGAGAGAGAGAGGAGGAAGAGAGAGAGAGAGAAGAGGGAGAGAGGAGGGAGAGAGAGGAAGGAGAGAGAGAGAGAGAAAAAGAATCAGAAAGGGGGATAGAGTTAGAGAGAGTTGGAGAGTGAGAGAGAGAGAGGAGAGAGAGAGAGAGGAGGGAGGGAGAGAGAGAGAGAGAGAGAGAGAAAGAAAGGAGAGAGAGAGAGAGAGGAAGGAGAGAGAGAGAGAGAGGAGGAAGAGAGACGAGGGAGAAGAGGGAGAGAGGAGGGAGAGAGAGGAGGAGGAAGAGAGGGAAGATGGCAAGATAGAGTGGGCGATAAAGCGGTAGTGGGAGTGAGAGTGGGTGGAGGAGGAGACAGAGAGAGAAAGGGAGCAGGGGAAAGGGAGATGACAGAGATGGACCAAGGGAGGGGAGAGAAAACGGACCCAACGGAGGAGAAGAAAAGACAAAGAAGGACAGAAAGAGAGAGAGAAGAATGAGACCAAGAAAAAGAGATGGTGAGAACAGAGCAGGAGGGACTTCAAACCCCCCACTGAATAAATAGGGTACAGAACATGTGACACATTAAAAATAGCAAAACGTGGTGGTGTGAGTGCTGCCAGTGTGTGGATCTAAGAGCTGAAGACACACACACACACACACACGCACACACACATGCACGCACACACACACACACCACCCGAGCTGCATGTGTGCAGAGCAACTTCATGGCTATTCAAGCCCTTAAAGTGGGTCTGGCTTTGTGAAGTTAGAGTGCTTGTGTGTGTGTGTGTGTGTGTGTGTGTGTGTGTGTGTGTGTGTGTGTGTGTGTGCCTAAAGGTGGGTAAGGAGTGTGGCATGTAACACTATGTGGGTCTGTAGCCACGGCTGCTGCAGATTTAGCCCACAACCTGATTAAATCCAGACCTCTGTCTATTTTGCGTCGTCCCTGCGGATTGCCCGGTGATAATTGCTCGCTTTCCTAATTAAACAGGCTCCCAACTCCACCAGGGCAGGAGGAGAGAGGAGGAAGAGGAAGTGATTTGGGCAGGAGGAGAGAGGAGGAAGAGCAAATGATTTGGGCAGGGCAGGGGGCTAATATTAGCTCAAGGTGAGCCAGCGGGGGCAAATGTTGGTTGTGTGAAGAAGTGCACTGAAGTGCTGCCATGCCAGTGTGGTCCTCCGCGTACCTGCCTGAGACACAATTACAGCCTCCCACGCCGCTCTTTTGTCATGCTAAACGCACCCTCCTCTTATCAGGGGACTGGGTTTGCTCATTCCGCATTCATTTAGTGTGTGTGCGTGCGTGTGTGTGTGTGTGTGTGTTGGGGGACGACTTGCATTTGTTGTTTTTACACCCTCCACCCCCTCCCCAATTTATTTCCCCGGAGCAATTTTCCAGGGTGCAGTTATCACGGCTGGACCAGGAAGAGTGTATTATCCTGTTTTATAGTATGTCCTATTGTTCGCTTTCCCTGGGTGGGGTGCAGTGCATCAGCAGTGCAGTGCAGTGTCTCCATGTGCAGGAATGGTGCGCGTGTGTGTGTGTGTGTGTGTGTGTGTGTGTGTGTGCAGGAATGGTGTAGCAGTGCAGTGCCTGTACACACTAACAATATGTTTAATGGAGAAAATGGTTTATGTATGAATTTATGTATGAACAGCATGAGTTTCTCTCTCTCTGAGTGTTCATTCGCGCATGTGATATTGCATGAGAACAGTGTGTGTGTGTGTGTGTGTGTGTGGTGTATGATAATGTATGTGAGCAGCATAAGTGTATGAATGTGTGCGTGTGTGTGTGGCAAGGTCAGGAGACAGCGTTGAGTGTCGAAGGACATTAGCTGGGGTTGTGTGGGCAGTAATGAGGGCTCTAAGAGGGGAGAGGAGAGTTGTGGAAAGGGATGAGAGAGGTATTGACCTCGCTCAGGCCACTGAGAACAGGTGAGTGCTTTCTATTTTGGCACCCCTGATGAGGGGAATAAACCCATAATGGCTATTGACCCAGGAGGTCGGGTGGGAGGGGGTGTCTGACAATGCCATCAGCTCCTTTATCTTTTCTCTGTCTATTTGTTATAAACTAAGGAAGACAGGCATTTACAATTTACCGTGTGTTTGTGTGTGTGTGTGTGTATGTGTGTGTCTGTGTGTGTGTGTGTGAGAGAGAGAGTGAGGATAGGCAATGGCTCACTGGAGGGAAATGAAGAGGTCATGTGTAGAACAGGGTGGGGCACAGGGACTTGAAGTGATGGATAGAGAGAAAAAAAGAAAAAGGAAAGGAAATGAGGGATGGATGGATGGATGGATGGATGGATGGAAGGGCAGGTGGAGAAAAAAAGATGAGAAAGGATAAATGGATGGAGGTATGGACAGAGGAGAGAGGAAGAATAAAGGAACGATGGATGAATAGACAGGATGAGAGAAAGAAAGAATAAAGGGAGAAAGGGATGGACAGGAGAAAGAGAGCATGAAGGGAAGGATGGATGGATGGATGGAGTGCAACTCACCCTGCGTCGGGACTCTTCGATGGCGGAGAGCAGTGCATTGTCCCTCTCGTTCTTCAGGAAGCCCTGTAAGGAGAAACATGGCCGGGGGGTTAAGACTCGCCGCAGCCTACTTTCCACTCCAGAGCCCGCAGAGCCTTCCCTCCTTCCCTCTCTCTTTCCCTCCCCCTCACTCTTGCTCTCTTTCTCTCTCTACCTCTGAGTGCCACAATTTCTCTCCATCATTCTCTCCATTTCTCTTTCAATTTCTTACTTTTCTACTCTCTTTCCCTGCCTGCCTCCCCTTCTTTCTCTCTCTCTCCTTCTCTCCCATCCCTCTCTCTCTTTCTCTCGCTCTCTCTCTCTCTGGCTGTTAGCTCCACAGGCAATCAGTACAGAATCACTATCATTATCACCAGTGCAGCTAAAAATGTACGTGGAACGCTATTCCACCCAGGCATCTAATGCGGAGCAGAAATGGGCGCAGCTATGCGCAACGGTCCAATCTGCCTCCTATGTGCAGTCTCCACGCATGTTCTGGAATGTTCCCCAGATCAAATAAATAAACACAATGAACACCAAATAAACAAATAATAATCACCAGGCAACTAAATAATCTACTGATTCCAAGCGGATTCTTTGTAATCGTGTGGAGAATGGGGAAGAGGAGGATGTCGGAGCCGACACCAGGCCCCTTTTGCAACGGTGCAAAGCCGCACGCCTCCCAGGCGCCTGATGGACACACCCTATCTGCCGCTTTTTCTGTTCGCCGTTCACCGCTCGCCTTCCCCCGTCTTGCATTCGCTCCGCCGCCACGGGGGCAAGCGGCTCGGGAGTCTGTGCTTTTCCTGCGCCCTCCTCGGTGTGCAGATTGAAATCAGCTGGATATGCGGGGCGTCGACAGCCAACGGCCTCGTCGTAACACGAACAAAGACACAGCGGGCGCAAGACTCCGCTTCTGCGCGTTTAAAAGAGGGCAGAAAATGGCTCATGGTGAGGCTATCATGCAAGGACCCACAGATGACTTTCTACATCTCTGCAGCATTGAGAGGTCATCTGGGTTCACGCCTCTTCTGCAACTTAATTGTGATGGGACCAAATAAATTGCTGTGTCACCGAACAGTGGCGTAGACACATGCACATGTTTGTGTGCAAACTATAGTACATTTGCGCAGACACACATGTACATCACTTCCCTGCATATAGGCAGTAAGCTTGTTTCTCTGCGAAAAAAGCTACATACTGATACAAGCAGCCAGCCTTGACAAGTGGGGCCGTGGACAGCGTAGTCACACACACACACACACACACACACACACACACACACTCTTGCGTAATCTAGCACTCAAACACATGTATGCAAACACGCTTTGACGCACACATCCATACACGGACATACACATACACGCACACGCACACACACACCGAACTCGTGCACACACACACACACTCACAAACTGTCTGGGGGTTGGGAGAGGCACTGGCAGCCGTATCAGAGTGGGGGTGGGGGACGCCTTGGCGAGCGAGTGGCAAAGACGGAGAGGAGAGCGAGGCGAAAGATCGAAACGGAACACTAGAGAACGAGAGAAAGAAAGCGAAGGAATAAATGAGCCAGAGGGAGAATACAGAGAGGCAGAAAAAGAAAAATCAACCAAAAAAAAAAAAAATGACTGAATGGTGAAAGCAAGAGAGAATGTAAGAGGATGATGGGAGAGAAAGTGAGAGATGGCAAGATGCAGAGAAAGTGAAAGAGAGAGAAAGAAAGGCATCAGAGAAAGAAAGCGAAAAAAGGCGCACAATTCGCTTTGGGTGGGGCTGAGGACGATGACAATGCAAATCACTCTGTACGATACAAAACGCTCAAAATATGTTTTTTTATTTATTAAAACAGCCAAAGTGGTTGAATGACCCAGTGAACCAGAGTGGCATACAGAGAGAAAAAAATCTCAGAAACAGATGTCAGTCAACTCATGCCTTGGCCTCTACTGCCTGTCACTCCCTTTACATCCCCTGTGTGTGTGTGTGTGTGTGTGTGTGTGTGTGTGTGTGTGTGTGTGTGTCACTACTGTCTTTGCACCACACCCTTGTCTTCTCAGCCGTCATGGTGGGCTGGACTGATGGAACGTGATGAAGCCGATGCTCTTTCCCCAAATCCCCCCACCAACCCGCTCTTTCTCCAAATACCCCCACCTTCATGCCCTCACTGTTCCTCCCCAAGTGACCGTCATCTCCAGGTCAGTGGAGAGAACATGTCAACCACCCTTCCCCCTACACCCCCCCGCCCCCCCCCCGAAACCATTGCCACATCTGCCGATTCCTCTCCCTCTGTCTAACCCACACACACATACCCATCAAATTTTGATTGACAGCTGCAAACGAGGATGGATTTATTACTTCCGTGGGAGCTCAGGCGCCTAGATGACAAGTGTGAACAAAACCGTGGCCTGTGGACCAAACCAAGGCTGGGGATAGAGTGTGTGTGTGTGTGTGTGTGTGTGTGTGTGTGTGTGTGTGTGTGTGTGTGTGTGTGTGTGTGTGTGTGCTCATGTGGGCCTGAGGAGTGGCGAGGGCTGCTTTTCTATATGCAAAACGACAGCGATTTCTTTTATTTCAGACAAAGGAATACATTCTTCAAAGCGAATGAGAATTAACATGATCCATTTATCTTCCCTATTTCAATCTCTTATCTCCTTTTTTTGTTTTCTTGCTCAGTCACTGCACCCTTTCTTTTCCTTAACGTGTAAGAGAGAGAGAGAGAGAGAGAGGAGAGAGACAACGACTGAGAAAGAGAAGGAAACTAGGGAAGAGGGGGAGTGAAGGAGAAAGAGGGAAAGAGAGAGAGAGAGAGAAAGCGTGACAGAGAAAAATGAGAGAAAGGAGCGCCCCCCTCAGGTCGATCAGGGGTCCACCTCCCATCCTCCCATCCTCGTCCTCACTGGAACAGGTTCAACCCAGTTTACACCCCGGGAGCGTACAACGAAGCTATTTTTAACCGCCGGAGCTCAGGTCAGATCTCCGCAGAGAGGTGCTTCATGTGTGCCTGAGGAGAAAGGCACCATGGAGGATCTGGAGGAGAAGGAGGAGATGGAGAAGTGCTCTCCTGGATACCTGCATCTCCTCCAGACCGTGGCCCCCCTCGAAATTCTGTCGAGTCAAGCCAGGGCACGAATGGGGCGAGTGACGCATTCCGCCCTGTTCTCAACGAAAAAGGGATGGTCGCAAAACCGCCATTGTTTGCCAATCAACGAAAATGTTATCAATTAAATCCAACGAACGGACGAAACCTGAATATAGACGTTGCATAATCTAAGCGAATGAGCAGAAATGAATTCTTCAAACCTCTACACAGGTGAGAGGAAAATGACAGTAACCCATATGGCACCCCCTTTTTTTCTAGAATGTTCAGCCACCATTCTTATCCTCGTATTCTCCATAGTAAAATCTATACGGCAGAATTTATAGTTCTATTAAAAGAGGGCATTGAGGGGGTTCCCCTCCTCAACTACAGCTTGTGTGCTGAACCCCAGAGGGGGTGAGTGAGCACGCATGCATCTCCGCACACGCCTGTTCCACATACTGCTCAACATACATGTTTCATGCAGGTGCTGGTTACACACATGCAGTCAATTCCACGCAAGAGAAACCTCTGTTAACGCTGTTATTATTAACCGCAAATATCGATTAAAATCACACCTACTTTACAATCAAATTACCTCCTGTGAAATTCACAGATAGGTGTCACGCACTGCAGTCGCACTTAACAACAAAAGAAATCCCATTCCAGGTTACATATATACATGCATACATACACAGATACACAATTCAGTTTAAAACAGCTCGTATACATACATATGAACATATAGATTTGTAGCCATACAATGCATTCGTATGTAAGACACCAGTCAAATGCCCCCACCCCACCCCAGTTGGGCGGTCATGCAGGCAGGCGGCGTTCCTGCAGGCATCTCGCCCTGGATTTACCTTCGCCTGAGATGCTCCCTGCTCCAGTTAAAATAAGCCAAGGCTGACCTCTGCCGAGACCACAGCCTCTTGCATTCATTCTTCCTCTCTCCCACGCTCTTTCTCTCTTTTTACTCTCCAACTCTAGTCTTTTTTTCTCTCCCTCCTCTGTCCATTTCACTTCAAACAATGAAGCTGAGGAAGAGGAGGAGGAAGGAGGAGGAAGAAGAAGAAGACGACCCCACCCTAACCCCCTTCACTTCCTGTGTGTGTGTGTGTGTGTGTGAAACAGTCATACATGACCATCTACTTCACGCCCCTGCCCCCCACCCCCCTCCACAAACCCACTCCTTCACACACACACACACACACAAACGGAAGGCGCTCCAATGCCTTACAAAAGCCGTCTATGATCCGTATCAGCATGCACGTCTATGTGTGTGTGTGTGCCTGTGTGAGGGGCACACATATAGATAGACAGTCAGGCATGCATCCATGTATGTGACAGCGATACTCACTGGTGCTGTGGCTCAACCTGGCACAGGGAGGAGAGGAGTGAGAAGGGGTGGCGGTGGGGGTGGGGGAACGCAGGTAGACCGGTAGTCAGAGCTGCCACCGCCACTGCTGCCATCGTGTCTGCCGCTGCCGCCCGCACCCCACCGTGCCACCCTCGGCTCAGGCACTGGGGGTCCGCAGGGCTGGGTTGGCACCATGCTGGGGCACTGTCTGACCCGCAGTGCTAGCCGGTGTGGGCCCTGCCCTGGCAGTGCTACCGACCCGATGCCTGTGCCTGCTACTGCTGCCACCCCAGAGGCGGTAGAGTGGTCTGAACCCAGAATATGTGCCACAAGGAGGCTGACTGGGAGCTGCTTTTATTGTGGGAGCCGGAACGTACCAACTCAGCTCTGAGACGGGGAGGGAGATGGAGAGAAGGGGGGGGGGGAGGAGGCGGCGATTATTCAACCTCCGCTGTCTGCCACTCTCACTCGCTCTCTCCATCAGCCATCCCCCTCCCCTCTCTACCCCTCCCTGCAATTCTACTCTTTCAGTCCCACTCGTTTTCTCTCTTTTTATACATCTTCCTGCATCCTTCCTTCCCTCCATCCCTCTCTCTCTCTCTCTCTCCCTTAGCGCAATGCAATTATGGTAATGGATTTTTTCCCTCGCCCCCCCACTCCCCCCCCACTCCCCTCCCCCACCCCTTGATGGCTTCCGACATCCTGTCCAGAAAGTGGGCTAATAATCCTCTTAAGGATCATGTTTAGTTAATAAGAGGCGCACGCTGTCTGCCTACACAGCATCAGCGCACACACACACACACACACACACACACACACACACACACACACACTGAGCTGAGAGGGGCAGGGTTACCCGTGTGCAGTTATTTCCCCCACATCCCCCCTTCTTTCGCTCTTCCTTTCTTTCTTTTTCTCTCTCTCTCTCTCTCTCTCTCTCTCTCTCTCTTGGCTGCATTCATCCCAGTGCCCAGACCAGAGGGATGCCTCCAGGGTGGAGGAGGAGGAGGAAGGAGGATGGGGGTGGGGGACTGGGGCTGGGAGCAAGGAAAGATGGAGGATGGAGAGACTGAGGGAGAAAGAGGGACAGTTTACACACTGAGAGAGAGAGAGGAAAGAGAGAGAGAGAATGGGTGAGATACAGAGCGGGAAAAAGTGAAAGACAGAGAGACAGTGAGAACGAGAGGGGAAGAAAGCGTGAGACAGAGTATGAGAAAAAAAGAGAGAGACAGGAAGCATTGCCTTGTTCGCCGCCATTTTAGTCATTCGGCTAGCTCCATGCATCCTGTAGTGGTTTCTCTCCCCTCTCCCTCACTCTCACCCTGTCTGCATGGTTCATATTTCTCTTTCTCATCCTTTCAATTCTCTGACACTCTTCACTATTCCTGTCTACTAGTCCATGCACATGTCTCCATCAATCCATTTCCCCTCCTCAGTTCTTTTCCTCTCCTATCCCTCCCCACCCATCTCTCTCTCTCCATTTCTCTCTCTGTCTGTCCGTCTCTCCCTCTCTCTCCATCTCGCTTTGTAAACCTGTAATGGCCGCGACGTGAGGCGTGTTCATTTCATCTGAAGCCGCAGTAAAATAGACTATGCTTGTGATCGCCCAATCGCGGACAGACCTTGCGGCGCATGGCGCAGAGGTCACACAAAGCAATCATATCCTACATACAGAAATTGCATATGGTAAAACGGTCCACGGTCAAACAGAGCATATGTGAGAGTCCTCGCCCACTCACGTATGTGCACTCTCTCTCTTTCTCTCTCTCACACACACACACACACACACAAACCCATTCTCTCACACATACACAAAGACACACACAAACCCATTCTGTCTCACACACTCTTAGCACATACACAAAGACACACACAAACAAATTCTGTCTCACATACTCTCAACACATAACAAAGACACACACACATACATAAACACACACCCACAAAGTCATCGTATTCCATTCCCTTAAGGGAGTGACAGGAGTGTCTGGCTACTGTGTGCCTTAATGTCAGTGACAGTGATTCTCATTGTCCTGAGGCAGGTCTTAGAACATGCAGTGTGGCGGTGTCGGTAGCCCCAACCGCAACATAGCAAAGAACAGACCGTTCCGCCATTCAGTGCCAATCAGGCACTCCACACCCACTCCAAGCCCACGGATCTTACATAACAGTGATCTATAGCGCACCAACTCTATACGTCTCTTGTAACATCCTAAAGACATGCATCCACAGATGCACACACCATGTGGACACAAGACTGTGTGGGAGGGGACCAGGGGAATAAGCGAAGGAAACTGAGGCTCTGAGGAGCCCTCATGGTCGTCCATTGCGGCTCTACGTATATGGGTGTGGGAATAGGATCTGACCACTGGGGAGCTGGGAGCTAAGTGTGAGCACTCAGAGTAAGCCAGGGAAGAGGCCGAGTCTGCCAGATGCTAAGTGCACTTCCAGTAAGACAGGGGAAGAGGCAGGGTCTGGCAGGCTGGGCTGGGCTGGGGGGGGTGGGGGATTTCGGCTAGCAGAGAGGCGGACGAGGGAGGAGAGGAAGAGGCAGCATCAGGCTATTAGAATACGAGAAACAGGGTGGGGGTGGGGGTGGCGAGGAGGAGGCTGGACAAGGGTGGGGTGATCAATAATGCATTCTGATGAGTCAACAGAGGATGCCACTTGCCTGTCTCTCACTGGCTCAACAACATGGTAGCCTGACAAACAACGTAAATTGTGTGTTTGTGTGTGTGTATGTACTAGGAAGCCTTGTGATTCATATCACCAATGCCATTTGATTAACAAAAGAGTGTGCAATGCAATGTAATGTAACATACAAGGGCTACTCTAGTGTCTATTTGCCTTATTTTCTAAGGTTACTCTTATCTGCTTTTTCAACTTCAAACGATGTACTCCAACATTGTGTATAAAAGCTACACTGACATCTTTGCTGGGCAATTGTAAAGGTTTGCTTAAGGTCCTCACTGTATTCATATGATGTAGTAAGTCTTTATTATGGCCTTCTTCCTTCCCCACTGAATATATGTGAAGTTTACTATAAAGCCCTCCTAGCCCCTACCATATAGCTGCCACAATGCTTTAAAAGTTCAGCTTGTGAAACTGAAACGCCCATCACCACGACAATAGAAAAGGGGCAGAACCTCTGTTTGTCTTGCTAGTCAAACTGCATAGGATGCAATGGGAAACTGAAGAGTGATCTTCCTGCTCCATTGCCTCAGCATAATCTGATGTCTAATGCTGCCTTGTCACAACAATTCTGATCTATGAGATGATAATGCCTATAGAAGTCTAATGCACAGAGGGAGAGACAAGAGAGCTGGGGCATCAGAGGGCATTTCGGGCATTTCAGGGCATAGCCCAGAAGGGCAGGAGTCAGAATCTGTTGTCCTCACTATTATAATACATATCTACTATGAATCATTGGGTGGGTTTACATGGACACTTTTAATCTGATTGGAACCAGAATAATGGCTCAATGAAAGACAAAAAAAAAAAAAAAAGTCCACGTAAACGTGGCTATTGACTGTGTATACCATTATTATTCAGGGTCCCCACTCCTTCTTAAGCATCAAATTCAAGATGATCTAGTTACAGTCCAAAATCACTTTAAAAGGCTTAAAATGCACATTGATAAGTACATATTCCATGAACACTAACCTTGGGTCACTTCGGAATGTGCTGAAACAATCAAATTATCATTCTGTGTTTGTTCCGTTTCAATACCACCTCACGGTTGGAACGGTTTCAAAATAAAAGCCCCCCGAAACAGAAAGGCAAAAAAAAAAGGCAAAAAAATAACATATAAGGAATGCATAAATAGTAATATTTTTTAAAAATTGTGTCTTTAATCGTGGCTTTAAAATTGAAAATTAGATCGAATCGAGGATTTGGAGAATCATGATACCCCTAGTCACAGTGGTGGTACACAATGTGATCTCTTGCCCTTTCTAACAAATATTTTCAAGCGCTTTCAAAAACCCATTTCTATTTAGGTGCATTTTCAAATCTTTTCAAATCCCTGAAAAAACCTGTTTTCACTTTGTGTTCAGATAATCAATTGAATTTTATCGTAGTCACCTTCCAAAAGCTGCATTGACTATTAAAAAACATATCTACCGTCTGCCATCATTGTCTGATAAAAAACAAAATGTTTTCACTCCGTATTCAGGTAAAACTCTTAATAGCTGTGCATTCCTCAGAGCAATCAGTTGAATTTCTTATCCTTGTCACTTTCCAAAAGCTATATTAAAGCACATTCCCAAGAATAATGACCAAATCAAACGCGATGAGAAACCTGACAATTATGATACCATCACTAATTCTACCCCTCACCCTCTGACAGTGCGCCTGTTGTCCTTGGCTGGGTAGTCACAGATACAGCAGGCAGTGTTTCACAGGCAGAAAGCCAGATGGGGGGTGTGTCCTGTGTTCTGGTTGCTGCCACGGCCTCCTCACCTCACAGTGGCCAGACCTGGGGCCTCATTACAGAAACGTCCTAACTCCTATCTTATCTCAGTTTAGGATGGCATTTAGGATTTTTAGTATTACAGAAGAAGCATGTTTTCTAATTATCATTTAGAAAAAAAATCAAAAAATTAACTTAAGATAGGATTTTGCCTATTAAAGAACAATCCTAACTTAGAAATTTCCTAATTTAGCAATCCTAAATTAGGAGAGTCCAGATCCTGTCCTTAATTCAAAATAACTGCCAAAATTACTTGACTGCAACAGTCTTGTTAGGTTGTTGCATAGCCTATGACAAGATGAGGAACATGACTGTTAGGGACACCATAAAGCATAAAGCATATTTCACTAAATAGGTTAAGTGAACTAAACAAAACACTTGGGCAAAAAATATAAAATGTAGTCTATAAGCTATGTGTTCTATGTGTAAATCCTAGAAAGCGGATTAAGATGAGATTTTTGGTTAACCCGGCTGAATCTAGCACATAAATTACCATTTATTGTATGCAGCTAGTCTGGTCCTGACCAGGCTCACAGTCAGGCTTAGTTAATGGCCTTTTATGAAATGGCCCTCTGGATGGAAGACTTCCGAGGAAAACAAACAAAGGAGGCTATTGAAAGGGTTGTTGTAGGTGAGTAGGATGCCTCCTACATAATGTAATTTGAAGTGAGCTACCGTTTTGAACAGAGCCATCACGTTCACCCTCTGGCATGGTAATCTTTATTAACATCCTGTAGTGTGTGATGCCCCATTGTTTTCAAATCTTAGTGTGTGCGTGTTTCCGATCAAAGAGAAGATTGTCGGCTGAGATTGTCTTTATGTGTGTGATACCATCCGATTTTTAAAAACATAAAAGATTTTAAAATCCTGTAGTGTGAGATTACCGGGTTACTCAAAACCGGGATAAGGGCTTATCCGGGGTTCTGAAAATAAGGATATGTTGTTTACATGCACAAATACAAAACAGGGATACTTCAAAATCCCAATCATAACCAGGATACTGAAGTGCATGTAAACACAGTCAGTGTCAAGATAATCTGCTGAAGTTCAAACTGAGAGTCAGAACAGGGAAGAAAGACGATTTAAGTAACTTTGAACATGGCATGGTTGTTGGTGCTAGATGGGCTGGTCTGAGTATTTCTCAAACTGCTGATCTACTGGGATTTTCACACACAACTAGGGTCTCAAGGATTTACAGAGAATGGTCCGAAAAAGAGAAAATATCCAATGAGCGGCAGTTCTGTGGGTGGAAATGCCTTGTTGGTGCCAGAGGTCAGAGGAGAATGGCCAGACTGGTTTAAGCTGATAGAAAGGCAACAATAACTCAAATGACCACTTGTTACCACCAAAGAATGCAGAAGAGTATCTCTGAATGCACAACACAAAGAACCTTGGAGCAGATGGGCGACAGCAGCAGAAGGCCACTCCTGTCAGCTAAGAACAGGACACTGTCACTACAATTCACACAGACTCACAAAAATTAGACAGTAGAAGATTGGAAAAATGTTGCCTGGTCTGATGAGTCTCGTTTTTTTGCTGTGACATTGGGATGGTAGGGTCAGAATTGGGTGTAAACAACACGAAAGCATTGATCCATCCTACCTTGCATCAACTACTCAGGCTGCTGGTGGTATTGTTTTGGCAAAATTTGGGCCTCTTAGTACAAACTAAGCATTGTTTAAATGCCACAGTCTACCTGAGTATGACCATGTAAATTCCTTTATGACCACAGTGAACCCATCTTCTGATGGCTACTTTCAGTAGGATAATGCACACCATGTCAAGAACCTCGAAACATCTCAAACTGATTTCTTAAACATAAACTATGAGTTCACTGTATTCAAATGGCTTCCACAGTCACTAGAGCTCAATCCAAGGCTGTAGTGGAATGGGAGATTCGCATCATGGATGTGTAGCTGACAAATATGCAGCAACTGTGTGATGCCATCATGTCAATATGGACCAAAATCTCTGAGGACTGTTTCCAGCACCTTGTTGACTATATGGCATCAATAATTAAGAGAGTTCTGAAGGCAAAAAAGGGTCTAACCCGGTACTAACAAGGTGTACCTAATCAAGGGCCACTGAGCGCATCTTCCTATAGAAAATTACTTGACCCATTACAAACCTATGGCCTACCCAGTGTGGGAATCACATTATAGGCCACTCAGCATCGAGCACAGTTTGGGGGAAATAGCAGACAAACCGCCCAGCCCAGATGCACAACAACCCTTGCTACGTACTTAAGGGATACACCAGCAGACACATGTAAGCCCACACCAGCACACAGAGGCAGTGTGCGCTAATCCACAGAGCCGCATCACTGAGCGCTGATCTGAGGAGGTCTGGAGTACATTTAAACAGTTCAATCACAGCTCTATCTCTGGCTTCTTTAGGCCTCCCAAGGTCGGGCACAAGGGCAATCAGAGACAGAGAGAGAGAGAGAGAGAGGGAGAGAGAGAGAGAGAGAGAGAAGAAGAGAGAGATAGAGAGAGAGAAAGAGAGAGAGAGAGAGATACCATCCACCCTCCCTCTCCACTCTCCCTGCCCAGCATTCCTCCACCACCTTTACATCTCTGAGCAGGCAGGGCTCCTGTGCTGAACTCAATGCCCTTACAAACATATGTGCGTATGTACACACACACACACACACACACACACAGAGGAAAAGAGATAGAGAGGAAGAAAGAAAGAGAAAGAACGAGAGCAAGAGAGTACAGTATGCTGTCAAGGGCTATATTAGCATATTCATATCCACAATATCCACCCTGAATATGAGATGCAGGATGGGGGAGGGGGTTTGAGTGGGCGCTAACCATCAGATGACGCCTGTGCGTCCCTGCAATGACAACATCACAAACCTGATGGCCTGGGATGCATGAGTGTGCCATGAGTAAGGGATGACAACATCACAAACCTGATGGCCTGGGAAGCATGAGTGTGAGTGTCCCATGAGTAAGGGATAAGCCATGACACAGAGCTCCGGTAGCAGGAATAATGGAAGCTACGGTGGTAATGCGACGTCAACACCATGCACCCATTTGGGCTGGTGTCCACCAATCGCGTTTTTTGCGGTGACAGTGCCCTCAACCTCATTTTCAGAGCGCTCGGTCAAGTGTTTATTGTTGCTATGTTACCAAAACCGTCTGCCAGCACGTCTTTTTCACTTATACAAGACTTACATGCCAACTTGCTGATATAATAGATATGTTTTCATCCCTAAAATGGACTTATATGTACGACAATTGGGAATTCGACCCATCCATCTTTATAATGTGATGTAACACAGCTGTGAAATGCTTACTGAGTGAGAGGAGAATGGACCTCACATGAACCCTGAGAGCTGTTCGCCTGTGATCCTCCGCCCCTCAGTGAGAGAAAGTGTAATGACTGCACCATCACGGGACAGTCGATTTCAAAAGGCCTAGTTGAGAAGCACGTAATAGACTGGGACGTGCTAAGGACCTGGCTAGTACACAGAGGAGACTGAAGAGGTATTTTTCAAAAGCCTTGCCAAGTTCCACTTAAACATAGGCTATTACCGATATAAATCTCTTCATACATACAAAAGCGACTGAAAAATGAATGACACAGTTGTTTAAGACAGAAATCTAGGGCATAGCCTTAATTTCACTTGGCACAAAATGTCCTCAGCCAAAAATGAAGGCCAAAAGCAGTTTGATGGAAACATGAATAATTGGATTGAGAGGTCAATCGGCTTTATCTTTAAGGACAGTAATTACACTGAGGCTTCAGCCATAACGTAATATCATAGCAAAGAAAATGATAAATTCAGAGCATCTCTTCAGACCATTCCTTCATTCCCTGCCTCCCTCCCTCCGCAAAGGAGAGATATGAGCCTTCCACTGTACGTTCTCCTCTTCTCATAATCCTTGGCATTAACCTTTACCGATTATGATGTGATTTCCACACTCCAACGTCTAAATTTAAGGACATCACCCTTTGAACAGTGTATGATTATCTGACAGCTCGTCCCCAGGCTATAGTCATGCACATGCATCAACTGATTGGCTCTGGTAGTGCTTGTACTGCCATCTTGAGTACAAACATGTTATTGCAAGTATATGAAATTAGGTAGTGATGCTGATATTTCTGAATCAACATTAATAATTCACATTTCACAAATTCCTTCTCAGGAAAATCTTTTTCTACTAAACGCCAGAGAACACAGCCAGATGCAAGGCAATTGAACTCAATTCCATGGAGAGAGGTACATTTGAGCAAGGGATGCTGCTGAACAGCAATTGCAAAACTCCCCTTGTTACACAAATAATATAAGAACAATAGATTCATAGGTACCGTAAATTGTCTCTAACAAATGCTGGGCAGACATACTGCATGTTTCTGTAGTAAACAGCATATTTTTGTACACAAAACCTTTGAGTCCAAGCTGGGTTCTGCAAAGTGCCCTGCAAAGTGCCGAGACATATTCATAAACTGAATTTAATGGGATAAAACCTTTCCTTTCTAGCAGGTTCTACAGCTGTGGGTTACAGTTCAGCTCTGGGTGGCAATTTACCAGTGCGTGCACATTTGCAATATGGGTTTATACCACAGAAGAAGAAAACAGTAGAATGACAATCATATTCAAATCAATGTTCCGTGTTAAACATAGAAGGAACAGTAAATCATCCCACTGGAGCCATGACAACAGGTTCATATATGAAACATATTTGATTCCCCATGGTCGTTAAGGATACCTCAAGGAATAGGATACATTCACAGGTTGACCAGAACACTGAACACTGATATCCACAGTGATAAATGTGATATGATATCTCTGAAGAGCAGGAAGTTAATTATGAGTGCTGTCTATTTTAGTATTTCTTACACTCCAAGTAAGGGGCAGAGGGTACTGCAATTGGGTCTGTATGTTTGACCATCCATCTGTCAGTGTGTATGTGTTTACATAATTGAAAAAAAAAAAAAAGGTCTGATTTTTGGTGATTTTGGTCCGAATTATGACATAAGGGTGAGAGTCACGTTACATGTTGTATCTGGGGTTTATCTATGGTTCCCAACTCAATTTTTGCAAGGATTATAGTGTGAAAGTGAATGCATGCATGGACATGGCCACCATGTCCACAGCCTTTCTCTGTACTTCACTGAGGATGTGTTGGCACATATGAAGGGCTGTGGATTTGTAACTGTAGCCAGGTGGTATGTAGCTGTGTAGCATATATGTTGTGTAAACCACCCTCTCAACGCCTTAAGAGTCGTATTAGTGACAAAGCTGGCAGCCTGGGTGGTTAGCTCAATTGCTAGCACGCAACTCCCGATCCGAGGTGCTGCAGTTTGCAGGTTCGAGTCTGGGCTAGTGCAGGGCTGAGCCGCGCGGTAAGGTTACAGATGTGGAGCCGAAGCGGCACTGCCTCACCTGTATGTCAGTGTCCTTCACAGGCTCGAGGGGCTCAAAGGTGGTGGCTGCGCTGAGACTCTCCAGTCGCTGGGAGATGTGGAAGATGTCCAGGCCCCGGGAGCCCAACAGGATAGACCTGAGGAAAGAAAATACAAGGGTGAAATGTTAAGCACTGATCTAGTTACACACAGACAAAAAGGATGTGAAAATAAGTGGTTAGTTACAACAATGAATAATTTTTGCGACATTAGTTTTCCATCTAAACAGCTTAAAAGTAGCCTAGAGGACCAGACCCAATCTGTATAAGGGTCTGGCCACGAATAACGTAATGGCCCAACTCAAGGGGCGGCATTTGAAAATCTCATCCAAAAAGGTCCGAGGTTCTACCGAGCATGTCAGTTTTGCCCCCAAAGCAAGTAATCCTCCTACTTCATCATAGGAACAGTTTACAACTGACAGACACTGACAGAGCAAGGCTATATAGCAATAAATTGAATGTGGGAACACTAAACATTCAGGGACGCAAATAGGTATAGTCAGGAAGAGGGACAACTTCTCATGGACATGCTGTGGTGCAATGGCACCAAATTCTTTTTGGGAATTCATTGGGTCCTAACTACACAGGGGCATTTGTCAAAAAATGTACATTTTGTAAATGTAAAAAGGCTGCTTAATGTACAGATCTGTACTGTGTCCATGCAGTTATCCTGGAGCAGGGTCTTACAGTGGGCAGAGCACACTGATGTGGTGAAATTAGGGCTGGGCGATATGGACCAAAAGTCATATCCCGATATATTTAGGTTGAATATCGATATACGATCTATATCCCGATATTTTTTCCGCAAAGTTAGAGCTGTAAAATTAAATGTTCAGTCAAATATGAGTAGTTTTATTGAAAACTCACTACTCAAATAACAATAAAATGTACACATAAACTGGAGTGCCTTTTTTTTAAATCAAAGCTCCGTAAGGTGCACATTTAAATAAAAAAAATATCTTAAATAAAAAAAGCCTATAAAATAAAATAGGCCAATCTTTTTCTGAAATAAATACATTTATATGAGAAAAGTAGCGTGCAGTTTCGCAGCAGTGCAGAGAGCTCCGGTCAGCAGCTTGCGTGGAGCAAGGATCATGGCGCAAATTTGAACTATATCGATATACGCGATATGGTCTAATTCCATATCGCATTTTAAAATATATCGATATATCGCCCAGCCCTAGGTGAAATCACCCCATTCTTTGACACAAACATCTGCGCTTCAGTGGGCAGTAACAGGTACGCCATGCTGTTGGAGGTGCAATTAAAAGGTGCATCACCATTGTGATAATATAGATAGGAGCTGGCTCAAAGAATAAAAAAGTATTTTTTTAGTTTTCGTAATTATCTATGTCTTCTGACACCGTTGCTACCATATGGTAACTATAACTAGCTATTTAATGTCTTTAGATTTCTTTATATCAGAGGTGCCCAATGTTGAGTTCCTCCGGTCAAGATTGTTTAAAGTTAATCACTCCTCTGAAATATTGCGATATCTTAAATATCGAAAGTAAAGTGCCTGTTTCAAAGTCAATGTCAGTGCATCTCAGTGCAGGTTTTGTTAAAATTGTTTGTTTCTTAATGAGATTTTCCTTTCCTCAAAATAAATTTGCTTCCCTTCAAGGTTGGATTTTTCCTAATTTTTTCATTGTGAGATTACAATAAATCACCAACAGATTATTTTTTATACCGTTTTTTAGTCAACTTTAGCAGAGGTGCCAATAATTCTGGAGGGTACTGTATAATATGACAATCAACTGTGCTGGACATAAAGTGACTAAAACAATACAATTTTGCATTCATTTCTTACGCATAAAGCTTTCACTGAAGCCTAGTTCACACCTGATTCTTGGGACAACTTATATCTGTCATATCTGAAAGAATATACGCCAATAAGAATGAAAAATGGTTGACAGTTATTGTGTTGTACTTCTCCATTGAAGTTATGAAGTTATTATGGTGACCCAGCAGATGAGCAGATGTATCCACCATAGACCCCTAATACACCCCCGGACTCACGCTTTGACATCGGCGGTGTCCTGAGAAGTTCGTGTGAGTGTGCGGGCTCGCAGTCTCTCTCCAGCCTGCTGGATCTCCTGGAGATTTCTCTCGACATGAGGCAACTCGGATACAGCCTCTGTCTCTGCCGCAAGTTGTTCTGCCTGTTGCAGAAGCTCCTCAAAGCCCTCCGCGTCCATGGCGAGGACTGTCAGAGCCCCCCCAAACAGTATTGGTATGGTATTATGTTAGTGACTGAAAGCGTTGTTTGTGTATCAACATCTATTCAGAACAGTGGCATCACAACATCAACATTCAGCAAGATAAACTGAATTTGAAAAGCTAACGGGTAAACAAGCTGTCAGGTAGGCTATGGCAAATGCTAGCTAACTCAAGGCTAAGTTAGCTAACCTTATCATACGCTCGCAAAGCTACTATTAAAGCAAGACATATCAGGTTTAAGTTACACTAACTTTGTAAAACAGGTAACAGCTACAGCTTAAGTTACAGCATCAAGTCCTAACCAGTGAAATAAATAAGGACTACAACTGACTAGCTAAGTACTCTGGCTAACTTGTAAGGCAACATGCGCCCATGTATTACTAAGGGCAGTTGGCTGGCTAACACTTGCAACCGGCCATGAGGTATAAAGGCAGATAATCAATAACGTTACCAAACTATAGATAATTATTACTGGGGTATGTGTATGCAGATATTGACTTACGTCAAGAATTAACTTTTCGTTTCCAATTTCGCTGTGCACTCCCTAAATGTCTGCTTAATTTCACTTATCCTGCTGTTCCCGGTATTAGCTTACAAGCAAAATAGACACGCTCCCGGTTCTCTGGAGCGTATACACTCATTGGTTCAACCAGTTCAACTTCCCCCCTAAACTCCGCCCGCGTTTTCTACGCAACATTATTTAAAATGGTACGATACAGTTACTGTACAGTAGCCTATAGGCCCACGTTTCTGATCACACACTCTGTGTAACAGCCAATTCGAAATACCTGATTATCTGTATGCAATAGAAATGACAGCCTATATGTGTGTGTGTGTGTGTGTGTGTGCGCTTCTGTCTATGAGATCCAGTAGCATTGTGATAAAGGAATGTTAAGGACAAGTTCCAGGAGCATTGTAGGCAATACTTGTCATAATGCTTCATAAGAGAAGCGTACCCTACCCAATGATTACAAAGTTTAAATGTAGAGAAATTATGTTTGCTTTGTTTCTCATTGGCTGTTGGCTTTTTCAGCCACCTTTACTGCAAATACTTGGAAATTCCAATTGCTCCTTCCAAATGACCACCTACCTAAAGGGTTTACCGCACTCACAGTAGCCTACAATGACCTAATGATGGAACTCTAAAGGAATGGTAAATCAAGTTCAACATCACTGTGATCCAATTTATAATAGCTATAATATATGTATATATTATGTATGATATATTTCAATAAAATGCAACTCAAAGTATAATTATTTTCACTGTTGATATTTGATAGTTGTCAGGGTCATCTTCAATCCATAAGATATACTGGAGGGTTTCCCCACCATAACCACCTTTTCACTGCGATGTCTGGGAGATCATAAGGCATCAGTGAACAAATTCCACACCTTGTGCTCAGTAAATAAACTTACCACAAAAAGTAAGGACATTTGTCTTTGGTAGATTATTTCTCTGTGGTAACAATTATTTTTGGCAATACATCTCATACCATTGGAAAGCCGGTTTAGTTCCCTTTCAAATGGTGCCCCACCATTTGAAGCGCTGCTGCTTATCCCATGTGCATGTTCCTTACAAATGGGGCACCATTTGAAAGGGTACTAAACAGGCTTTCAAACGGTATAAGATTTATTGCCATTAAGTATTGTTACTGCAGAGAAATAATCTACCAAACACAAAATTTACTTACTTCTGTGTAAAGTTTAGATCACTTTAAGATCTGACCCACAGTAATTAGGCCATTACACACCAAATTGGAACCCACCACAGCAGACTCTCAATATTCACCCTCAGATGCACGTTCCTGCTAAATTCATGAATGCTTAGGGCTGCCTCACTGTAATAAAGTGCATGAGGACTCGCTCACACCCCTTCTCCAAGTTACATTTATTCAGACTAAACTGCCACAACACAAGAAATGTGTTTGAATCACATTTTGGGTTGTCAATTTAGCAGTCATAGGTGCCATCCCAGACCTGTTTGAATAGCATTTTGAACACCCAGTCGCACTTAAGACATCTTAGATTGGACATTGATATTCAGCCCATGTTTTGGCCTACCTAACAAGCTTTCACACTGGTTGTTAGCATCATAAAGACAGCTAAAAATTAAGAACTTTTGCCAGATTAGGCTCAAATGTACAGTCTAACATCACCCACAATACCACAAGGTATACACAATATAAGGGGGACACAAAAAATTGATATTAGATAGACATTTATTCAACATAAATGAAAAAAGACATGTTCAATGACAAAACACCTTCTAAATGCAAGGCGACTTAGCATTGAGAAACCACAAGCAAGACAATCATGTTGGAAAAAAAGCGTTCAGGAATCTGCTATAGCTCATTGGCAGCAACTGGAATCACATGCGTTGTCCTTGCACACGCATCCAGATGCGCACTTGCTGCAGCCGGATGGACAGCAGGTGCAGCAGCCTGTGGAGAAGGTCAGACAGAAAAGTCAGCAAAACTAACAGAACGTGGACAGTGAAAAAAAAAAAAAGAACACTATACAATTAGTCAGCTACCCTCATACACGGATACAATGAACTCCATTCAGACCGACTTGGACAAGGCCATACATAAGACATTGGTTTTAGAGCATCACTCAAGAGGGGTTGCAGATAAATTACGAAAAGGGAATACTCACTCTTCTTGCAAGAGGTACACTGACAGTTAGTGCACTTGCAGGTGGCACCGCAGTTGCAAGTCCCAGCTGCAAAGAGAAAACAGTCGTTATACAAAACAGCGTCATAAAGATGATTGACACTGACAACAAGGACAAGAGCCATTTGACAAAACTCTAAAGGGAATGCGTGATAAAATAAGGTATGCTACTTACTCTTGGAGCATTCGCAGGGATCCATTTTATCGACGTTTTCCTTCTTCCAAAAGGCTTCAAGAGTAGCGAGCAGGTTATGACTTCTCGTCTGTGAGTCGCTGGTGAATGTAGTGACTAGACACACGCACGCCTTGTTTTATAGCTGGGGACACCAAGAGGCCGAGTGCAAAATTGTTTTCAGCTGCACACGGTTTAGGCAGATTGGCAATCACGCACCATCATCATACTGTGTGAAAATCATTAAACTATCATCAGCTGCACCCCGCCTTAAGTTAGTTCGCTTCGTCTTCGGCTTGTCATGTTATATAATGTGCATCGCTTGCTGTAACGACTGAATATCAATTGCCCCCTATTTAGTCCATTGCGTAACTGTATTGACACCAGGCTGTAGTATTTGTTGTTGTTTTGAACTGTGTTGACATTGCTGCTATAACAAATGCATTGAGGAAAATAATACTACAATTAATAGAGACAACTTAAATAGGACTATAACTTTAGACCCACTGATTTAAATTAAATATAGCCACATTTTAGACCAACATAGGCTACATAGCCAAATTGCCTGCTGTAGCCTAATATTTTTCACTATTATTATATGTTACCATGTACAGTAGGCTAGGCTATATTGTAGCCTAGGCTATAGGCTAATGACTCATATTGAACTCATTGATCACGTGGGCACTGAACGTTTTAAATGGTGTTTTAGGGAACATAGAAAACCCTTTTCCAATCACACGTAGGCGACTAGTCCTATTCCAACAATACTTGGACATTCATTGTCACCCCTTTTGTCATTAGCCTAATTCCTGGAATTTGTGGCAAAGGCAGTGGCTCGCCTCTGCACACGAGCCTACTTCCGATTCAGAGGCTACATTGTTGTTGGGAAAGGAACGTCTGCTGGCCGTGTCTGCGCTCGGTAGCCTATGTGCTGTGGGCAGAACAAACAAATCACAAGTGAATCACTTTGCACTCGTTCTCTAGCTCGTGGCCGCAGTAATTTTCCGTTATTTCTTCACCGCCAATAGTTGGGAAGGACATCACGTGCAGTTCAAGGGGAGACCACGATTATAAAAACATTGTAGTGATTCAAATGTTTTCTGTGTTGTGGGCTATAAAAGTGCATAGCTGTCAACATTGAGCTTTGAAAATAAGGGAGATTTCCCGGGTTTCTCACTCAGAATACGGGGAAAATGTCAACATTCGTCCCCCAACGTTGGAAGGGTTGTAATTGTTAGGCGTAAATAAAGCCTACTTTATTTACGCCTAACAACAGCCTATATTAATTTGGTCAACTTTATACAGCCCTAGCAAGGCTAAAGTTCTGTAGCCTAATCGATGACCCTGTGCGCTGTCATTCTCTCTCCTGCGCAAACAAAATGTGTGCGTTCCAAGTAAAGTAACCTAGTGCGTAATTCTTCATTAAGTTGAACAAATACATTTGGTTATTTTAGAGAGAAAATATAAATAGCCTGTCATGCAGTTTATGGGCTACAGTGCAGAGTTGGGAAGTTATGGTAGGCCAACTTGGAGTGAATATACAAACAGGGGGAATTATTTCTCTACTCGTAGCTGAGTGGTAGGCCGATACACACAGTGCGTGCGGCCGTACACTATGCAAGTGCCACTGAATCGTGCTCTCACGACAACCACGCCGTCATCTTAAATATTCTCACTGTCGCCTTCAAGCAAGCAAAACGATGCTTTGAAAACATGTTTCGTTGGAAAGGCAACGGTGTAGCAAAAGGACAACAGTTTGAGACTGACAAGTCCGATGGTAGAGCTAATGTTATGAGATTGTTAAAATACGGGATATTTACGGGAAAATATTAAAACGGGAAGACAGCGGGAAAAAAGTTAATAAGATAGCCTAATTGGTAATATTACCACACTATTTTAAATATAAATGTTCATGAATAAATCAGAGTCTCAAAGTTCGTAGGCTAAGATTTTAACAGCCTGTAAAATGACAATTACGTCATATAGTCAGCTGAGGCTTGACAATGAGGGTACGTTCACGAAGTCTGGTGGTAGTTTGGCTGTGCTGTCAGCCAACTGCGTTTATGGGTGAGGAAACGTATCCCTACTCATTTACAAGACAAATTTGTCGAGTTTCTCTGCAAAAACAAATATGAACGTAGAATGGACCATTTGAAAATGCACTGACTTTGAACGTATGAACTGGCTTATCCAATTTGTGTAGCTTTCTAGTCCGCTCACCTGGGTTATTGAACACGCCCTGAGAAAACCTCCTCTGATTGCTTGAACGCATCCTTGCCTGCATCTGCACAGTCTCTGCAACTTATTTCTGGCATAGGTTGGACGCTTGGTAAGATTTTTTAAACATAACTGATTGTCAAACTGTACATGCAAATGAGGTCAACACTAGACGTTTTGATGTAACGTGCGCTAACTATTTGCCAGTTGATTAGCCAGCTCTTCCTAGCTGAGCTAGCTCAGCTAGCATAGCTCAGCTAACGTTTAGTTTTAGAGAATTTAGCATGTACCTATTGCTAATATTAACAGTCGAAGTTGTTCATTATCTACTGCAGTTATACATGTAAATCCTCCTGATATGTTAAACATAATAAAACATTAGCAGCTACAATTGTAATGTTGGGTGAAGCTGGAAAGCAAAAAACAGGGATTACAGTAGAAGCTTTGACAAGCGGCCTTGCGTTGCTTAGTAACGCACCCCCTACCGAGTGCAAAGCACAAATAAGCGCATTATAACATTAAGGAACTCGCTAGATCAACCTGTAGCAGACTAACTAAACTTTCTGTAAATATTCTGTCCTGCCGGTATATGTACACCATATAAGAACTCATTCTAAATGTCCAACTGAGAACGTATAACAGGTTGGGGACCTCGCAAACACATGTACACATGAACACGTTACATACATGTAAGCTTGGAGTGATATCTAGCAGAAATCGAGCAAGATTGAAGCCATAAAGAACACACCAGAGCCCGTTTAGACATTCTCTGAACACACACACATATAGCCTACCTAGCATTTGGCTTGGCAAATAGCCTACGTAAAATACTGCCCATTGACAAATCATTCTTATGAGATTAATCGGGTTGTCATCTGATTCAGCCATACATCTCTAGTCTGTAACATGCCAAAGTGACTGTTGAAAGTAGATAATCTCCAATCTCTCAGTGTTTTACGTGTCTCATTTTGTTTTTTGTGCTTCTAGGGTGGGTGCCATCATGTTGGTCCCAATCTTTACCCTCAAACTGAACCACAAAATCAACCCACGCATGGTGACGATGGGCAAGTTTGATGGCATCCATCCATGTCTGACAGCAGCCACACAAGCTGGGAAGGTATAGCTGTGTTAAAATATATGGGGAAAAAGATCAGTTAGCTCTGTTCAAAACTAGACTGAAATGATGGTGTCTTTGACATGGTTATCTTTTACCAAAATGTGAAACCCCTAGTTATATAATTACAGTGACACAGCACCATTTCCCCTCTCTGTTGCTACTATTCCACTCTCCATCCAGGTGTTCATCCACAACCCCCACACACGGGGCCAAAGGCAGGCAGCCCATCGTCTGAGCCAGAGCGCCCAGGACTCAGACATCTCGCTCCTCAACATCAACCAGGCAGTCAGCTGCCTCACAGCGGGCTCCCTGGGACCCAACACCACTGGACACACCCTGCTGGTGGGCTCCCAGACCAACCTGCTGGCCTACGACGTGCACGACAATGCTGATATCTTCTACAGAGAGGTGAGAGAGGGTGATTAAAATCCTGCTTGTTTTCTGCTGATTCAGAAATGCAGTCTGTTGTATTTCCAAAACAAATTTCTTGAGTGATATCTTTTGAGCTGCTGTAGGCTTTTAAAATGTTTGTGGAAGAGCCCCGTTCTAGGCCAAGATTTATTAATTTCAGTCTTTGGCTATCCATTTTTCTGTATAATGTGTAATGTATCTAATACTTATGTAGGCTAATTTATATTAAAAAGGTATTGTGTATTATTTGTAAACAGGATAACTTGTGTATTATGTCTTTTTGCAGGTAACAGATGGGGCAAATGCGATTGTTTTGGGGAAGCTGGGGGACATCTCTTACCCCCTGGCCATCATTGGGGGTAACTGTGCCCTGCAAGGGTTTGACTATGAAGGGAACGACCAGTTCTGGACGGTACAGTGCACCTCTGCTCTACTGTTTAAAGTCCTTTGTTTTACAGAACAATTACACAAATTAATATCAATATTTTAAGTGAGATCAATGATATTGCTTTTGAACACATTCTTGTAATATTATTTCTGTCTTGTCTTTTAGATGGCATTATTACTACAATGTGATTTTAGAGACACAATGAATATACATTGTTATTTAATACTCTGCCTATCTAATCTATTTTGTGCATTGAGTTTCTTTGCTTTGTGGTAGTGAATGAGTTACAACATAGCAGTTGCTCAAGGAAGATTGGAGTTAAGTGTGTGAACTTAAATGTGCGATTTGTAGGATTGTTACCGAATGTTCTGTATGCCAAAATCATAACACTGGTGAACGTTCTCAAGACTACCAGACGCGAGCCTTTTCTGGGTTGCCAGATGTAATGAAGACTTAGCTAACGTTAGTTGACCTGCAGCTGCTTTAACGTTTCTCCAACCATGACCCAGCTACACATTACGGAAACAGTGAAAACAAAAAAATACCTCTCTTACCAACGTAACATATTTAGCTGAAGTTAGCGATGCAGATGAAGTTTAGCCTAGGCTACCTGTTGTGGAGAAATATGGCCAGCTCTGCATCAGACTTGATTTTAGAGACACAATGAATATACATTGTTATTAATTATTTGATAATGCCTATCTAATCTATTTAGTGCATTGAGTTTCTTGATGAAGACGTCACCATCTCAGGAAGCTCCTCCGATGTCCACTTAATTTGTTTCTTGTTTTAATTTTGGAAATTTGCCTGCCTCTCGTAGGCGTTCATGACTACAACTGACAGCTGTTGACAGTTGGCCTTTGCTAATTTGGCAACCCAAATAGGAGGATGCGCTAGCCCATTATTAATACGCTATTCTAGAATTAATCATTCAAAACAAATGAAAATTCCAAGAGATTCCGCCTGTAACTCATTTTTTTTCATGGGTTTAACAGGGTTTTACCGGTTAGATTAATGTTGTCAAATAAGCCATTACTTCAATTAATCGTGTTTCCTTACTCTCTGACAACATATGGTGATCATTTTTGGAATGGTTAAAGTTTATTTTCCATTATTTCCTACATACTGGTCCTTTAAGTGATGACAACTTGTTATCTGTATGTAAGCACTTTCTGAAACAAAAGAAATGTTAAGAGTGGACTGAAATGCTTAGTTCGCTCTCAACAATAAAGCAATCAGAAAATTATTGCGGTAGCTACTTTGACCTACCAGCACCTAGTAACCTGAAGTAGCTGTGGACAGGGATTTTCGTTTTAAAATAGTTATTTGTTTGCATGCATTTATTTATGTAGGTGTACCTTTTTTACCAAATTAAATTGTGTGTTTTTGATAGTAGCATTATTGCATAAAGCAAATGAAAGTCTCTCAAGACAGTTCCAGAAACATCTTGTGAAACCCTCCATACTGTCATAAAACTCTGAGATAATGGTTACTTCATGGGTGCAGGTCACTGGAGATAACGTCCGGTCACTAGTGCTGTTTGACTTCACTGGCGATGGGAAGAACGAGGTGTGTTTTCAGGATCATTAACTATTAATTATTTCAGGATCATTAACTATTAATTTGGACTTAAGTGCTGTATTTATATAGTTGAATAGTATATAGCAGTTGTGACAAAACTGATCTATTTTGAAATATCTTTCTCTCATCCATCTTGTATGGTGCATGGCAATTCTACACATTTTTTTTATTGCTGTTTTCTTTTCAGCTTGTTGTTGGATCTGAAGACTTTGACATCAGAGTCTTCAAAGAGGATGAGTTGGTGTCTGAGATGGCGGAAAACGAGGTACTGTGTTTTGCTAAAATGATGTGTCACACAGAGGGACATTCACTTCTCTGTGGTCGGCTGCTGTGTGCAGTTCTCATAGAAAGAGGGAACAATGAGTGCCTCTTGTCTCTGCTCTGTCTCTGCAGACGGTCACGTCCCTCTGTCACATGCACGGCAGCAGGTTTGGTTATGCTCTGGCCAATGGCACCGTGGGAGTTTACGACCGCACTGCCCGCTACTGGAGAATCAAGGTACTGCAGCGCTGTGAAGAACTGTTCTTTGTGTCAGCATTCTGGTGTAGCTTGCACAATTGTGTTGGGAATTACAGAGTACCTCATGATGACTGTAGTATCACAGGGCAGCGACTCTGTGATACTTGATACATTGCAGGAAAGTCATATATAGTACATTACAATATCTATGAGACTTAAGAAAAAGAAAAGAAAAGAAAAAAAAACAGGAATTATGTATTTATTCCAAGTGCAGCCCTTGCATGGAGTCCTTGCACTGTCTGTCATTTTCTCCCTGTACGTTTCTTATTCACAGTTCACTTCCTCATACATTTGATAAGCACTGTTATGAGAAATCATGAAGACGTGACTGGTCAGTAAAATAGATGGAGGCTATCTAAGGTGATATGATGCATCACATGCACCTTGGGATACGATATAATGATATCAATATTGTCCTACCCCTATTGCACAACCCAAAAAACATTGGAATTAATAACAAATCAGAAGTGCGATTCCTTGAACAGAGACGAAGGTTCGCAGCGAACATGTTTGTCTGAACAGATGCATTAAATTTGAATTGCATTTTGAATGATTTGGTGTAAACCTTCCATCTCAATGGTAACTCTCCGTTCAACTTCCAACATGTTTGCAACTACTACTAACTGTTTAAAAGTGGCCCTTAAATTTTAGGGGAACATCTCTAAGAAAATTGCAAGTATACTCTGTAAAATAGTTACTCTGTAAAATAGTTACTCTGTTTTGTTAATGATGAATGTCACAACCATTAAAGTACATTACAGTATTGTAGAAGCAGTATTGAGGTTGGATTATATTTGTCTAATGTGTATATCCTGATGCTTTTAAATATTCTGTCAGAGGGTGCATAAGAGGACGAGATGAAATATTGAGACAATTTGAAGTGTTGTGAAACAGACAGTGGAAAATTTGCATTTAGCAGTTAAAATTGAATTTAGTCACATCCTGTGAATGCACAATACATTTCATAGAAATGATTTTGCAAAAATTCTGTGGTTGATTTTCAAACATGTCAAGTAAGCATTTCCTCTTTCATCTGCAGTCCAAAAACCACGCCATGAGCATCCATGCTTTCGACCTCAATGCTGACGGAGTCGTGGAACTCATCACTGGGTGGTCCAATGGGAAGGTAAGGTCAAGAGAAGTCAGCCTATGTGTGAGGGTCAATGATGTATGCACCCTTTATATTCTTCAGACGTGACTTTAAAAAGAAGAGACTGACTAGAAAGGCACTCACACAGCCAAAGGCCAACAGTAATTCCTTTTCTTTTATAGTTAAAGTTGAAGTTGACCGATATTTAGCAGACGCTTTATCCAAGGTGACACAGTCTCACAACATTGGGCTCGGGTATCGAACCTCAACCTCGGTTGACCGATTGTCAGTCAGTGACGTTTCCGCTGTTCTACACTGCTGCCAATAATGCTGTATCTCACAATGTAAACAAAACTAATGTCTAAAGCAGCAAAAGCACAACTCATTTTATGCTTTTTGAAACATTCATACAATTTTTACACAGACAGAATTAACATATCTTGGTCAGTGTACACACTAATTAGGCCTCGTGTTCCATGTAGATTGACGCGCGTAGTGACCGGACAGGAGAGGTGATCTTCAAGGATAACTTCTCGTCCTCTGTTGCGGGAGTGGTGGAGGGAGACTACCGTATGGACGGACAGATCCAGCTCATCTGCACCTCTGTAGAGGGGGAGGGTAAACACACAAAACATTATCAGTAGCCTTTGTGTACGGAAGGTGCTTCAGAAATAGTTTTATCTTGCCTGCTTGTACTGGTTTATGAAGTTATATCTTTAGAATAGTATAAATTAGGGCTATATTAGAAATTATCTAATGACTGATAGTATGATAATGAAATGTTTGAATTATATGTGTGTGTGTGTGTGTGTGTGTGTGTGTGTGTTTTACTCTAGTGCGTGGCTACCTGCCTGCCAGTAAGGAGATGAAGGGGAACCTGATGGACTCTAGTGTGGAGCAGGACTTGATCCGTGAGCTGAGCCAACGCAAACAGAACCTCTTACTAGAGCTACGCAACTACGAGGAGAATGCCAAGGTACACACACACACACACACACACACACACACACACACACACACACACACACACACACACACACACACACACACACTTTAGTAATTTAATTTCTCTAGATCAAATGACAACTGTGTTTAAGCATAATAGGTTGATATGTAGCAGCCTGTAGAGATTTGACTTAATCCAGTTGTCCTGCAGTGACGTGCAATGATCTGCTGTTGTCTTGATAATATAATGTCAATATTTTTGTAATACACACTTTATTTTGTTAAATAGTATCAACAAGAGCCGTGTACATGGTAAAGGTTTCCTTGTGTTTTGAGTTTAGTATTCCTCTGTAGCTGTAGTGTACACAGACATGTTTATAAGCATGTGGTTTTGTGATGAAGCTCAGCCTGGATGCGTATGGCTTCTTCTGAAGAGTGTGCTCAGTTCAACCACAGACCGGTTGTGTGAGACTGTGGGACACTAACACCACACATCAACAGCAGTGCTTTCCAATAATAAGGCTTTGCGTTTTGGTGACCTCATATTTTACTACCGTGGCTACTAAGACCGTGTTTCCAATACTCAGGCGTTGCTGGCACACAGGCACCATTCAGATGTGTGAGAGTGAAAGCGCCCTACATTTTATTGATGGGCCACGAGCACAGTTGGGCACAGACAGTAGACTGTCTCACGCATGAACTAACGTGATCATGTGGCATGGCGAAGCACTAGGCTGACACACCCAGAGTTCTGCTTAGTATCCTGGGTTTAGAATTTTAGGCCTTCATTGAAATTTTACACATTAGATTATAATATTGCATTTAATTTGCATTTAGGTTGGACAAAATGTCATAATAGTATTGATCCCTGTAGTGTGTAACTGATTCAGACAGAATCATATGATTGTGTGTAATCTTTTGATAAAACAAGTCCTCAGTAAAGGAAAACGTTTTTTGCAAAGCTTTGCCATTTTTGCTTATTGCCCATCAAAAAAGTCCCAAGGTGTTAGAGACTGAAAATGCTGTCCAAAGCCACTCATGTGAATGTGCCAATGAGGAAAAAAACAAAAGGTTACTATAATGAGCAGAATTGTCCAGTGCTTTCCAAGGATATAGGGTTAAAACATGGGAGGAGTCTTAGACCAGGAAAGCACACCTCTGAGCATGTGCACGTGTGCGTGCACTATACACGCGTACACATAGAAATCCCATGGGTCCGATGAACACTAATATTTTAACAACCTCAGACACGCACAGAGCGGCCAACAAAAACACTCCCAAGATCCACGCAGGCACCGACTTGTCTCCTGTTGGAGACTGAAGCGTGTGGTTGTTCTCTCTCTAGTTTGGGCAAAATGGGCCAAGCTCAGCTCTGCCCCCTTATCCTTGGCCATTTCATGCAATTAAACTTGCCTCCTCATATTTTTAATAGAGCAGCCTGAAGCCTCATGCAGACATACAGCGATTTGCTCATCGACCATTGTTTGTTGCCACAAAAGTTTAAATTAGTTTAAATTTGGCGCGCACCGTTTTGTGTCACCTTTTGGTTATTTCGCCTCTTAACGCTATAAGTGGCTGAATTTTATTAAAGGTGCTCTAAGCGATGTTGGGTAACGTCACTTTTGTTGACGTTCAAACAAGAGAGCTAGCTCGCTACTCCCTCCCCCTTCCTCCAGTGCAATTGAAACTCTCCTAAACGCGCATCTCGTCGGTGATTGGCTGGAGTTTGTATGTTTTTATGGTCCAGGCTGGACCAAGTTGTTTTTGTTTCCGTTTTTGGAGCCTGGGCTGTCCACAGAGACCGCATTTTTTTACAGTGTATTCAGGGCACAGGCAGCTAGTGGATGGTGAGGTGATGTTTGCTGTATGTGACAACAAATGTTTTAGCTTAGAAACCACGTAACATCGCTTAGAGCACCTTTAACATTGTGTTGTCATAGCTGCTAGCCTATTCCTGTCACAATGTGGCTAGCCGTTTAGGTCTCCAAAGCCTGTCCTGCTATCATCATCTTGCCTCCATAAGCCTGTTTCATTTGTATGTCAGTTGTTTAGTCTTCTCTGTTATTCTGCTGCTTGCTGTGTTCCAGGCCACTCTAGGAGCGTCTGAAGGGGACTCGGGGATGGGCGTCATCCCGGCCAACACCCAGCTCCAGACCGCCCTCGCTGTCCGTGCCGCTACGGAGAGCCAGAGGGCCCACATAGAGCTGAGCATCTCCACCCCAAACGGTACTGGCTGGCAATACCGGCCTGGGGAAAAGAGTCCCGCTGCACACAGTGCAAGTGAAGCACGTCTCGTTTTTTTCCCAGAAACCATCATCCAGGCCGTGCTGATCTTCGCCGAGGGCATCTTCGAAGGCGAGAGTCACGTGGTGCACCCGAGTGCCCAGAATCTCTCCGGCTGCGTGTGTGTCCCCATCATCCCCCCCAAAGACATCCCCGTCGACCTGCACGTCAAAGCCTTTGTGGGAGGGAAAAACAGGTACACATCTCCCTACAAAAATTCACCACTGCTTTCATTATCCAAGTTCGAACACATCAACACTTTACATCCATGTGGTGGGGATACATACGTAACAAAATGGAATGGAGCATCCAGTTTTTTTTAACCAAAAAAAGAGATTGATCTTTCATCATCACTGTCGGTTAAATATCAGAGCACCTTCATGAAAAAAGAAGAATAGGGGTTATGTATTCTGATACTTTGTAGCAAGTTTATTTTTAAATGTTCTACCGATAATGTTTTCCGCAGCACACAGTTTCATGTGTTTGAGATCACTCGGCAGCTGCCTCGCTTCTCCATGTATGACCTGAGCGTGGACCCAGACGCCCCTCAGCCAACGGGGCGCGTGACCTTCAGCATTAATGATCGACCCCAGAGGGTGAGCACATGAGGAATACATATACACAAACACACACTCCCGCACATGAGGAACACACACGCACACAAGTACAAATCTAGACTGTTTTAGCAGGCCCATTTTTTTTTTTTTTTGTGTCCTAAAATATTATCTCGCTGTACAACTCTGTGGAAGTGACTGTTGGTTTGTGTGTGTGTGATTGGTCAGGTGGTCATGTGGTTGAACCAGAACTTCCTGCTGCCAGAAGGCATCGAAAGTCCGGATGTGACCTTCACATGTCTACGTGGCGGAGGGCTGCTCAGCATCAGCATGCAGTCAAGTGGAGAGGTGTGTGTTTGTGTTTGTGTTTGTTGTGTGTGTGTGTGTGTGTGTGTGTGTGTGTGTGTCTCTCTCTCTGTGTCTGTGTATGTCTGTGTGCGTGTGTTTGTGTCTCTCTGTGTCTGTGTGTGTGTTTATGTGTGTCCAGTGATGCATACACACTATAGTTAGGTTGTGACTGTGTTGTATGGTCACTTTTTGAACTGTATTGATACATGTTAAACAGTGTAGATACGTGTCATTTTTGCTAAATGTATAATCAAAAATCCACTGCAGTGCAGAGTTGCCTTCATCTAACTGGATGAGATGAACGCTCAGTTGTGACTCATATAAATCTATTCCATCAGATCACACTTAATACAGACGACATTGATCTGGCGGGGGATCTGGTCCAATCACTGACCTCCTTTTTAGCTATTGAAGACCTGCAGGCAGAGGCAGACTTTCCTAGCTACTTTCAGGAGCTCAGAACTACCCTGACTGAGGTGAGTTGTGTGTGTGTGTGTGTGTGTGTGTGTGTGTGTGTGTGTGTGTGTGTGTGTGTCCACAGTTAAGTTACTTCTTTGAGAATACACTCTGAATCTAAATAGGCTGACTGAGTTCATGTCTGACAGCAGTAACACCATGTGCTCAATGTTTAACTTCTTTAATGTTTTACTCTTGAGTAGTGTGACCACTACGGTGCCAGTGTGCAGAGTTTTTCTAAGCAATAGAGAGTGAGTAATTGAGTGCCGTGCTAAGCCATGCACATAGGCTTTGGGGAAACCCCTGGGGCATGTTTAGTGTTGAAGGCTTGGCTAAAGGCCCAAACAGCTGCAGTTCCTCGAGACAACCACACTTCCGTCCTCTAGATACAGCATCTGCAGTTCCCACTTTACTCTCTTTGGACTTAGCGTGGCAGATGTCGAGCAACAATGCCACTGTGTTATCCTAGCTTGCCTCCCACCCTCATGCACCTGAGGCATCCGCTGCCAAGGGACCAGCTTCCTATAGAGAGGAAATACACTGGCAAACTGAAATGTGCGGCCTCACATCTGATGGTTGCTGTAGTAAGGAATCGTAGTGAGTTCCCTGAAAACTCACGGTAGCCAGATGTTTAGCCAGATTTTTAGCCAGATTTTTAGCCATCCTGTATATCCTGTTCAAGCACACAAGGTTCCTTTGGCTTTCTGAAGTACTACACGTTCATTAATAATCGTTGTTCTAAAATTGTACGCCCAACACCCAGATTGTTGTACTGCTCTGCTGCCTGCCTCTCTGAATGTGCCTCTGTCTTACTGCATGCATAACAGTGGTAGCAGCACTTAGAAATGTCTTTATCTTGTGTACACTTATTTCTTTCACCACAGGATAGAGAGAAACGTTTTTCTGATTCTTCTGCATGTCTGGTACATGTGGAGAAATAGACAATAAAGCTGACTTTGACTTTGAATTAATTGAATCTCAATTTTTACACCTAGCTGCACCTAAACCACTTTGGAACCCCTGGCTTCCTGAATGTCCGTATATGTGCATTAATGGTGCTTGTCCTTATGTGTTGTTTTCCGCAGGTGGACGAGTTCCACTCTGTTCACCAGAAGCTGACGGCCGCCATGGCGGACCATTCCAATCACATCCGCAACATGCTGGTGCAGGCGGAGGACGCCAGGCTCATGGGAGACATGTGAGTGCACTGCCCCCTCTGCCTCGGAGGAGCCACTGCTTCAGCAGGACCCTGGAATCAGATCTCTCTTAAAAAAATGCTTTTAGTATCAGCAGTGAGACTTTGACACATCAGAGTTTAAAACGTTCAAAATAATATGCCATTCTGAATGAAGACATTTTAAATCTACTGTGAGGAGCACACACACTCACCTACACACCGCCACTGCCGCACATTGGTTCATTTCCCTTTATTTTGGCTCACCCCCAATACCAAAAACGACCTAAAATGACCTAAGCTGACATTTTTGCAGAGCCAGGTAAAGTTCTCTCGACGATGACTATTTCTTATCTCACTTGCTCTCCACTCTCTGTATCTCGGTCTTCTCCTGTGCTCTTGTACAGGAGGACCATGAAGAAGCGATTCATCGAACTCTATGACCTGAACAGGGACCTGGTCAATGAGTACAAGATCCGCTCCAACAACCACAACGCGCTGCTCGCCTGCCTCAAATCCGTCAACCAGGCCATACAGCGGGCCGGCCGACTCAGAGGTGTGTGAGGGTTGGGCATGGGCTCAGAGGTGTGTGAGGGTTGGGAGATGGGCTCAGAGGTGTGTGAGGGTTAGGACATGGGCTCAGAGGTGTGTGAGGGTTGGGACATGGGCTCAGAGGTGTGTAAGGGTTGGGCATGGGCTCAGAGGTGTGTGAGGGTTGGGAGATGGGCTCAGAGGTGTGTGAGGGTGTGTGAGGGTTAGGACATGGGCTCAGAGGTGTGTGAGGGTGTGTGAGGGTTAGGACATGGGCTCAGAGGTGTGTGAGGGTTGGGGCATGGGCTCAGAGGTGTGTGAGGACTGGGACATGGGCTCAGAGGTGTGTGAGGGTTGGGCATGGGCTCAGAGGTGTGTGAGGGTTGGGACATGGGCTCAGAGGTGAGGGTGGGGCATGGGCTCAGACTGGGAGGGTTAGGACAGGAGGTGTGTGCATCAGAGGTGTGTGTTGGGCATGGGCTCAGATATGTGTGAGGGTTGGGCATGGGCTCAGATATGTGTGAGGGTTGGAGGCATGGGCTCAGAGGTGTGTGAGGGTTGGGACATGGGCTCAGAGGTGTGTGAGGGTGTGTGAGGGTTGGGGCATTGGCTCAAAGGTGTGTGAGGGTTGGGGCATGGGCTCAGATATGTGTGAGGGTTGGGACATGGGCTCAGAGGTGTGTGAGGGTGTGTGAGGGTTAGGACTTGGGCTTAGAGGTGTGTGAGGGTGTGTGAGGGTTGGGGCATGGGCTCAGATATGTGTGAGGGTTGGGCATGGGCTCAGAGGTGTGAGGGTTGGGAGATGGGCTCAGAGGTGTGTGAGGTTGGGCATGGGCTCAGATATGTGTGAGGGTTGGGCATGGGCTCAGAGGTGTGAGGACTGGGACATGGGCTCAGAGGTGTGTGAGGGTTAGGACATGGGCTCAGAGGTGTGAGGGTTGGGACATGGGCTCAGAGGTGTGTGAGGGTTGGGACATGGGCTCAGAGGTGTGTGAGGGTTAGGACATGGGCTCAGAGGTGTGAGGGTTGGGACATGGGCTCAGAGGTGTGTGAGGTTGGGCATGGGCTCAGATATGTGTGAGGGTTGGGCATGGGCTCAGATATGTGTGAGGGTTGGGACATGGGCTCAGAGGTGTGTGAGGTTGGGACATGGGCTCAGAGGTGTGTGTGAGGGTTGGGCATGGGCTCAGATATGTGTGAGGGTTGGGCATGGGCTCAGATATGTGTGAGGGTTGGGACATGGGCTCAGAGGTGTGTGAGGTTGGGCATGGGCTCAGATATGTGTGAGGGTTGGGCATGGGCTCAGATATGTGTGAGGGTTGGGCATGGGCTCAGATATGTGTGAGGGTTGGGCATGGGCTCAGATATGTGTGAGGGTTGGGCATGGGCTCAGATATGTGTGAGGGTTGGGCATGGGCTCAGAGGTGTGTGAGGTTGGGCATGGGCTCAGAGGTGTGTGAGGGTTAGGACATGGGCTCAGAGGTGTGTGAGGTTGGGCATGGGCTCAGATATGTGTGAGGGTTGGGACATGGGCTCAGAGGTGTGAGGGTTGGGAGATGGGCTCAGAGGTGTGTGAGGTTGGGCATGGGCTCAGATATGTGTGAGGGTTGGGCATGGGCTCAGAGGTGTGAGGACTGGGACATGGGCTCAGAAGGTGTGTGAGGGTTGGGCATGGGCTCAGAAGGTGTGTGAGGGGTTGGGAGATGGGCTCAGGGTGTGTGAGGGGTTGGGACATGGGCTCAGAGGTGTGTGAGGGTTGGGACATGGGCTCAGAGGTGTGTAAAGGGTTAGGCATAAACTCAAAGTGTATATGAGTTGGGAGAATAAACTCAGAGGTGTGTGAGGGTGTGTAGGTTGAACATGGACTCAGAAATTAATAAGGGGGTAATGTGAGGGGGCCAAGACATAAACTCTCAAAGGTGTGTGAGGGTTGGGGACATAGGCTCAAAGGGTGTGTGAGACTGGGACATAAACTCAGAGGTGTGTGAAGGCTTGGGCATAAACTCAGAAATTAATGTAAGGGAGTTGGGACATGGGCTTAAAGGTGTGTGAGAGTGTGTGAAAGGGTTGGGGCTTAAACCTCAAAGAGTGTGTGAGGGTAATGGGGCATTTAGAGGCTCAGATATGTGTGAGGGTTGGGACATGGACTCAGAGAATGCGTTCTTGAACCGGGTTCAGTTCAAACTTTTTTAAAACCTTGGTGCTATCTAGTGAACCAGCCTGCATTTCCACCAGATTTGAATGGAACCAAGGCTGTGTCATCAACAGAGGGTGTTGAATGAGTTCATGATGTTCATAAACAGGAGATAGGCCTAATGATATGACAGTAGTCCTTGATTAATAATTTATTGCATGTATTTCTTCTTTTTTAAAACCAATAGCTCTGTTTATATTGTTGGTCCAGGCTAAGCCCTGTTTAAGCCAAGCCTAGTAGGCCACTGTATGATTTAAACGCTCATTGGGCCAGGAGCTTAAGTGCCAGGTTTGCCCCACCATGCAAACAGAGCTACAGGTCAAGCGTATGCTTCATCATGTGTCAAACCTATAACTAATATTGTTAAATGCACCACTTGGTACGCTTGTTGCTTGTGGTTGAAATCAGCAATGTTGTCTCAGTGTTTTGAGTGTAATCTGGCTTTGTCTTTCTCAGTGGGGAAACCGAAGAACCAGGTCATCTCTGCATGTCGAGACGCCATAAAGAACAATAACGTCAACGCCCTGTTCAAAATCATGAAAGCAGGAACTGCCTCTAGCTGAGCCCCCTTCGCCCCCTCGACTGACCTCCACTCAGGGCCGGTACCCACTGCAATGTTGATACACTACAAATCATTGGTACATCTCTCTCACTCCGTCCATCCCTCCTTCTCTTCTCTTTCTTTCTATTTCCCCTCTATCTTTCTCTCTCTCACTTCTAATCATTGTGGGGCAAAAAATGTTTCTGGCCACCTAGGAGAAAAACGAAAGAGGAAGGTTGCTTAAACGTTTCTCACCTTAAGCCTTGAGGAAGGATGGTTCGGAGATGATAAATAGTGCACTACTTATTACTTGTTGAGGGAACATGTTGAAATGGGAAAGACAGGAGTATTTTTTATAGGATAAAATATATGAATAATGGTGTGGTGAAGTTGTAAATGTTATTTTAGCCAAAGGAATGTATACTTTTTCATTGTTTACAAGAGAATTGTGTGGTGCATCATTTATACCTGTACTTTTGCAGTTTGTAAATAGAGAGTCATTGTTACGCTGTTTGCGTATGCAAACTTTGAATAAAAAGATATTGTGTGGAAAAACACGTCCTTTTCTTTCTCCCTTTTCCCAGACCCGCAGAACACTGTGTGTTTGTTGGCACTGTACTTTATTGGAGGGGGGAGGTGGGCGGTATTGGGTGTGTAATTGTTGCCACTTCTGAATGTAGTAGGGACAAGTTGCACATGTGGTGCAGAAAATCCATGACATCAATCACCGCGGAAGCGGACAGCCTGACCAGCCATTCTCTCATGCGCGGCCTACTTCGCAGTGTCTCAAGGCGCGCGACTAGAGCTGCTGCGCTGGCATCTGGCTCGAAGCACATCCAACAGACTCCCGAGTGCGTCACGTGAGCAGGGGGAAGAACACTCCGTTAAAATATGTGAGCGTTCCAAAACGAGCACATTTTGTTTTAGGGGGAATAAGCTACACATGTTGCTTAAGTGGGAAATCAGTAGCTATAGGCAAAGGATGTACAGGCACTGTCCGTCTTTTATTTAGCAAGTTTCAGCACTTTAAAAGTTCTTCTTGGATACTCTGGACGCGCAGATTTAATATAGAAACCAGATGTTCGGTTTGGCAGTTGCATTCGGTAATTAAAGTACTTGGTGACGCTCTCCTATTCTGGTAAGTATTGGGGATGACTTGCTGCCCGCATTGCATGCTGTTGCTCATCAGAACACGTCTTGATGGAAAAATGCTAGTTTGACATAACTGTACATAGGTAACTGATGGAAGTCACTTCATGAGGTGGTTTCTTGGGCTGTTTTACTCGGCAATTCAGACACATACGTGTATGCAAAAACTTCCCTGGTTTTGTAAAGGAGACCGCACATTTTTGGAAAATAAACGCTGGCTAAATGCATCTGCATATTTTAAAACTTGTGCCTGAATTCCTTGTTTTGTAGACACACAGTTACATTCTATTTTAGGGTTGTATTGTGCCCGTTCCATCAGTAGCCTATTTCAGATAAAACCTGAAAAAGATGGGAACACTGTGTTCTCCTGCATGCATTACTTTTTTCAAGTTTAAGAAATATTACGTACTCTTACATAACATCAGTCACGCCCCCTTAATTAGTCTTTCTTTACCAGACATGGGATGCACGCATGTCCGATTTGGCAAATGATTCTGATAAAGACATAATGTAGGCCTACTCTAAAAATGTAAGGCCAATGCAGTTTTTGTAAAGGGACACATACAGCGCATGCGAGTAGCTGAAGCAGCTGGATATCTGGAAGGAGGTGTGTCGCCTCCGAGCAGTAGCGTTGACGAAATTTTAAACAATATCGGAAAGAGGGACAAATAATATTAGAATAATATTAAACCTAATTATGTCGGTTTACTGCTAAGGTATGCGCTTACATTAAGCCTGCTGTTTTGCATGCGCACATCACATAACACTGTGACTGACTGAGTTCTGTTCCATTGCTATTGTACCACACACGCCTGTATATTTCTGCGACGTCACATATAGCAGCCTTATGCTTATGCTTGGTAAATAGTGGATTCTAAATATGCCATGGTGTATTTCCATTCACAGGATGTATGTGATGCAGAGCTTCATGGAAAAAGTGACTATGATATCAAAGAGCCTGATGAATGAACCAAAAAAGAAGAGACTTTAGATGGCTGGACTTGGGGATGGTTACTCTCAAGACCCCTGGAGTTGCAGCAGTGCAGTGAATACAAATCGTCCCAGAAGGGACCAGTTAGGAGCCATTCCAGACTTCAGCTAATGGAGAACCAGCATGCAGCACACTCACCGACGCAGCCTGACTTCACTTAGTGGAGGCCAAAGAGAAGCCCCATATAGGAAAGTAATTCATGCTTGAAGAAAGGGGGCTTTTTTCCACTAGCGAGGGAGTTTGTACGCGGGCCACGATGAGAAGGATTCACCTAAAGGGAGACGTGGTTTGTACCCTCGTGATGTTGGCACTGTTCTGTCTCTTGTTGTATGCCCACCACAGTCTCATACCCTTATGGGAGAGCTGGCAGTTGGAGCAGGGCACACCAAGCTCGCGCTCTCTTCTGGGGGCTCCGTTGGATCACCAAGGCACAGGGCTGGCCCTGACCAAACCTCCAGACTTACCACGGTGCAAGCCAGAGCCGCAGACCAGCTCCGTGTCCATGAAGATGGTGCCGAAAGCCAAGGCTCAGTCCAAAAATAAGCTTCAGCCCAAAACCAAAAAAAAATCCCAGCCCAAAGGTGGGTTGAGAAAACCTGTGCCAACTGTGCCCAAGACTGCGGTGGGGCCGACCCTTGCCCCCTTCGACTTCGAGGATTACCTCCGCAAGAAGGACAACCGGGATTTCAGGATGGCTATTGATCAGCCAGACAAATGCAGAGGCCCAGACGGAGCTCCTTATCTACTCATAGCTGTGAAATCGGTGGCGGCGGACTTTGACAAGAGGCAGGTGGTGCGTCGCACCTGGGGCCAAGAGGGCGTCCTCCAGGAAGGGGTCAACATCAAGACGGTCTTCCTGCTGGGAGTGCCCAGGAATCGCTCCTCGCTTCCGCTGTGGGACAGGCTCCTGGCGTACGAGAGCGACACCTTCAGGGACATCCTCCTCTGGGACTTTGAGGACACGTTCTTCAACCTCACCCTCAAGGAGACCCACTTCCTGCAGTGGGTGAACCAAAGCTGCGCTGGGGTCAAGTTCATCTTCAAGGGTGACGCCGACGTCTACGTGAACGTGGAGAACATCCTGGAGATGCTGGGCGGCCTAGACGCCCACAAGGACCTCTTCGTGGGCGACATTATCGTCCGCGCACGACCCATACGCCGGCGCAGCAGCAAGTACTACGTGCCTGAGTTTGTGTACGGCCAGGGCGTGTACCCGTCGTACGCCGGCGGCGGGGGCTTCGTCATGTCGGGCCACACGGCGCTCCAGCTGAACCGCGCGTGCCAGGATGTGGAGGTCTTCCCCATCGACGACGTCTTCCTGGGCATGTGCCTGCAGCGGATTGGCCTGCAGCCCACACGACACGAGGGCTTCCGCACGTTCGGCATCGTGCGCTCCTCGGCCGCGCCCCACCTGCAGGTGTTCGATCCCTGCTTCTACCGCGAGCTGATGGTGGTGCACAGCCTGACGGTGCCGCAAATCTGGCTCATGTACAACCTGCTCCACGACCCCCACCTCTCCTGTCACACCAGCCGCACATCCACCTCGTGGCCCTTCAAGTGGAGAGATAAGATCCCCAGCACAGCTAAGGGCCCAGATGACCCAGGGGAGGAGGACTATGGACAAAAAGTATTTGTGAAACATTGAGTTTGTAGAAACGTGGGCCACGCACATCCCAGGCCCAAGTTGGATGGTCCAATATGAGAATTTCATAAGAGGATAAGAGAGGATCTGCACACCAGAAGTCTGAGGAAGAGCCGCAGGCTCAAAACATCACATAATAATAATAAAAAAATGGTATCTGGCGTGCAGATCATCTTATCCGCTTGTGAACACTGAGTTTGTGACTATACTGTGAATGTGTCTATATGATAAAAGTGGTTTAATGCCTAATATGGATCATTATATTGGTTTTACTCCAATATATTCAATCTTTTGTTCATCATGTACGCATGTATGTATGTCTGTCATGTGCTGGCTTTTGCACATACCTTCTTGTGAGGTGTTGGGGGCAAGGCTCATTGAATTCAACATTTTTGTGAACTCGTGCCCTCGAGTAAAATCAAGGGTTTGAAGGTTTGCTCTGCCCATTTTCAGCATCAGATGGCGACAGGGATTTCCTCAAGAGAGTCTGGAAATGTTTTTAACTTTTCAGAGGAATGGACACCTGGAGTGTAAGGCACTGAAAGAGCTTTAAAGACTCCATGATATGAGTGTTGGGATTCACAAAAACCCTGTGAACCTAGTTTACTTTGTTTACACAAATTCAGACTTGGAAACACTTGAAGGTACTTTTGCCTTAAAATAATGACTGTTTTCTTTGCAATCTTTGTGCTATCAGATGAAGTTTGTTATGTCAAGTCAAACAGCTATGAGCGCCATGTTGTCCCTGGCAGACTTGTGGATCAGAGGCAGTGACCTAATGACAGAATGTAAAGAACCTCAAAAGTGCCCAACATTCCAGATGCATGAAACCTGCTGTTAGAATGATGACCTTTGAAAATGTATCAGTATTACCTCTGAATAGTCTGCTGTATGTAAATTCTATTGACAATAGAAATGTTAAATTCAGAATTGAAAACACTGAAAAGGTTCCTGGAGAGTCACATGCATGTACAACTTGTTCTTTTGAAAAGAACATGAAAGAAAACATACAATGGGCTCTTCTTTCTTAACGTTTATTACATCCAATTTATACGGTGCAACACACCGTAACAGGACTTTTTTTTCAAATGACCCAAAATGCAAAACAAATTGCAGTGTATAGAATTGCAAAAGTTGTGGAGTTGATCAGCCTCAATGCACAAGGCCAATCCCACCAATCGGAGCATTCCTGCATCATTTCAGAAGCCAAAAGCAGGCCTGCTTTTTTCAGCAGGCCATTTTGAGTCATCACAGCCATTCTTATTGCTTTTTTTCAATCATGCCTGATAATGTTGATCTTCCACATATGTATCCTACAGGCTATCTACAAGGGTAGAAATATTGATATGAAATATAAAACACCACATTCCAATAAATGTTCACAATTTTTAATTAAGTATAATCCCATTTCCAGAAATGGGTAACGTACTTAGAACATAGAACTTACGCAGAAAAATAATTAATTTTAAGGGATTTTGGGGATGGGGACATACAATATATATACGGAGGGCATTACAATACATAGCATTAATATGCGGCATTACACTGACCTGAAGTTGTCCGTAACTAATTACAATCATTCATTCATTCATTCATTCCAATGCAAAAAACATACATAAAGGATGAATGACAGGAAATGACACACAGCCCAAACCCCATTGGATGAGAGTGAAGCATTTGCTTTGCTCCTGGTGTTATTATGAAAACAGAAAAATCCACCTGAGACATGGGCGCACTCTCTGCCCATTACATGACCAAGCACACAGAACAGTAACATTCCTTCTCGAAAACACCTCCACAACAGTGGTCACACTTTTTTTTTTTTTTGATCAGACAAGACAGTTTACCTTTGACGTACAGTTAGAAAATGCTGCTGAGCTGACACCGGTCTTTGGGAAATGTCTTGTTATATTCAGATGATACAACACAACACCAGTTATGAACCTCAGGTCATTTACAAGGTGATGGGGGGGCTAGACTTGTTAGCAAAAGGCAAAGATTCCATGTCCATAACACTACATAGGATTTTTTTCAAGTGCCCAGCACCAAAGACACTTACAGCCAACAAAGTAATTGAATTAGGCTAGCTAATGTAGAAATCAGATAACTTCAACTTAACACAATTCCTGAACCAGAGTTCTGCCAAAAATCCCATGGTCTTGTCCTTACTCCTAAAGTGAAGTTGATGTTTTTCTTTCTTTCTTTCTTTCTTTCTTTCTCTTTTTAAAGTATTTTCTTCCTTTTTTTTTTTTTGGAGCAAGAGGACTATGATGGGGTAACAGAGTACAGATGTAATTAGCTTTACATGCTCAGTCAAACACAATGCAGTTGAAAACATTTCATCTGATCGTTTTACAGAGAGGCTTCGAGGGAGATGAGGCACAGTTTACAGCGGGCACGCTAGTATCTTTCTGTTTCTTCTTCTTATTTCAACTGTTCATCTTTTAAGTAAACCAAAGCAAGGGGCTACAATGAAATGACAGAGAAAAGAAAGAAAAGAAAGAGAGCTTAAGCTTTTCAGAAGTGAAACGTAACAGGAGGCATGTAAACTATTCATTAAAGCCAAAGGCCCGGCAGCATGTTTGAAAAGATGGAGTGATCAAGTGGTGGGGGGGGAGGACACAGGGCAGTCTGGAGACACTAGTGGAGGAAGTGATGTCATAGTGTGCCACGAAGTAAAATCACTCTTGGGAGCACCGTGAACACGAGCCACGTAAACAAGCAGACCAGTTTATGTGCACGAAACCACACAGACAACAGGAGGAGCCCATCATGCCTGGGTCTGTGTACACAAAACCCTGTAGGCACACACTCACAGGCACACCCACTAAGAGGGGCCAAGTGATGACACAGTCTGTACACGGTCTCCACAGGGTTTTACAGGGGAGTCCTCACCGCCAGACACTCCTCCACTTACATGAATAGCTCACTGTTTCTATCGTTTATTTTGTTGTCTTTCAAACTCTCCAACTAGTGGTCAGACACGAGCTTGGGATAGAGGACAAGAGAGCATGGGTGCTCTCTGTCTGTTTTTTTCTGAGCGGAGAAAAAAAGAGAGCTTAAAAGTGAGCTCTTTACTGCTTTGAGAGAATTCTAGTGTCCACCCACCTTCCCCCAATAAGGCTCTGCCCCAAACAAGTACAGTCACCATAGAAACAGATGAGCCCCACGTAAAGGAAATACAAGCATTCTATATACAAGTCTGTACATTACACTGAAACGCCAGCAGAGGGCAACGCATTCTGCTCCAAACTACCTGCTACAGATCAAACAGACAGCTGTTTCTTAGTAAAAATGATACATATGAGGATATTAAAGTTCCGAATGACAAAAAGAGCGGTAAGCAGTCATAAAAGAATCATATACATATCTATTTCAAAAATACTTATGCACGGTTAAGAGAGTAAGAATGTATTAAAATGGGCTTGGGGAAAGAAGTCTGGGGAACAGGGAATGTTAAAAATTTTTGGGGGGGGGTGGAGGTGTCAAAAGGTCAAGCTCAAATCATATTTTATTTCTTTCTTTCGATAATAAAGTGAACTGTTAGAACATCTTTGGCTAAAATTTTGGCAATTAAACAACAGAAATAGAAAGAAAAATGGCTTAACATTACTTAATAGCAGTCTAAAGTGAGGCCTATAGCTTAAACAAAAAAAAGAGAGGGGAGAAAAGAGAGTGATGCATGTTAGAAATGCAGATGGAGACATGACGGGGGAGCGTTGTGAATGACAGGGCAAAAAAGGGACTGAGAGGACCCAGGGGCAGATGGAAAAGGGGCAGAAAATGCTAGCTGAGTGTGCTGGAGCAGACTTGGCCTAATTCTGGCCCAGAGCCGGTGTGGACCTGGGCCTCTTGGGGAGGGTCTCAGCTCCTCAGCAGAGTGGAGCCCCAGGAAGTAGCTCACGATGAGGGAAAAGAAAAACAATCCTCTTGTGCTCTTCCTGCTCCCCTCCTCCTCCTCGCCTTTCTTCATATCTAAATTAAAAACATGCTCCTCAGTGGGAAAGAGACAATTATCAAGTAAGTAAGATATGTATGTATGTATGTATGTATGTATGTGTCTATGTGTGTTTGTTTTTTAGTGCAAATGTTAAAAATAACAAAGTCAGCTTTCCTTTGTGAAGAAATAGATAAATGCCAACTCAAGACCTTTAGGTTAAGTTAGTGCTCTTACTGCCCTGCAACTTGGAGATGACCTGTGCTGTTGACTTGATCATAGCTGTGTGCGTGCGTGTGCGTGTGTCGTGTGTGTGTGTGCGTGTGTGTGTGGATGTGTGTGAAAGAGGATGCTCATGTCCCAGGTGCCCAACAACACTGAAACAGGGTGCAGCTCATTTGTGCTTGTACTCTTCTGTTTTTTTTTGTTTTATACAGCTTTGCAGGAAGAATGTCACCCAGGGGAATCTGCGCATGTCCCCAGTCCAACGTCTGCCACTCTCTCAGTGCGGCTTCCCAACCACGAGGATTCCTCCTGCAGGTCTGCCAAAAGTAGACCGCGGGAGCAGATGAGGAGATGGTGTTGAAATGCTTGCGAGTCGTTGGAAAGGGCTCATACTGATATTTTAGCCTCATAGCTTATTATTTGTGTGTGTGTGTGTGTGTAAGCAATATAAGCAGAGACTGATGTATGTATGTATGTATGTATGTATGCTTGAACTGCACATATGTATATGTTAGTCAAAATGGATGCATGTCTGCCCATTTGTACAGTGTGTAATGGACGCATGTCTGCCCATTTGTAGTGTGTGTGTGTGTGTGTGTGTGTGTGTGTGTGTGTGTGTGTGTGTGTGTGTGTGTGCGCGTGCATATGTCTGCTGTTAGCCATTCAAACACTTTGCCTTGACTATGGGTGCCCCCAGATGGTAGTTTGCCACACATATACTCCAGCTAGAGGTAGGGGTGATGGGGGTGGGGGCAGTGGAAGGACGCATCTATAAGCTGTAAGCCTTGGGAGTGGAGGGCAGGGTACACAGGCATAGGGTCTGGAGCTCAGGCTAAAGGTGTGGAGAGTTGGGGCTATTTGGGGTGCTAGATTGGGGGTGGGGGCATACAGAGATAAGGAGGGTGGGTGGGTTGGACATTAGGACTTTGAGACAAGCAGAGGATTCCGAGAGAGTTCCCCACATGCCTCAGGGGAAATAGGTGGGGTCAGGTGATGAAGGCACGCTGCACTGTACGGGGGTCGGAGGATGACTTGGTGAGGCAAAAGGAGAACGAGGAGGAGGAGGAGGGAGGAGGAGGAGGAGGTTTTAGTGGGCAGAGGCCTCTGCTCGGGTGTGGCTGCTGGCCCGAGGTGCTCCGTACAGCGTCACCGACGCTATGTGGTTGTTCTGCATCACCTGGTTACCATGGACACAAGAGAAAAGCAGCCATGATCAGGAGGTGGCAGGTGGATAAAGCTCTGAACCTTTCAGAGAACAATAGCTCATTTACTTTCTTTAATTGTTTAAAGGGACACCAGGCAAGCCTCATGCTTTTTCTCTATGAAACTCCCCCTCGCTCGGTCTGAGGCTCTTTTCCTTTTCTTTGCGTCTTCTGTTAAGGGTTTTCGCTGCTTCTTCGCCCGGCTCTGCCATTATACACCGTTTGCAACAATCTCTAGCGTTTAGTTAGCCTGCCTCTGTGCTGTAAACTGATCCTGCTTCGATTCGGCCGTAGGATACACCCGAACTTGCAAGTGGGATATTCTTCCTACAGGCAGTAGGGCGGTGAGAGCCTTCATTAAGCCCGTAATGAGTCATTTAACCATATACCGACTTACGAAGATGATTAATTAACACTAAAACGTTGCCTGGTGTCCCTTTAAATGTAGCCTGAGCCTTACAGAGAACAATAGCTCATTTACTTTCTTTAATTGTGTAAATATTTTCTTTTTTTACTTAGCCCTAAATTAAAGTGGTTGTGCAACTAGTCCACTCACCTCAAAAATCATTCTCTGCAGTCCAAAACAGAAGGTGGATCCAAAAGGATTGGTGTTATTTGCTGACGATGACCTGAAGTACACAAGGTTACAGGGAGACATGTCAGTCGTGAGTGACACAGACGACACTGTGGGTGTATTCACCAGTCTTATTTACTTTAGTGCTGTCCCGGGGTTGCATCACATCAGAGCTATTTTTAATCCTGGCGTTCAACACCACAGCATAGCTAATTCTCTTAAGTCTCACTGAACATCGAAAACCACCAGAGGTTCACAGTCATGCCCAAAACATACACACATACATCTCTCTTTCTTCACACACACACACACACACACACACACACACACACACACACACACACACACACACACACACACACACACACACAAAGGTGTCCTTGCCTGTGTAGCACGACCGGTTTCTCCATGGGGTGTCCCAGCAGCTCCTGGATCTGATCCCACTGCAGGACAAGGCAGTGAGGCTTAAGTGTGGAGCACAGATTCAGTGCACGCTTGGGCATGCATTTAAAAACAATGGGCTTTAACTACAGGCAGAGCTTTGGCAACAGTTATTAACACCTGTTAGGGGTATGTGTTTTGCATACAGGGACTCTAAGCTATGAAGCTTAGGGTATGGAACTGCGGTCTGCGGCAGCAGGTATAGGTTTTTGGGTATTGATTTTGGGCACAGCAGTGCAGGCACTTGAGTTTGGGTAAGAGGCTACTGTATATGGAGAGGGCTGCATGCTGTATGTGTGCTGTTCCGAGTCGGTTTCTTCTGGAGTCTGTGACGTACCTTACTGTAGCTGGTAAGGATGCAGTCCTCCCCTGAAGCCTCTGCACCGTCTGAAAACAGAGAGAGAGAGAGAGAGAGAGAGAGAGAGAGAGAGAGAGAGAGAGAGAGAGAGAGAGAGAGAGAAGCAGGAAGAAACAGGTCATCAGTACAGAAAGAAACACAATAATATTACTATCAAAATCTCTTCCGAGTATGTGTGTGTGCATATTTATGCAAACACAGCCGTGAAGAGAGGGATAAACAGACCATCCGTACAGAGACAAACAGGATACTATCAAAAGCTCTTGCATGTGTGTAAGTTTGTTTATGTAAATGACTCCAGGCACTGGTGTGAGTGCTGCAAACACAGCCATGAAGGTCCAACAACAGACACTGATGTCTTCATGCCACAGAGGGAGGACCTTTGGATTCTTACCTTTTTTAATAAACAGTGGAATCTTGAAATCACACCGATGATATCTGGAGATCAAAGAAGACAATGATATGAAGGGAGTGGGGAAAAAAGGAAAAAGTTAGAGGTTTAGTTCTCTGGGAGAGGACAAGGACGTTGTTGGGATGTAAGGAATTACATACTGAGGAAGTGGAGCAGATACTTACATGTTAAAGTTATAATGGCCAGGAAAGTTGGTATGCAGGACAAACTTCTTCACCAGGTGTGTCGTAGAATCAAACAGTATGTCCTACAAGGGACACACAACATACATTATACAAGACAGTGATGACTGATGCTGCAGCCCATCAAATTTAATATGTATGTATCCATGTATGTATGAACCCATGTCATTCCCTCACATACAGAGGAGTAGAGTGACAAACTGTACACGTACCACTCCCAAGGTAAAGTAGTTGAAGAAGTAGTCATTGCATTTGGACGGCACCTGCTTGTGTGGGGAGGGCGAGTGGATCTTCATCTGCAGATAAGACAGAACAAGACAAATAAACATGAGGCACACACACACTCCTACTCATGGAGGTGGAGAGAACATGAGGATTGTTAATGGGGGGGGGGTTCTGAAAAGGAAATCTCACTTCTTTTTCATTTCCTTCCAACACCTGTGCCTGTACTGTGCCCTGTATGGTTTTAAATCATATGGTCTTTTACAGTGGGTTGTTAAACTTTGGACAACAATGTTAACAGGGCACTCATTATGCAGCAACCTGCTGCTGCTTAGGCATCAACTAGATCCAATTGATCCAACATATTTCGCTTTTAATAAAATTGGCTATCCAATGAATGTGAACTCATACTAAGTGCATTGTCGAATGTGAGCCTACCTTGTCCTCCGACTTGTAGAAGACTTTGTGTGGAGAACCCAGAGCGCTCAGCACGTCCTGACACGAGTCGCCAAAGTAGATGTTTCTCTCCACAGCTCGCACCTTAGCGTCCGCCATCACCCCAGGACCACAGCCTACACACACACACACACACACACACACACACACACACACACACACACACACGCACACACACAATGAGGAAGCTGCAGCCCTGTGCAACACACACACACCACTCAGAAACCCTACCCTTGGGTCGGCACGAAGGCATGAAACATTTTTCACTCACAAACACAGCCTCTGACAACCACAAAATGAGTAACACACACTCAGAAATTCAGTTAATTAAACGGCATGTCAGTAAGGGCAGGAAACACTCCGTCAGTCTGAACTGGTGCCTGGTGGTTTCTGCCCCCCATTCCGTTGTCCAGCTGCCCGTGTCCCCAGTGTGGACTTGTCCTCCGGCTGAACCCGCAGGACTGCTGCACAAAGCCCTGTTTGCCTCCTCACTTATCACAGTGAGCCCATTTGAACTCAGATTAGGCAGCAGACCTGAGCCGGGCTGCTCTGCTCTGCTCTGGCTATCACCAGTGTCCAGCTCTCCAGCGGCCGCTCTTACTTAGTTTAGCAGGCTGAACTTTTGAACTGTGTTCCTAACGCAGTTTATCTTTAATATGTTAAACCCTCACTGGACAACTCCAGACTAAAACCATTTCGCTGTTAAAAGCCTAATCTCTGCAGTGAGCTGTTGAGACTGGTGGCATATGGGAGTCAGAATGCAATATGTTTTCTTACATCAATCTGCTTCTGTCTCTAAGGTCACGCCGTTATATTGCATTTAGGAGTGCTTAGCTAAACCTTTATTGGTCTCTCTATTTCTTTTGTAAATGGACCTGTGTTCATTTGTTTTTATGGGGTGGCACCATGATCTGACAGCATTGTTAAGCTGTCTTCCTGTAACTTGACTGCTTCAATTTAGCTGCACTTTGCTCTGTCAGCAACCAGTTATGATAGTCAAAAGAACATATCCCAATAAAAATGCATGTCTAAAATGTACTGTCTGAAATGAAAGATAACTAAGTAAAATGTAACTCATGCAATAAGTGGGTAAACCTTCAGGAATGAAATGGCTCTAAAGCTACCAAATTGCACTTTTGAGATGAACTTCAGGGTTGAACATTGCTTCATTGAGTGCACAAATGGTATGACCATGGACAGGTTTTTCAGGGACAAATTGAAAAAAAGAGTTTCTTCAAAATGCCCCTATTCTTGTAAGGGTCTTCTCTACACAATAATAGTTGACACAATTCTGAAACTGGGCGGTTTAGACTCGAGGCATACTGTACAGCTGAGGGTTTTAAACCCGCCGTGGGGAGAAAAAAACACACAGCACCCCACTTCCTGTGTGCTGTCTGATGGAGGCATCGCATGCAAGGTAACCTACCCCCCTCCCATCAGAGGAAACCCATTATTACAGAGGGGCTGAGTCTCAGAGAGAGAGAGAGAGAGAGGCAGAGAGAGAGAGAGCAGAGAGAGAGAGAGAATGCTGCATACTAAGCAAGAATGACAGAGAACATTTCTCTGCAAGAGAGAAATGACAGAGAGGAAGAGAAGCAGAGAGACAGCACAGATATTTTATGTCTTCTCTTTGCAGATGATCTAGTACTACCATCACCATCAAAACAGTAAAACAGGGCCTTCAAATGTTTCGATAGTTTAGTTCGATAGTATAAACTGGGTACTACAAATACCAACAAAACAAAGATAATGATTTTAAAAGAAATGACTAGAGCATCTAGAAAATAATGATTTTGAAAGAAGAAGTATTTAGGACAATAACATCATCAGGTAGATTTAATCAAGCGTCAAAAAACCTGTGACAAGGCACAAAGAAAATATTTCTGGATAGAAAAAAAAAAAAAACAGCTTTACAAATATAACCCACTAACTAAATTCTGGCTTAATACAATTGATTCAATCATCAAAGCAATTGCTCTCTATGGCAGCAGTACTGTATGTTTTTGACTATAAACTGTGGGGGAGAAGAGCCCAACAGAACGACTCCACTTACAAATCTGTAAAGACACCTTGGGTGTACACAGAACCTCCTCCAACCTGACGCTCAGAGCTGAGGAGGTTCCCTCTACTTCTCAACAAGTCCCTTACCCATAAGCACGACCCCCTATTTCAACTTGCAAACAAATATAACATTAACAACCTAAGGCACTTAACTAAATCTGTACTGAAAAAAAAAAAATGACAAATACATACCAGATGCATTATACTAAATTATGGAAGGAGGATATAAAAAACTGGGAGATATACAGAACCCTGAACAGAAATTAATGTGTAGCACCATAACATCAAAAGATAGATAAAAAGAACACTGACAAAATACAGATTTAATGATCACAGCCTACACAGAGACAAAGGCAGAGATAAACAAACATGCTTGCCAAGAAACATCAGAAAAGGTAGCTATTTTACTAGTAAAAGCTATTGCTGCCCTTCTTTTTTCTTTTTAAATCAATTACACTGACAAAATGACTTCATTCATGCTAATAAAACATAATTTGATTTGATTTGATTTGATCTGATCTGATTAGAAAGAGACAGACAGAGCGAGAAAGAGAGTGTAGGAGACAAAGAAAGGAAAAGAGATAGAGAGTGAGATTAAGAGGGCAAGGGCTTGCATGAATAAACAAGACATTTGGAGTGAAATAAAGAGGGCAAGGGCTTGCATGAACAAAAGACAATTTGAGTGAGATAAAGAGACTGGGACCCTATGAAGACTGGTGCATGAACTCCATTGGTGGCTACACTCACACTCACACACACAGGGAATGTGGGGGCAGGAAGGCCAGGCAAACAGAGACAGGTTGCCCTCCTCTCCATGGTCATAAATTCTCCCGAGTCATGGTTTTTGTGTTTTTCACCTGTGGTGTGCTGTGTCGTACCACTTAAAACTCTGCTACAGGGGAAACTCCTGCTGTGTGCGACAGCCAATTCCTGCATACAGAGTCTGTTTGTGTGTTTCTGATCACCTTTCAACTACCTCTGAGACAGAAGGAAAGATCTTAAGGGAGTCAAAGGGGGCAGGAGCCTGCGTGCAACTTTGTCTGCAGAGGTCAGAGGCTGGGTCAACATGCTGTGCACAGATAGGGACTTGGGTCAAACCAAAGACTTGGGTCAAACCAAAGGCAGGAACATGCTTCAGCACAACTAGCATGGGCTACATGTAACAAGAGCACACAGCAAATGTTACCAATCCTGGAGATTTTATCCTCAATAAAGAAACGAATATGAAAACAACTACAAACTTAATGGATATGTTTAGACTTGAGAAATGACTCAGAACTTTCCACTGTTTAAGAAATTTGACTACAGAATTGCCTAACAGTGCTTTGTATGTTGTTGGGCAACTTGAGTTTGTTCAAAGAGGATGACTTGTTCCAATGATGAGCAGCGACGTCAGAGATGACTACATATCTGGTGATGGTACAATTAAGTGTTATATCAGTACAAGGCTTTTGAATCACACCACCAAACATGTGACAGCAAGTGCAGTCACAACACCACAACCTAGCTACCTATCTTAGCCAAATTAAGAAATGAGATAGCAAGAATAACAGAAATGACCATACACACATACACTTTCACTCCAGTGTTTCCCATTCATTGACTTATTTGTGGCTGCCCTACACAATATCAGCAATGACCACCACACAATGAGTATCTATGTTGTACTACTTAAATTGGATGAAATCCTTTCATTGTAGAGTTATGTGCACTTTTGCGCAGCCTCTCTGTCCCTCAACGAACCTGCATGCACGTTTAAAGAAAACATTAAAAATCCTACAAGGATTGTTGTTGGCATAGAAGACAACTGGCTAAAGAGTGATTAAATCCGGTTAGCATCATAACCACGTTGCGCAAATTTGTTCAAAACTGTTAACACACCCGGTCACCTACCACCACAAATAGAATTCAATTCCGTGAGAAACACTGCACTCACACACAAACACTTCAAAAGGCCTTGTCACATTCAGCTGGTCCATATCTATGCTATCAGCTATGCTATACCCTAAGGCCAAAAGCAGTCATGGGGTTTGGGGGAGGCAGTGGGGAAGGGTGGGGATTCAGGTGGTGGAGGCTCACCTGCAGTGAGCAGACGGAGTCTAAGACCCAGCGGACCAGTCCCATCCCTCAGCACGTCCACACACTCAGCGTACACATTCCCAAGGAAACAGGCCAGGGGCATCACTGGAGCCCTGCAACAGAGAGACCAAGAGATAAAGAGATAAAGAGAAAGGGAGAGAGAGAGGGAAAGAGAGAGAGAGAGAGAGAGAGAGTGCTAATGAGAAGGTAGCTGGAGGTCAGTAAAGAGCACAAGAGCTCTGGTTGTGTCTAAGGTAAAAGCACTTGAGCGCTTCAAAGACAATGGGACTGAAAAACCACATAATTGTCAGTGACAAACATCACTTTCGGGCTCATCTGATTATGCTCTCTCTGATATTTTCTAACTGCATATTTCCACACACACACACACACAACTGACTTGAAAACACCATTATATAAAATCAATCGCTGCCATCTGCTCATTATTCCCCTAATGAGTATAGCTGCACACCGATACAGGATACCCTCTATCATTTCAGTTTAAACTCCTCATTTAATAAGACAATTTTCAGGTTGTGAAATGTTTATGATGGACTACCATCAAACAACTAAAAAAAAAAAAAAAACAAAAAAACACATACATTGGGTTTAGTTTTTGCATTTATCATTTATTTGCTTAACTGACTAGGGAATCTGAGATACAGGAGGTCAGTGGCTGTTCTTCATGTTGTGGCATCAGGTGGCTATTGTGTAGCTCACTACTAATTCACAGTCCTCTTTCCTCTCCTCTCTCCTCAGGCAGAAGGGAAGGAGTGTTTGCTTTCCTCATTACTACAGGGCAGGGGCTCAGTAAGGATGCCTGCTCCTTTAGGGAAAGCCTCTGGTGTATCTACTCTATTGTATTCAGTAAGGAAAAGCTGCTCTGCCTCCTCCTCCTCCTCCCTCCTCTGGTCACACTGGGATAACAGCCTGTTCTCACCCCCTTCACTTACTTACTCACTCATTCACTCTCTTCTCATCCTCATCCTCACTGACTCGCTCACATATTCTCTTGCTTCCTTTCTTGCGCTCGCTTGGCCCCTACTCTCTCCCCATCCCACCCCACACACACACACACACACACACACACACACACACACACTTACTTGGTGTCCTGGAGGTTGTTCCCAGTGTAAATGTACATCCGTTTGACGGTGGCACCGTGGGGAATCTGCAGGGAGGCCAAGCCATGGGCAAAGTTAGGCTGTCAAGGCAAAACAGCTGGCACTAGATTGGTGTGTAAGCACAGAATGAACAAAACCTCACAAGCGGCAAGCCTCACTAAATTGGCTTTTTTTTTTTTTTTTTTTCTTTTTGTATTATTTAGCACAGAGCATAACACTGGATAGCAGATCTTATACAGTTATGCACTGCAAACTCACAACCACAGCCACTGGCATGAGGCCTCTGGTGCACAAAAGCATTGCATCAGCTTGGCAGGTTGGGCACAAGAGAACTTCTTTCAGCTCATCAATAAAAAGCTCATCAAGATTACAGGCCATTAGCCTTTACAGTTGAGTGGTGCCCTTTTACTTTCTGACTCACTGAGCAGAGTTCTCCACACACTGTGGTGCCCCGTCCTGTCAAGATGAGCTGGGACAGCTGCAGAGCTCATCTGGCAGTGTCCACACACACACACACACACAGGCACACACAGGCACACACAGGCACACACAGGCACACACAGGCACGCACACACACACACACACACGTCGAGCAGGGATGACTAACGGCACTGTGCTAACACCAGCGTGTTCCTGCGGGACAAGCGGGGCTCTCACCTCATACTTGGGAGCCTCGTTCCAAGAGTCCAGCTGGAAGGAGAACGACAGGCCTCGGAAGTTTAAGTGGAAGAGCTGCTCTGCCGCATTGTAAACTATGGACAGCATGGAATAGGCGCGCGCGTGCGCGCGCACACACACACACACACACACACACACACACACACACACACACACACACACAAATAAACAAAATTATAATCACATGTTTGAGATCATGTGATCATCAGGTACATATTAAGATCACCTATTTTTTATGATTCATATACTACCTGTAAAATGAGATGTAATCTAGTTGGTGGAATAAAAGCTAATTCTCAAATTAGTTTTCTGTGTCATCTTCCTGTTTATCTATGAGCAGAGGTCGTGTCTGGAGAGGAAGAGGAAAAAGAGGAGGAGATTATGTGAATGCTGTGTTGCTTACCACCAGGATGTGTTGCGCCGAACGACTGGTCAATCTGCTCGATTGTAGGTGCTATAGCCTGAGAGTTGAAATGTACTCCACTGTAACGAGAGGCACAGTCAAAAACAGCGGGCTGTGAGACAACTTTAGGTCTACACAAAACGCACACATACTGTATACACACACAGACACACACACACACTCAACTGTAAAAGACAGTGAAAAAAAACAGTGAAAAGCATTACAAATTTCCATAAAATCGACAGATAAATAGATCACTCACCAGTATTTCAGTTTCACCTTGCTCAAGTCATAAACTTCAATAACCTAGAGAGAAAACACATGGGCCTTAAATTAGCGATTCTTACATGAGCCATATATGGATTGACTAGGTAGATCTTCAAACCCTGTCTACTGTCCCTAAAATGGGATACAGTAGGATGATTATGATAAGAAGTACTCAGAAGATACCAAAACAATTAAACAGCATTTCAACAGGTAATCCAGTGTCCATAGTTAAAAATGCTCGCTCACTCACACTCACACATACCTTCAATCTCTGATTGCAGGCGTCAAACAACAGTTTGATTCCATCCTGAGTCAAGTTGAGAATGAGGTCGTGGCTAAGTGGTGTCTGAGAGAGAGGGGAAAACAGGTTTGTTGGGCACTAGAGCATAAGTCATAGGGACATGAGTGTTTAGCAAATGTGCCATCAGCTCTTACTTGTTCACTATAGAGAACCTGGACATTCTTGATGATGCGGCAGTGCTTTTGTAAAATGGAAATGGCCTGGGCCAATGGCATCCCTATAGAAAGAGTGGTTGATAAGAAGAGGTAGGCGTTAGTGTTGCATCTTCTGATAAACTACTGTTGGCCATTTGTGATCCAACTCAAGCAAAGACGGTTGATGAAGGAACTTGTAAATCCATAAAATGAATAAAAATCTTTCCTTGGTACATAGAAAGTGTCTCTAGGTTAACGTACTGTCATATTCAACTTGAAATGTGCATGCCCGATGCTTACCTAATGCGAATTCCCATTGTTCATTTCCCAAAGATCGCTCAGGGACAACTTCCAGATCCAGCATTGGCGGATTGGAAATGGTTTCAACCAGATATTCTGACTGTGCCAGATCTGAGCCTCTCGTCTGCCTAAATCTACCCTATCCTTTTTCCAACGTAACGTTAGCTATCTATTTTACTTGTACACTTTTAAACCACATTTAGTTAGATATAACCCTTAAAATAGGCTATTCATAAAATCTTCAAATGTTCAGTAATACATTAAAGCCCTGAATTAAAGTACGACCATCAATAAATTATCTATCTAAATAATGCACATTAATAACACAGAAATAATGACCATAGTTATAAATATTACATAAAATACACCTCACAATTTACAATTTGACAACAATTTGACAAACTGTTAACAAAACAGGATAAGCGAGAGACAAGTCTGTTGGATAAAGAACAAAGCTGCTGGTTACAGGTTGTTGTTCTTCCACAAACAATTGCCACCTAATTGTACCAGATATGTCTACCCAAAGAAAACAAAAAGGATTATACTTAGATCAGCGTTTCGCAAATGGTAAATTTCTTGACGACTGTCAATTGCATAAAACACAAGTTAGCCAACCACCTTGCTAACGGAGCCTCGAATTCTTAACACGTAAGTTAGCTAATATTAGTTTAAGGTTATCTGACGTTATTGTTAGGGTGTCAGGCTAGCTACTCGGTATTCAAAAGCATCTAGTGTACAGGCACAACGTAAATAAATATTTTTTTCTTCCTTAGACTTCGAAAAAACAATAGACCAGTCCGTCAGACCACAGCATAAACAACATAGCTAGCCAACGTTAGCAACGTCACTTAAAACCCGACAGACAGCTAACGTTAACGTTGTTTTCCTTCTTGACTGATAAAGCAAGCTGAGCGCCTCTTGAACACAGATCTCTTTGTTTCTTGTTAACGGTGAACTTCCTCTGAATGTTATGGCTGCGTTGAGTTACGTTGCAGTTGTTGTTCAGCCCGTTAAGCCTTTGTCGTGTAAGCGAGAGATAATAAAGAGAGGGGGAGACTCTTCCAACCAGCATCAACTTCCATCAAAAACACCACGATCAGCTGATAGTTCAACATCCGGTGCGACCAAATGTTGCACTTCTGGGTCACCTGACAGTAATACGGAAGCCATGCGCGTAGGACAAATGTAAACACAAGCTGGGTACCTGGGTAGGAAGTTCGCACACACTCCCAGTGCTGCTGTTCAACTTTAAAATTGGTTCAGTGCAATGTAGCCTACTACAAAATTCTCACGCTTGATTCCCAAACTTGTGTTGTTTCCATGCAGTGAGTGAGTTGGTGAGTGGACGTTCAAAACGTGGTTTCATGCATCCATATCCTTTATATACAGTCTATGATACTCACATGCTATCAAGCTTCAGTTTCAGTGACTGGCGAGTCTTTTCGAGACATTTCCACGTCTTTATCATACAATCAGTCATCTCGCGAAGTAAAAAAACTGTTGTGCCATTTTGTCTATCAAAGTGGCGTCTCTAATTTAGCCTGCAGCTGAATGAAGACCTAGCCTACCCCACACATCGACATAGGCCTATGTTTTAAGTGCGTACAATAGTGAAATCCAGCAGTTAAATAAATGAAAGGCCTATAATGATAGGCTATTTCATTTGAGTCTATTATTGATTTGTCAACTAACCATGCTGCAGTTTTCTCACCAATAAGTAGGCCTATGGCTACTTGACACTTGCATGGTCTGATAATGTCTAGGCTATGTGTGTGTGTGACTTGTGCCTGTATGAAGTGTGTCCTAGGTTATGTCAGTACTAAAACAGCAGGCCATTAGTCTGGATAGAACCGATACTTTCTTTATTCTCTGCCAATTGCCCCTCTTACCTCCTGAAGGTAGTTCTGGTTCCCTTGTCTTCAGAGTATACTACAACAGGTTGAATTAAACACACTGCCAGACATTTGTTGCAAGTTTATTAAGAAACAAGTCAAACCAGTCTTCCCCCTTTGAAAAAGAAGTCCAATAAAATAAAATAAAAATAAAACCAGCAGAACATCAAAACATCAAGCAAACTCGTTTCCTAAAAGATCTCCTACAAGATAGGCTGATAAACACGGAATACATATTTCTTCATACCATTCTCTGAAAATGAAACAAAAAAGTAATCGTGCATCAATAACTTAAAACAAATAAGAAAATAAACCATTTATTAAAAAAAAAAAAAGAAATGTGAGCAGTCCAGTCCCTTGGTGTGTATCTTGCCTTAATGCCAGCATTAAGTGAGGGGATTATTTAAAATCACATGAGTACCAGCAGGGGCATTGTGAGACACACATGGACAAGTTTGAGAGGAAAAGATCACAGGGAGGGAAGAGATCGGTTTTGTCACATACAGCATGGTTGCCGCGCCTGTTATTCCATAGCCTACTTCGCTGATTGTCAAGTATCACCTGTAAGAGCCTCAATGGGGACGTATCATGTTTTAACTTGAGTCCACCTATGGCCAGTTTGTTCTGACTCTCATTTTGAAAAGGAAATTTCTATTCTATTGAACATTTACTCTCTCATTGTAGGCCGACAAAAAGGCTTGTCAGGCCACAATCAACATAAGGTAACAGATCTCTGTAGGGTTTTTCTATGAAGACGTGATTTGGCCATTTTTTTTTTTTTCACACATGCACAAACATTTTGTACTGCCAAGTCCATGTACTTCCCTCCATGTTTACATTAAATACACTATGAATACTGTTAAACTGTATGGTGAACAAACCTAAAATCACAAGATACCCAGTTGTCTAGAAATGTAACTCATTGTCATAAGTGATACCTTCAGACATATCTATCACAATATCACAAAAGTGTTTCTCTTGAATGTAAATCATAATTTAGTAATAATAATAACTCCATAAATCCATCCTTCTCTATCTGTTTCAAACAGAAATGACTTACTGTAGTCTGTCTTAGAAGAGTATTCTAACTCTTAGTACCTCCCCGTCTGCCAACCTCAAGCAACAACATGCTGACTACCCACTTGGCCTCTGGAAAATCCCATTTTCTGTAACAAAGTACTCACTCAATGCCAGCGAAGGCCCACCAAAACTTGGTGTTGCCCAACCTACACTTCACAAAATAACACTTGTTTCTTAAAAAGAAAATAAAAAAAACTAGAAGAAATGCTTTTGGAGAGTAATATTCACACGAATGAACCTTTTCTGATGAATATAACAAGTCAATACAATTTCACATTCTAAAATGAGGGGGGTCATATATTTGGCTTAGATCTGTGATGACTGAAGCACAATAGTAACCATTCCAGAATTGTCGTACCAACTGTTTGTATAGTTGTAAACTGACTGTGTTGCTGACTACAGTTATTGATATTACAGACATGATTGTGGACTGAGCTGATCCTTATCAATCACACTCAATCAGACTAAATCATTATTTATTATGTCATTATATGTATTTGATGTATAAATAGGATATACCCACAAATGAAAGGAAAGACTTGTATTATTATCTGTTTTGAGCCTTCAGCACCTTCAGTTACTATGTCAGCATGAAGGATTTGTACTGCTTTACTGACCTGAAACTCACACCACAATCCATCAGTTAATTGTATGGGAAAGGGAGGTATTGTGTTGTGTGAGGGAACCATTACAACTGAGTTTATTTAAATCTATGTTCCTGACCATTTGCAAGAAAAAAAAAAGACAAGAAGAAAAAAGGAGCCAAAGAACCACTGATTAAATCATTTGAGACAAGCCTCCCAGAAACAATGACAGGGTGAAACATGAAGTTAATAAATATCTTTCATGGGACCAAGCTAAAATATGCTTTCCCATCCAACATGGGAGAAAAGTTGTATAACTGCAGATACATTAAATACCCTGACATGGTACTAGAACCAAAGAGAATAATACCAGAAAAGAGAACAATAGCAATAGTCAAAACAACAAGGAAAACAAATCTCTCCTGTCTTTTTTTTGGGAACATGCTCAGAGCGTCAGTGACCTCAATATGGGCTTCCTGCCGCATTTTAATGTTCAAAGCATGTCTCTACAACCTGATAAGCAGAAAGAGTCAAGAACACAGACAGAGAGAGTAACAAGTGGGGGGAGTCGTGTGGGACAAGAAAGGTATAAAAAGGGCCTTCTTCATTTGTGAAATCTGAAGCGCCTTTCTGTCTGTGTGTCCTACAATAGCCTACCTATTTCAAGAGCACAATGCAACTAATGATGTTATATAAAAGCATGAAGACACACATTTTTGCATATATAAAGAAAAAGATACAAAAAAGTAAACATCCTGACTTTCACACAAACAAAGAATAAAATAATAAAAAAATGCCATGTCATTACAATAGTGCTAAAATAAAACGAGCAAATAGCTTGCATAGAGGAGGATCACGATTAGGAAAACAGGTAGGAAGTCCATGCATACAGAAGACGAGTGGGGCAAAACTGAATGTATCACATAGTGCAAAACCCAAAGGTGGGACTAGGGATCAGTGAAAGGACCCCCGTCCCACTCCATTCCCAGAAGAACAAAAGCCCTCTCAACCACCCCTCCCCCCACCCCCCAAAATCCCACCAACTTGACCCCCTCCCCTCCCAAAATAAAATAAAAATCCCCTGGCGTTGTAGACTTTGGTCTCCCCTGTTGAGCGATTGACGTGTAGGGTGAGGTTGCCATGCTTCCCTGGGCCTCTGCATCATCTGCTCCCCCACCCCTGCATCCATCGCTGCTTAGCGCATCTTGTGATCATCAGTGTTGCCCATGTTGGAGCCAGGGCTGGGATCCTGCTGTCGCCTAGGCTATGTGGACAGAGAGAAAGAAATAGGGAGAGAAAGAGAGGGAATTAGCTGGGCTGTATCAGTCACTGTTGAGATTATGTATTAGTATCAGCTGCCAGCAGGACCTGTGGAAGAGCCTAACAGCTGATTTGAGTCTTCTACAAAAAGACCAGCAGGGGGCAGTAGCAGACCTAAAAAGTGAGTGAGTCTTTTTTTGGCCTGACTGGCAGACAGTTATTAGTCAGGGGGAAGTCGTCATCATTGCTCGCTTTAAAAATAAAAGGGTGACTGGTCTGCCTGTCACAGATACGTATGTTTATGTGTCTACGTCTAAATCTCTCCCCAACATAGTAAAAGTGTGAGAGAGTGAGCGTGCGAGACAGACAGACAGACGGACGGACAGACAGACAGAGGCAGTCAGGGTCACAAATCGCTCAAATGACATGGCATGCAGTCATCATCCACCTGATGAGCTATTATTGCCCCCTCTAAACCTGGACCTGCAGCAGACACCACTGAAATACCCCGGGCCTGAGAAAGCGCTGTATATTACACCCCTCACCATCGTGAGGGGCATCCTCGGCTAGTCACACACACAGCCATAGAAGGCAATTTCTCTGGGTTTTCCCCAGTTTTCCTATTTGTTGTACAGCAGTTTAATTAACGTTGAGGTCTCTTTCCTTACACCACATCAGTTCTCACAAACGGATTATTTTACCCTTTGTTAAAAGACAACCGGTTAGAAATGTGTTTAAAATGTATCATGTGATGTTACAATTCATAAGAGATAAGTAATTAGAAACAAAAATAAAATAATTGTTTAATAATAAAAAAGTAATAAAAATATGAATTCAAATTGTTTATTATATTGACCTCCAATAATTACATTATTTGACAGTTAACTCGAGCAAAACTGAGATAAATGCAAGGTGTCAGAGCAGAGGCCATTTGCTTGTTGTGATATCTCCATTTGGTACCCAAATACTGGACTACCTTCATCTGAGTGTGAAACACTGTCTATTGAAAACTAAAAAGTATAAGTAGGCCTAAAACAAAACTGCACCTCCCAAATACCATACTTCCCATCATCATTAGAAAATGAAAACAAACGAGGTGAAGTAACCTTTCAGCAAGATGTTTTTATGTCTGTGTGTCTACATCTGTGGATTGTAAGTGCTGGGGCGGGGGTTATGAGCAGACATGGGATAGAATGGAATGGGTGGGGCTGGTGGTGGTGGTGGTGGTGGTGGGGGGGGGGTTGCTGTATCGATCTCATGGAGCCACGCAGCAGAGCAAGAGCTCGTACCGCACGTCAATAGACCTTATATTTGGCGGAGGCAGACAGGGCTCCTAATGTTCAAATGAAAAAGATCAATACTAATGATATATTAATACTTTCAGAGCCGGCGCATAACTCTTCCTCCTAATCCCACCTGCTAGGAGGGGGGTGGGGAGAGGGGTGGGGTGGGGGCCTCGGCAGGCGGATGAAAAATGTGCCCTCTGTTCTTCATCCATCTCTTCTCCATCCATCATACACTGGGCCATTACTGCCTCGGAGCTGCAAGCTCCACCCGACCGCCTCACAGACACACACACACACACCCACACAGATCATACTCCCCCAAAAAACAACCCAGAGCATGCAAATATCCACTCACACAAACATATAATGAGCATACACACACAAAACAAAACAAACACAGCCTACAACCTACAATCTGGCTTGTAATCGACACAAAAACTTGCTGTTTACTCTTTGAAAAACTGCACACACAGAGAAAAGGCCTTCGGGGGTGAGAATAAAGCAACAACAACAACCAGGACATCAGACAAACCCGTGGCCCATCCGGGCCTCTGCCCCTGGCCACTCGGCATGGCTTTGTGGTCTTTACCGTCATGCTGAGATCGACTTACTAACCCAGGCGACCTTGACCATCCCTCTGCTGAAAAGACAATTCTTACCCTGCACTTGGAGCCAAAAGACTCGCACATACTACACACACACACACACACACACACACGATGGTTGTTGAACCAAGTAAATTGCAGCAACATAACACGCACACACATACATACACAGACACACACCACACACACACACACAAGAGTCTTCTCGCTTGCAGATGCCAGACAAAGATTGGGCCAGTGCTCTCAGCCCTTTATTGGGTTATTGTGGAGTGCGTCTAAGATTGCCGGCATCAGACCACAGATATGCGACGCATGAATGTGCTCTGGAGCCAGGCGCCCACTTCACACGAAAACAGGGTCTGCTCTAAACTCAAATATTATTCTGGATCTAAAATAAAAACACAGAGGGCCAGCGCAGGGCAGTGCAGTGCTGGGCCGAGTCGGAGTCGAATGGGCCGGGCCACTACCGGAACATGCATTAAAGCCTCCATCTGAGAGCGAGCATGGTGTGCTCTCCAGAAAAAAAAAAAGACAGACAAAGAGAGAGAGAGAAAGAGAGAGAGAGGGAGAAAAAAGAGAGGGAAGGAGAGAGAGCTTTTTACTGTACTCCAGCAGAGTCTGACTGGAAACGCATTAATTATGGAATAATTACAGGGTCTCATTTTTCCCCTCTCGGTTTGAGAATGGCACACGAATAGAGGAGGAAAGGGAGCGGGTGGAGGGGTGGGGAGAAATAATAAGAAGAGGAAAGACAGCACTACAAGGATAGGTCACAGATTGGTTGGGTTGACTCACACAGGGCTCACATGGTGCTAAACCACCATCTGAGAGGTGAGCAGGGAGACACTGAGCGGTTGTGCAGAGACAGGCTGAATAGGAATCCTTGGTAACTTTGTGCCAGCACGAGGCTGAATAGGACTTCTTGGTGTCTGTTTGCTAGCGTGACGCTGAATAGGACTCCTTGCTAACTGTGTGCTAGTGCGAAAACATAATAGGACTCCTTGCTAACTGTGTGCTAGCACGAGACCGAATAGGTGTCCTTGGTGTCTTTGTGCTAATGTGAGACTGTATAGGACTCCTTGGTGCCTTTAATGTCAGGCCTCCGGAGTCTTTGTGTCTCCCTTGGATGGCAGGGTACATATAAGAGGAACCTTGTATTTCTCATCATGTGCTACCAAGCTGTGGTGTTGCTTACCCAGAGGGCTTTGCAGGAGGAGGAGGGGGGGAATGAGGGAGTGGGCGTCTTGCGTGGGGAAGTGGGGAGGTCTGGTCCCCATTAGGGACCAGAAGAGACGGAGTGGTGTGTGTGTGTGTGTGTGTGTGTGTGTGTGTTTACAGGAAGTCTGTCATTCATTCTTCCCTCTGCAATGGGGTGCTAGTTACACAGATATAGGAATCTAGAGTGTCTATATACACCAACTACTGTTTTAGGAATCAAACTCATAAAACCACTAGTAATGTGCACACACACACACACACACACATACACACTAACACACGACAGTGCATGCAGACAACGACAACATTAACATGCAAAGTTAAAAAATACTCCACCAATACTGGCACCCATCCCCATTCCACACCCCATGGACGCACATGCAAATGTGAGCAAATGTGTTACACACACACACACACACACACACACACACACACACACAGAAACACAAATACAGACACTAGGCTATTCTAAACTCATGCATGGAGAAAAATATGCCTTACAGACAGACATGTCATACTCCTCATCACTTCTCCCACAGACACACACACCACACACACATACGCACACACTGCACATGCTCATACACATACAATACACCCACACAGTCAGTTTAGTGCATGACAGAGTGAAAGAGAGAGAAGCAAAGGAGACAGACCCTGGTCCTTGTATGTCATCAGTCCCAGATTTTTGATGCCACAGTGTCCTAAAAAACACAATTTGGTTTTCATCTTAGGAGTGCAGTCTGGAGGGGTGGGAGAATGATTTTTAGATGAGATGAACTTCATTTTGTGTTTCAACACAACAGGGAGACTCTTCATGCACTAAGCAACACAGGCCATACACACACATATATTCACACACACACACACACACACACACGACACACACACACACACACACACACATATCTAAACACACTGGCTGCATGGTGCATGCAAGCACAAGCCCATTGAGGTAGTTGTGGTTTGCATTAGGCCTCCCTCAGTCAGACTGTTTTAAAATGCCATGAAGTTGTGCTGTGCCACCCGCAGTGACCGAGGGAGGGAAGCTTATTGCAGCCAGCTACATGCTCTCATGGAAACACACATTCAAGACACATGGCGTCCTAAAATAATCTCTCTCTCTCTCACAAACACACAGACACACAGACACACACACACACACACACACACACACACACACACACACACACACACACAGAACTCACATACACATTCTCACACAAACACATAAGATCTGTTTCTAGAAGAATAACCTTAGTGACAAGAGGCCAATAATCTGTTGTTAAGAGTCAGTGCCACTGCTCAAGCTCTGAACCAATATGCACACACACACACACACAGTATACACTCATGTCCCTCTCTCACCTCTAGATCCTCGCGGTGTGTGCGATCCCTGTCCTCAAAGTCACGAGTTCTCCTGCGAGCCTCCTCAAAGGCAGCTTGGGCCAAGGCGTCCTCATGCTACATACACACACACGCATGCACACACACACACACACATACACACGCACGCACGCAGGCACACACACACACACACACACACACAGAGCCATGGAGGCACATGTAAACAAATGAATGAGTGCACATACATCGTCATTTACATACACATAATGCATACACACACACAACACACACACACAAACACATACACACTCATGCATGCACGCCACACACGCGCGCACACACACACACACACACACACACACACACACACACACACACAGAGCCATGGAGGCACATGTAAACAAATAAATGAGTGCACATACATCATCATTTACATACACATAATGCAGACACACGCACAACACACACACACACACAAACACACACACAAATGCACATACAGAGGAAAACAGAACACAGTGGAGAGAAAAAAAGAACAATAGAGTAAAAAAAAGAAACAGGGACTCAAAGCATAAATGCAAATCAGCCATTTGCCTTATTTAGGGGACGATAAATCACCAGAGAGACAGCAGCTTGAGGTGTTGACAGCTTTGTGGCCAGTATCTCAGAGCCTTAGGGCCAGATCTACAGAGGCAATTAAAGGTGATTGCTGCTGGCAATGCGTGATGTTTGTCTAACCCAGTTGCCTTGCGATGTGTGTGTGTGTGTGTGTGTGTTTCTGGGTGGGGGATACCTAATGAATGAGATGACAAAGCACAACGCCATACCTGAGCTCGCTCGTCATCGTACTCCAAACAGCCCATCCCATCCAGACGCGTCAGGTCGATCCAGCCGCGCCAGATCACACACACGCCGTTCAGGATCATCGGAGCCTTCAGGTACACCTGCACAACACACACACACACACACACAAACACACATCATTAGATCACACACATGTCGTTCAGGATCATGGAAGCCTTCAGATACATCTGCACAGCACACACACACACACACACACACACACACACACACATTAGATCACTCATGTAAACAGTGCTACTGTTTAATTTGCGCTCATACAGATGTTAGAAATAAACAATTATAAACAATTGGTGGAGTACATATTGCTGTTTGACATTCCTACATATCTGACCACCCGGAAATCCTCACCCCAAAATTGTTTGCTTGCTTTTTTATCCCAAAGTTCTGCTTGATATATCAGAGACTGGTTGAGTATATCATGCATAGAGCTCTCTGGTGATAACTCGAATGTTGATCTGGCAAACCAGGAATCAGCAGAGATGGGAGACGTGTGCAGTTTCTGCGTTCCTGCATGAACCATGTGACCACATGAAGTGTGTGAAGAAGACACGAAACTTCAGCTCATGCCCACCCCTCAGTCCCAGTGTGAGAAGTAAACTCAAACACCCCTGCTGTAGTCTGCTCCCGAAGACGCTGCGGTGGTTAGTTCGGTGTGAGAGGAATGTGTGACGCGCAGGTGAAAATCACGCTGTCTGTGGCTTCTTCCGCCTCTGCACTACTCTCTCTCTCTCACACACACACACACACACACACACACACACACACACACACACACACAGACAGAAAGTGAAACCCTCTTTCTCTCTTTCGCGCTCTTCTGTGTGTCAGCGGAGAATGTACAATAGGCTATTTGAATTGTAAAACACATGCAATCCATTCTACGCACACAGTGAGAGAGAGAGAGAGAGAGAGAGAGGGAGGGAGGGAGGGAGAAAAGGTCTATTGAGAGGACGGGGGTGAGACCTAAACAAGGAAATCGTTCTCTGGTCCCACATACAGATGTACGTACACATTCCACTTTTCCCCCTCTTCCAGTTGCACCTCCAACCCATCCAAATGCCCCCACCACCCCCACCCACCCTGGCGTGGCCTCCAATGCTGGGAGATGTTTGCCTCTGCCTCTTCCTGTGATGTTTTCGTTTATTTATAGAGGCCGGAGGAGCGGGCAGAAAGCACACACCGGCGCGCAGCGCTCCACTGATGGACAAGGAGGTCCTGTCTGAATTTATTTATACGCGCCACGGCAGAGGACATGTGCCGACCGAGGCGCTCGTGCAAAAGATGATTATATCCGTCTGTCTGTCTCTGTGTGTGTGTGCGTGTGTGTGTGTGTGTGTGTGTGTGTGTGAGACACCGAGGCCTGGAGCACAGACAGCGAGAGAGAGAGAGACAGACAGGGAGACTGAGAGGAGACTGCAGATCACAGTCTCACAGGGGGAAAGACAGCAGTGAGACTGCGTGTGTGCGTGCGTGAGTGAGTGAGTGGCTAAGGAAGAGAGATAGAGAGGGAGGAGAGAGAGAGAGGGAGAAAGAGGAGGGTAAGGGGGGTATATACAGTCTGGCTGGCCCAGAGCCACAGAAATATCCCCTCTTTGAGACGGTGGAATTCAGGCTGAGACAAAAGCGTGCAGTCTGTCAGTCTGGGCCTGCTGTTTATTTCTGTAGCCGTGAGCCCGACACAGAAGAGAGGCGGAGAGGGGCACCGACCATAAACACACACACACACACACGCTGACATTAACTTACACACACAGCCAATACACACACACACACACACACACACACACCCTCATTAACTTACACACACAGCCAACACACACACACACACATACCCTCACATTAACTTATACACACAGCCATTACACACACACACACACACACACACACACACACACACACACACACACACACACCATTAACTTACACACACAGCCATTAGACACACACACACACATTCATGTATATGTACTGTGCATGCACAAGCACATACTGTACACAAATACACATGCAAGCGCACTAGATACCACACGTAGTATGAGATTTCTTCTCTATGCAGGCAACCATCCACTTAGACTCCATACAAAAGAACGACGTAATAAAAACATCATCTCTCGTTTAAAAGAACCCAGCGTGGCGCCCAGTGGAGAACACAAACGGCGAGGGCCCTTAAGGAGCAGCGGGGACGGATCGCAAATCCTTAGGCCGGTACTGGATATCACTGAGGCCAGCTGCACACCATATTTCCTGCATGACCAAAGAGAGCCGACACCACTTCCTTTGGCCATTAATCTCGGCCTCATTGTCCAGTCACCATAATAAACTGCTTGGCACACGCGGGTGAGGAGCTACAGGGGGGTTCTCTGCTCCAGATGCACAGCGGAACACCGTCTGGGCCTGTTCTAGGGAAGGTTCTGGTTCTGGTTGGGTTCTTGACCAGTTCTAGGTCCTCATCTGACACGTGATCTGAGGCGGATCGGCCCCTGTGTGAGTTGGTGAGTTTACACAGGGACGCCAGTGAACTGAGAGAGGTGTTACGGCAATTTATGTTGCAGATTAAATACAGGCCACGCTGGTCAAAGAGGGCAGCTTTGCATTTTGCCCTGCTCACTGTACACACACACACACACACATACACACACAGAGCTTACTGCAAAAAAATCATCCCCCCTTCTCTCTCACATACCTGTACACACTCCCACCCTTCACCACATACACACACATTCTAAATCAGGTGTGAATACACTACTGCACTACAGGGTGTGTGTGTGTCAGGCGGGCTGATAGAGTTGCAGGCTGCTGGTGCAGAGGTGAGTCTGTGCTGCTCTAAATGTTTTCACACCTGAGGGGGGTGCAGCTGGGGCAGTAGTGTGATGATGAAAGACGCCTCGTGCCTATGCCCAGAGAAATGCACCACGGCTCCAAATTACCCCCACAGCGACTTAACCATTAGCCTTCATGGGCATCTTCATTTACCCATGCCCACACACACACACACACACACACACACACACACACACACACACACACACAGACATAGGCATAGACACACATACACACACTCTCTCTTTCCCAGTTGTTTAGTCTCTTCCTAATCATCAGATCCGTCCACACTCATCAAGCACTCCACCGTTCGTCATCTCTCCTCATCCCTCTCTCTCCTTCTGAATTCCTCACTCTATCCCTCCTAATCCTCCCCTCCTCCTCCTCTCCTCCTCTTTCCCATTAAATCTCCTGCTCTTCCCTCCATCCAGAACTGCAGCCCAGTTTGAGCCAAAGACGCTCCTCTGCCCACTGACACACACACACACACACAAAGAGAGAGACGCACGCTTTGCTGATCTGCTCACTGACACAGACTAGGAGTCTACTTGGGGCTTTTCTGGATAGTGAAGAGCCTGACAGGAAGCAAGTGGGAGAGAAAGATGGGGTGGGATCAGGAGTGTGTGTGTGTGTGTGTGGGAGAGAGAGATGGGGTGGGATCGATCGGGAAATGACTGGGTCGGACTCAAACCCTGGTCCCCGTGGGCACTTTGACCTGAATGTGGTACAGGCGCTGTAGCCTGTTGCGCCACAACTCCAATGTAACAATGTAAGATCCTATAATACCACATTCAATTCAGTGAACCCAGATATTCTTTAGAACGTTCAATTTTCAACATTCCCGTCACACCGGTGTGATGGTTAAGGGTCGGAACCTCACCACGCCATCCATTCCATTCCACGAGCAGAAAAAGGGACACAAGAAACAAAACGAAAAAATACAATCAGTACAATGAACTCTTCCTGACATGGATGGTATGCAAGGGCGGCCCTATATAAACATCTGTAAAGCACTGTAGTACGGAACATAGTCATATTCTTTTCTCTCAAAAACACGTCCCTTGAACTCAATACCATGGAACCGACCATCTGAGTATAACTCAGTCTGACACACGCCGGTGCACGTTCCCAATTTTTCAAAAATAAACATCATAGACGTACTAAAGACAAAAAAGGGTCCCATTGCAAAAACACATGCTTGCAATATAATCTTTCCAGTGACTCCAACAAAAAAAGAGGGTAATTCGGAGAAGGGGAAAAGCACAACAGACAAGCCGTCTAAAATAAATGCTGAATACGTGAATATGAATATTAACGTACATATATTTTTATCATTTTGGACTGTTTTTTCTCTGCCCCGTCCAACTTAAACAGCCAGCTCTCCCAAGTCATACAGGCATGTTGGCCATTAATAACAAATTTAAAATGTCTTTCTGGGGTCCTTCCAGAGAGAACATTCACGAGTCCATCAGGCAAGACACACAGTTTTTATTGGGGAAGGGCCAACAATGCAGACATAGAGGAGAAGCAGCAGCAGCAGCGGCAGCAACAGCAGCCCTGCCCTCCTGCCTCGGACTTTTCCCAACTCTGTGTGTGTGTGCGCGCGCGCGTGTGTGTGTGGTGGTGGTGGGTGATATGCATACTGGAGCCGTTCAGCCTCGTAGCCTTCTCAAGGCCCACACCACCCACGGCCAGGAGAAGAGCCCGGGCACTTCCACACAACGGCAGGAGTCACTTAAGCCCTCCGCCCGCCTCCAGAGCACGGTTCCACTGGACAGACACGGTCACTTGTGGCACGGTTCCATATGTTCGGCCACTTCCAGTTCATTTTAGTTAATAGGCACAAGAAGTACTGTTTAAAAGGGCAGAACTGGGGTAATTGCAGTGTGTTTAAGTGTGTGTTTGTGTTTGTGTTTGTGTGTGTGTGTGTGTGTGAGAGAGAGAGAGAGAGAGTTAGAGTGAGAGAGTGAGTGTGTCTTTGTATGTGTGTGTCCCTATGTGGTGAATGTCTGTGTATAAGCGTGCGGGAGACGCCAGCGGATTATTTGGGGTAGTGGGCCGATGACAGCAGTGTGTGTGTGTGTGTGTGTGTGTGTAGGAGGGGGCAGGGGGCTGTGTCATGTTGTGAGGTGTCAGGTGTGTACTACTGCGGCGCGAGAGTGCATAGTCTGAGGTCTGCATTTATGGAGTGTTGATATCACACACTGAGCTCATGCTAGAGAATGGTGTCTGTGTGTCATCGGAAGAACTGGCTCTGGCTAGACTAAGAGTGTCTCCACATGGTGTGTATGTGTGTGTGTTTATGAGGGTGTGTGTATGCGTGTCTGGGGGGGTAAGAGGGGTATCTTAGTAAGAGGGTATTTAAGGCCGGGTAGAGTTACACTGGACTGCTGCCAAAATAGGGAGTGGCTATGGGCTTCCCTCAGTAGCAACTTCACAAGAGACAGAGAGAACGAGAGAGTCAGAGAGAGAGAGACAGAGAGAGAGAAAGGGAGGGAAAGAGAGAGACCGAAAGACAAGGGAGATACGGAGATAGAGACACATGCAGAGAGACAGAGAACAGGAACGCACAAAGAGACAGAATGAGACCCCAAGCATGCAAGACAGAAAGACACAGAGTCGGGGAATGAGGGAGAGAAGAGAGAAGAAAGAGAGAGAGAGATCTGAAAGAGAGAAAGCAATCACGGATAATATTCAAATTCAGAGAGAAGGAGAGAGACCGACAATGAGACTGAGACGAGAAAGAGAAAAAAGAAGTGAGAGGAGAAAGAGAGAGAGTAAAAAGAGAGGTGTTAGAATAGTTGTCATTGTGAGAGGTGCAGGTTGTAGGTGGTGGGTGGCGGTCGAGGCGAGTGGCCTGTCTGGCTGTCTGGCAGACGGACGGTTGGGTGGGTTAGCTGGGTGGGGCAGCTTTAGGTGGATAAGACACAGAGGATCAGTGTGTGTTTGCCCAGGCCAGCGGGGGCAGAGAGGGGTGGAAACCAGGGAGAGAGAGGAGGGGATGGGGAGACCATGCAAACACACCACCACTCAACTCAACCCCGGCAGAACGTCATGGCGGCCTTTGGATTCCGCCCTGGTCAGCCAAAACTGTTCCCAACCTGGAACTCCGCCTCTCTCAATCAAGGGGATCCACAAATATCACATGGGTTCAGGTGTACACACCTGACGTGAGTCTCTGATCTGATTCACAGATCACACATCCCCTTTAAGAGCACACACACACACACAGACACAGACACATTCAAAAACAAAACATGCATACATCTCTGCCCCTCCACTCTATCTTTCCCTCCTCTGTCACACACACACACACACATACACACATGCAGAGCACAAAGGGGACTAAAACATGACAAAGCACAAGTACAGACAGAGAGAGCAGTGCTACACCCAGTCTGAAGAGTCCAGACTTGTTCTCTGTCTCGCTGTCTCGCTCAGACCTACACATGCGCCCAGTGTTGAGAGACGAGGCCAACCTGCAGCCACAAAGAGGCCCATTAACTTACACTCACAACACCGCCGCATTGTGTGAGTAGGGAGCAGGAGAAACACAGAGTGCTTTAATCCCTACATCAGTGTCAATGAGATTTACACCACTTGAAATGGGGTTCCGCTTCATCAAGAAGAGAAATGGTTTTAGATGACTTTGACTTTCTAATAATATTTTAGGACACATTAGGCTTTTTGAGATGTGTCAGAAGGTTGGACCTCCCTTGCTGTGCCTGGGAGCTGTGTTTGTTTCTTGTAGCTGAACATTAATGGTAATGCATTCGCGTTGACTAATAAAGAGTAAATTGCTTGAAAGCAAACAAGCACTCAGTCTCACAACAGGAAGTGAGGAGTCTCGCCCCCTCCCCCTCACTCCCCTCCCCCAACCTTCCCACACCCCCCGTTGCACAGCATGAAACAGGAAGTGGAGGACAGACACGAGCCACCCAGGGGGTGACATCCTGTTTCTCACGATGCACCTCTCTGGGGAGCTGAGCCTAAGGTGTGAAGGTGGCGTGTGAGGGGGGGGTTTCGTGTTGCCCGCAGCCATGTGGAAATAATCAATGCAGCCAATTAGTGACACTCGCATGATTCAAGAGACGACATTGAGCATGCCTCCCCAATCGGAGAAAAGACTGTGTGTGTCTGTGTGTGTGTGTGTGTGTGTGTGTGTGTGTGTGTGCCCGTGCGTTCCTCTTTATTGGAGTGTGCACATAGGTTTGTGAGTGTGAGTGTTTGTTCCTCTTCAACTGAGTGTGTACATAAGTTTCTCTCTCTCTCTCTCTGTGTATGTGTGTGTGTGTGTATAAATCAGTGTGTGAGCAAATGGGTGAGCACTGGGACATCTGTGCCTGTGTTTATGTATGGGCCAGAACACACATGTTCGTTAGCTTTGACAAAGGGTGGGCTTTATGTCTATATTTGTATTTCAGTAAACAAAACATTTAGGAGAAAAAAAATGAGCAGAAAATAAAATCAAAACACTAAGCCACAGCATAAGATGTGGAATCTGGCAAGTTTGTTTTTCAGTCAGATACATGGGCAGTCCCACGTTCTGGCAATTTTTTTTTTCAGGGGCTATTTCTAGCTTGTCTCAAACAGGGGCTTCTTGTACCAGAAGGCCTAGATTTTCCCATGGTGCACTGGGCCTAGGGAGAACTCAAACTGTGCTCTCTCTCCATGCTGTCCACCCAGAACAGCCATCCCACACTTTTATGTCTACCCTAAACTAGTCCCACGCTTTCAAACTGTCCAGCCTGAACGACAGTCCCACACGTTTAAACTGTCCAGCCAAAACTCCAGTGCCATGCTTTGGATCCATGGATCCATCAACCCATTATTACAACCCCTCTCTATCAGCACAAAGACCTAAACCTGCAGTCTACTAAGATGTCAACCCCAAATTAAAATTCTATGCTTTCAAGCAGACACCGTAAACTGCAGTCTCAGGCTTTCGTGATATCCACATTTAACTCCAATCCCATGCTTCTAAGACATCTGCCCTAAAATACAATCCTACACTTTCTGGACATCCATCCAAAACTACAATTCCACACAACTGATGATGTTCGTCCGAAAAACTGAAATCCCACGCAAACTGCAATCCCACACTTTTAAGTCATCCACCCAAAACTACAATCCCACGCTGCGGAGTCGTCTGCCCTCACAGAGATCCCACGGTTTGGGCCGAGGCGCGACGCTCTCCACCCGGCCTCTGCGTCCTCCTCCGTGAAATGACTTCCACATCTGTGAGCGCTGCAGAGGCTTTTTTGAAAAAGGCTGCTGCTCTACTCCGCCGTGCTACATGGAGAGGGAAAAATGTGGACGGGAGGGCAGAAACGGTCTAACCACAAACTTCCTCTTCAGAAAGAAACGTTAGCCCCCACATCCCCCACACCCCTGTGGCTCTCGCGCTCTACAGAGAGCCAAGACAGAAGCACACACACACACGCACACACGCACACACACATACGCACATACACACAGACACACATGCACGCACACACACACACACACACACACACACACACACACACACACACACACACACACACACACACAGTATGGTCACTCTCTTACAAACACGCATGCACACACACTCACACATACACACACATACACACAAGCATATGCATACATACACAAACATAGACACACTCCCTTATGTACTCTGACACACACATGGACATACAGATGAACAGATGCACACACACATGAGTAGACACATACACATTTATTAATGAACACACACACACACACACACTTCACAGAGAGACATGTGCTGACATATGCTCATACACAGACAATTGATGACCCCCTTCAACCCTCTCCACAGAACTTGAGAGGCCATTTTCCCTCAGGGTCACAATTACACAGAAAACACTGTTCGAAGACACTGCCACTGAAGAGTACTGTCCATTGTATACACACTCACTCACTCACACACAACAACACACACTCACACACACAAGAAGCTGCCCAACATATACACAAATAAATGGACACAGGCAGAGGGAGGGAGAGAGAGAGAGAGAGAGAGCCATGGAGCGAGGGAGAGAGAGAGAGAGACAGGGAGAGAAGGAGAGAAAGAAAAGAGAAAAGGAGTGAGAGATGTGAAACCGGACTGCTGCCGATCTGTTGAGAAGTGAGGGCATAAATCCAGACCCCTAAACTATGCAGAGAGGGCAGTCCTGCAGTACACATAATTACAGGTGAAACTACACTGAAAGGACTCGGAGGTGAACACAAGGGTGGTCTGATGGAAACCCTACTCCACAGGAGGCTCTCACATGGAGGAACTTTCACTTTGAATTTTTTTCATCCACGAAGAAGGCGAATGGCGGAAATGTTGGTATTTCATGTCCATTTCTCAAGGCACCGGAGTGTGCAGCTATTCATTTCTTATGAAACCCCACCAAAGAAAACCAAACATTCCGACTCCAACTCTCCAACAGTACAGTATCAGAACCAGGGAGGTCTCAGGGTTTATTCCGCCCCGATCTGCCAATCAAAAGTGAAAGAGCCAATGGGCTTGCATGTCTCTGGCCTCTTTGTCTGCTGGTTCCGCCCAGCGGTTGCACAATGCGCTGCACTGATGTGAATAGCAGCAGATGCCGGAATTCAGAGCCTGACGATAAATCACTCATCGCAGAGAAATAGAAAAAAGGATGACAGAGAGAGACAAGAGGAGAGAGGGAAGAGAGAGGGAGAGGAGAAGGAGAGAGAAGAATGGGAGGAGGAGGAGGAGGAAGGATGTTGTTTTTTAAAAATGGAGGGAAACCAAGCATCCCGGAAGATGACAGAAGCACTCCGCCACAGAGCGCCAAGACTCTCTCTCTCTTCCTCCCTCTCCCCCTCTTTTCACGCTCTCTCTCTCTCTCCCTTGCCTTCTCTCTTCATCTCTCACTCTGCTCTATTCCTTTATTCCATTCCTTTTTTATGCCTCTTTCTCTTATTTTTCAAACTTTGATGTGTTTCACTTTTTCTTTATGTCTATTTCTCTTTCCACCCTCCCCATCCCTCCCTCTCTCTCTCTTTTCCCTCTTCTCCTCTCTCTCTTTCTCTCTCCAGCACCCTCAAACTGGTGTGCTGTTGGCATCCAGCTCCTCGTTTAAACGGGTGCCAACGTCTCGTCAGCAAATCTGGCGCTTCAGAGAGAAAAGACAAACACTTGAAGAGAGGAACCGCGTCTTTCTGGGCCACGTGGGGAACACACACACACACACACACACACAAACACACACACATATACATACACAGAACACATACACACACACACACACACACACACACACATATATACATACACAGAACACATGCACACATGCACACATACACACACACACACACACGCATATATACATACACAGAACACACACACACACACACACACATACATACACAGAACACACACACACACACACACACATATACATACACAGAACACACACACACACACATATATACATACACAGAAGACATGCACACACACATACACACACACACACACACATACACAGAACACACACACACACCACACACAAACACACACACACACACATGCGTGCGCACACACACACACACACACACACACACACACACACACATACATACACAGAACACACACACACTCACACACACATGCATATTCACAAGCAAGCAGACTTGTAACACATACAAGTGCATACACTCATGCCCATTTAAATACACACAATCTCTCACAGAGGACCATTGTCTCACACACACACCTCGTGAGGAGAACACTCTCTCTGTTTTTGGTGGGAGGGTCCGTGTGTACGTGTGTGTGTGTGTGTGTGAAAGCCCAAAAACCTGACTCAAGTACTAATTATGTTGCAGTCGGGTGATGGCCAACTTCCTCACGTGGGGCCACAAAGTGAGCTGTGTGTGGTGTGAGAGCGTCTCTTCTAGTTTCGACCTTTGGAGTTGGTGACCATGTGTTTCTACTTTTTGGATGTCTCTGTTAGATCGCACTATGATTACATATTTAAAATAAACGAGAGTGTATTTGCATGTGAGTCTATGTTTGTTGTTGTTTAATGGGTGTATGGATATGTGCATGTTTGAGTGTGTGTTAGTGGAGTTTGTGGGTTTGATGTGTTTTTGTGTGCATGTCTTTTCTGTGCGACTATGATCTGTTTCATTTATGTGTGTGTGTGTGTGTGTGTGTGTGTGTGTGTGTGTGTGAGTGTGTGTGTGTGTGTGAGTCAGCTTGTGGCGAGAACACTGTGGAGCCCCTTCAGTGCTGCATCACAGTGGTAATGACCCCCATCTACCGCATCAGCCCTCTGACTCAGCTCTCCCCCATTCTCACGAGACCCCCATCTCACACACACACACACACATTTGCACTTTTCTTACAGGGATGCCACACTCCCCACAATCCTTTGCCCATGGCGGGTGAGACCACATGAGGCCACAACCCACTCCACTCAGGGAAAGAACCTCAAGCAGACCCCACTATGGCGTGTGTGTGTGTGTGTGTGTGTGTGCGTGTGTGTATGTGTGTGTCTGTGTCTGTGTGTGTGTGAGTGACGGTGTTGGACGGTATTTCCCCCCTTCACTTGTTCGCACTGTGGCCCCACAACAGCTGCCACCCCCCACCCACCGCCCCCTGTCCCCACTACTCCCAGTAGTGACTCAGTCATTTTCACAGGAAGTGACAAAGCCTCCCACTATTTGCTACTGGTGACCGCCCCCAACACCAACCTCAGCCTTCAACTCCACTCCAGTACATGTAGAGGAGGGTCGGAACCCTCACCCAGTTACAGTGTGCCTTTTGGTGTTAACGAGCACAGCCTTTCAAACTTCCCACACACACACACACACAGACACAGAGAGAGAGACACACTCATACCCTTTCACCCAGCTCCAGTCAGCACATTTACCCCAGTCGCAATGCTTACTCACCCTCAATCAGCCCCCCAGGCCAGGCCTCCCTCCCCAGTAACACAGCCCCCCAGCCAGGCCTCCCTCCCCAGTAACACAGTCCCCCAGGCCAGCCAGGCATAAACCTCCTGCTGGGAGCCACCCTTCCCTGCCCTCGCGGGCCAGATGGACAGTGCCCAGCGGAAGGGATCATGGGAGCACTCTCTCGGCCCTAAAGCGTGACTCAGGAGGTGGGGGTGAGGCAGTGAGACAATGAGGGTGATTCAAAGTATGTGTGTGTGTACACTGCACACTGTATTTGAGTTGATGTTTTCTTGTGTCTTCTGTGCGTTGTGGATGTGTGTGTGTGCGTGTTTGGGGCGGGGGGTGTGGGGGGGTAGTGGAGTCACCATATTACGGGGGCCGGGTGCTTGTGTGTGTGTGAGAGAGAGAGAGAAAGCATATGAGAGGATGATTAGTATGACTTATGATGCAAGTGATACTGGATAACTGTAATTGTGTGTCTGTGTACATATACATGTGTATGTGTGTGTGTGTGTTTGTGTGTAGGCATGCATTTAGAGTGAATATTTAGCTGAGTAAGAGGCAGCTGATCTCTTGCACCACACACACACACACACACACACACACACACACACACACACACAGTCAGAGAAGGCAGTGTCCTCCACAATCACCACACTCCACAGTCTGAGAAACGTCTATCTGCCTGGCAACATCTCTTCAACCAACTATGTTCATCCCTCTCTCTCTATATCTATCTCTCACTCTATCTCTCTTTTTCTCTCTCACTTTGTTTTTCCCTGTCACCCCCAGAGTTGATCACATGTGTGTGTGTGTGTGTGTGTGTGTGTGTGTGTGTGTGTGTGTGTGTGTGTGTTGTGAGGTGTTGTTAACCTATCTTTGGGTGAATGTTGTGTTGTCGATCTGTCGTCATATGTGCTTGTCTGTTTGTGTGTGTATGTGTGTGTGTGTGTGCTTTGTTGATGCGTCTTCATGTGTGTATGTGATGTGGTGTAATGGTACGTTTGCTGGAGTTGACTCAGCACAAAAGCCACTAGGAAAAGTCGACGCAATCCCACTTAGAGCAGGCCTGTTATTAGGAGACACTGACTTTCTAGGTTCCCTATGCTAGACACCCCCACACACACACACGAACGGCTCACACACAAAATGTAATGAAAGGATGGCAAACACACACGCACACACACACACACACACAGAACAGGTGCGTCCAGGTGCAGACATGAATAGGCCTAGGCAAAGCAGGCAGAGATAGAGCACGCTTCCCCCTTCTAATCAGAGAGAAACGTTTACATTATTGTTCACTCACACACTCCCTCTCTCTCTCTAACACACACACACACACACACACATACATACACACACAGAGGAACAACACCCCTAAGCACTCCGCCTTCACCACCTGCCACAGGAACAAAAGAAGCTGAGGTATTGGACCCTTTCTGCCCCATGTACCTCCCCCTCTACCTACCCCAAATACCCCTTGGCACTGTAATTACCCCCTCCCCACCCCCATATTTAACCCCACACCCTCTGGTCATTCAGCTCAGAACACAGCTGTCAAATAACTGCCCTCTCCTTCTCTCTCTTTCCTCCTCTCTATTTCCCTCTCTCCCTCTATTCTTTACCTCTATTTCTCTCTCTCTCTCTCTCTTCTCTACCTCTCTCTATTTCTCTTTCTCTTCGTTACCTGTCTGAGTGTCCTTGTGCTAAGCATGTGCAAAACTGTTGACCTGAGAAGACTAACATGACTCCTGAGGGTGAAGTGAATTGATTGATAAGGGTTATGAATGAGTAAATAATATATGAAGGGCAGCTTTATTTCCTGGAGGAGAGGTTATTTTCTCTCTCTCTCTCTCTCTCTCTCTGTTTTAACATCCAACCTGAACCAGCAAAAAAAGAGAACAATTTGAAAGATAAAACTGCTTCTGTACTGATATCAATCGATACCTTTAACAAATACAAAAGCCTGCAAGTAAGACTGTAAACTGACCGGCTGGTATATGGTGTGTGTGTGTGTGTGTGTGTGTGTATGTGTGTCGGAATTAAAAAGGAAAAAAGCTGTGTGTTGTTTCCTGAAAACACGTCACTTTACTGACTGTAGAGTGTGTGTATAAAGGCAGGTCAGCGGGTCATCGCTGTTGTTGTTGAAATTTCACAGTCGGCCCCCATGATGTGGGTGGCAGCTGGACGGGACCGCTGCGGCCCCCAACAAAAACACACACCGGCCTGCGTGTGTGTGTGTGTGTCGATGGCTGCCTAAGGTATAGTCATGGTGAGCACCGCATCCAGCGGTAGGCCAGACTGGCTGCAGACCTCGACCACAACTCCAGCCACAGCTCCTGTCGACAGGGACAGTCACTGGAGCGTGTCCCTCAAACACTCACACACACACAGACATACACACACTTGATGGTGGTGGAGTTTTACATAACACTTGAATGAGGGGGAAAAGATATGGAGTCAAAATAGGGTCTTTAATATTGAGAGCTTGTGTAAAGATGTTCACGTGTATTACACATCTTCATGTGTAATAATGTTTTGCAGCTGTGCAAAAGGAGTTCTGTACGTGCAAAGACATTTCGTACCTGTAGAAATATTTTGTACATGTGTGAAAAAAAATATGTACCTGTAGAAATATTATGTACTTGTGTGTGAAAGAAATGTGTATTTATAAAATATGTTTTGTACATATGTGGGGGGGAGATGCGGATCTGTAAAAATATTTTGTACACGTGTGGAAAAAATATGTACCTGCACAAATACTTTGTACGTGTGTGTATCTCATACGCGACGCTACGCTAAGCTTTCCTGCGCAACACTGAAAGTACGAGCTTGTGAAACTGATATACAATGCGTACGGACTTTTGACCCTAATTTTACAGTACAAAACATTTGTACAGATACACATTTCTTTCATTATGAAAAGTTGCTGTCTGACAGACTCTATGAGTGAAAAGCCTTAAGCATGGAACTCAAATGAAGAGGTATATATATCAGTCAATGCTGACCCCACACGTCTACCTACCACACACACACACACATACACACACACACACACACACTCTCATACACACTATCACAAACAGATCTTTACAGCTTCTAGGTAAGTGTGTTTGTCTCCCGAACTGTGGACAGACCTTGGGAGCATTTTCTGGAACCTGTGAACAGGAATGCAGTCTGCACCCACCTGAAGCATTTCACACCTGTGCTCCAATGCACCCAGAGATCACGCACGTGCACACACACACACACACACACACACACACACACACACACACACACCCTCTCTCCTCTCAGACTACAATACTGTCTGCCTCAGAGAAAAGACACACTTCAACACCACTCTTTTCTGTATGGACCCTTTCAAGAGAGTTCCATTATCAGCATCATAGTTGGCCCCACAAGACTTCCGTTTTAACATTCCATATGTTATCTTAATGCAGAGGAAGTAGATTGGGGCCCAAATAGAACGTTCAAGCATTGTTTTTGTTTACCTTGTTGAAAGGGTCTATAATGTATGCAGTCTACCCCCCCCTCTAACTTTATTCATTCTTTTTCTCTTTTTCATGTTTTTATTCTGCGCATATTCATCTTTGCCATACTGCAGCATAGATTTGTCATCAATCACTCTGGCATCTAGATCTGGGAAGCATAATTAAAGTCCCATTGCTACTGCTGGAAAAGCATGGCCAAACAGGAGAAAGGAAATCTTTAGCAAGGCCAAGGAGAGAAAGAGAGAGAGGGAGAGGGAGAGAGAGAGGGAGAGAGAGAGAGGGAGGGAGGGAGAAAGAGAGGGAGAGGGAGGGGAGGAGGGGAGAGGGAGGGAGGAGAGGGAGAGAGAGGGAAAGGGAGATAGAGAAAGTAGGGGGGCATGAACCTAACATACACATTAATTTGCAGCCTCATCACTTTGGATGGAAAAGAGCTTCTGTTTGCATTTCCACACAAAAAAGTGAGTGAGAGGGAGAAAAAGAGAGGGAAGGGGGAGAGAGAGGGAGAGAGAATGAGAGGAAAACTTCACCTCCTCCACTGACCCACCCTGTCCCAACCGTAGCAGTTTATGGATGGTGGACACGGTAGAGAGTAAAGATGAGACAGACCTCTGGTCTGCCTAAGCCCAGTGAGTAGAACTGTATTTAAATCACAATTACGATGTGTCATTTACGTCTGGAAAAAATGCATTTCATTACAAAATGTAGAGACACTGATGAAGGCCAAATGGCTGAAATGTCGCTACTAAATAAAATATTAAAGGAAGATTAATGTTTTTTGAGTGCAACCATTTTTTTTTCTAGTATTGCAATCAGAAAGCGCACACATTGTATTAGAAGAGGGAGAGCGCAGTGTTTTTGTGTACTAGGACATCACAACATGTATAGAGAAATTTAAAAAGGTGGCCATTATAAATGCACTGGCTCATGAGGATGTTCTCCCAAAATAAAGAATGGACAACACTCACATCTAGATAATGAGAGTAGCTTTTGTCTGACCAAAGAGAGCATGACTTTGAGAGTAGCATTAGCCTAACTGTAGAGTATGCCATTGTAAGACTAGCAAGCCTGGGACAGTGTACAGCTCTAAAAGAGCATGGCTACGATGTTTCCCTGTGAGAGAGTATGGCTCTGAGCGTTAGGTTTCCCTGTGAGAGCATGGCTCTGAGCGTTAGCGTAGTGTTCAGTTTCCCTGTGAGAGAGCATGGCTCTAAGTATAAGTGAAGCGTTAGGTTTCCCTGTAGAGAGCATGGCTCTAAGTATAAGTTTAGCGTTAGGTTTCCCTGTAGGGAGCATGGCTCTGAGCATTAGCGTAGCGTTAGGCTTCCCTGTGAGAGAGCATGGCTTTGAGCGTTAGCGTAGCGTTTGGTTATATAAGTATATATATATATATAGTATATAAGTAAATATACTCTTTTGATCCAATGACGGAAATTTGGTCTCTGCATTTATCCCATTCCGTGAATTAGTGAAACACACTTAGCACACAGTGAACACACAGTGAGGTGAAGCATACACTAATCCCGGCGCAGTGAGCTGCCCCATGGTTTCCCTGTGAGAGAGCATGGCTCTGAGCTTTAGGGCGGTGTGTCCCAGCCCTGCTGCGGGGTTAGGGAGGTGGCTGGATCTCATCAGCAGCTCCTTGGCCTAGTTATCAGTCTGTGGTTCAGCATGAGGCATAAATCACAGAGCGAGGGCGCAGTTTCGGGCCACTCCAAACAGCTAAGATGACTTGGCACTGAGCAGTTTCCTGCAGTGGCCGACTGCAAGGGCCGAACACTCTTTAGCATTCTTTATAAGTGACAAACGACCCAGAACGCACAGTGAGAAATACGCAAAAACAAAAAACAATCAACAAACAACACGTACCGTATCTGCAATTTATCTCATAGCAACACAAGCCTTCTAGAGACTAAGATTCCTGATAAGACCTGACACGTCACAGTTCCAGATCATATCTGCCATTTCTAATAACAAGTTGAGGATATAAAGTAATAAAAAAAATACTTTATCTCTGTCACGGCATGATTGCTACACTGTAACCACACTGAGTTTTTAATTCTGATTCACCCTTCCTCTCTCACTCTTTCTCTCCCTTCTCTCTGTTTTACTTCTCTCTCCATCTCTCACTCCTTCTCTTTCTCTCTCCATCTCTCTCTTTGTAATGTGTTGTTCCTGGGTATTGTGCAAGTGCAGTGCAGGGTCACTGCAGACATGTGTGTGTGTGTGCATTTTTGTGTGTGTGTGAATGTGTGTGTTTGGCAAGTGTGGTTAAGTGCGCATTTTGTGTGTGTGTGTCTGTGTGTGTGTGTGTGTGTGTAGGTGTGTGTATGTGTGGTCATGTGTGTGTGCAGTTATGTGTGTGTGTGTGTGTGTGTGTGTGTGTAGGTGTGTATGCGTGTGGTTATGCGTGTGGTTATGTGTGTGTGTGTGTGTGTGTGTGCTGACTGGAAGGCTGAGAGGAGAGTTGGGAAAAGAAGCTGCTCCAGTGTGGCGACAGCAGCAGTGCTCTAATTGAAACCCTATGGGAGAAGGCAGCAGCCTGATCGGCCGCTGATAGAAAGACTAAACCTCAGCTCTCTTTTCTGCTCTCGTCTTCTCTCTTTTCTGCTCTCGTCTTCTCTCTCCCTCTCTCTCTCGCCCACTACATATACCACTCTTTCTTTCTTTCTTTCTTTCTTTCTTCTCCTGTATCTCCCTCTTTCTATGTCTATCCCTCTATTTATCACTCTTCCTGCCTCCATTCCTCTAACCATCCCATTCTTTCTCTCTCTCTCTCTCTCTCTCCCTATCTCTCCTATCTCTCATTAGCTCCTCTTTTTCTACTATGCATTTGGAGAGAGAAAAACCGAAGTAGGAAGTGTCTGAGAAAAGGATATGGCATGACCAGCGACAACAAGAGTCCATTTTACCCCCACCCCTAACATCTAACAATTAAACTGAGATCAGAAGAGTACATGGGGGTGGGGGTATGTGTGTGTATGTTTATGTGTGTGTGTGTGTGTGCTCATCTGTGTGTGTGTGTATATGTGTCTGGGGGTCTGAATGCACAAAGTGTGTGATGGACCAGCAGGAATCAATTAGTAGCCCTCTTTGATGATGTCATTGACAAGTAATCTGCTAGTGGAGCGGCTTCCGTTTAAGAGCAGCGGAAACGAGAGAGCAGCCAACCCACTGCAGCTCCCTCCTTCATCTCCCTCTTTCTGTCCCTCTCTCTCTCTCTCTCTCTCTCTCTGTCCCTCTCTCTTTCCCTCGCTACAGCCCTCTCAATGTGTGTGTATGTGTGTGTGTGTGTGTGTGTGTGTGTGTGTGTCTGTCTTTGTCTATGTCTTTGTGTGTGTTTGTGCATGGACATGCAGTTTCATGATTTCCTTAAAGGTACACGTTGCATGATTTTCACCTTAATATAACCTTTACCAGTTTGCCAATTTGATGGTAAACAAACTAGCTATACAGCATAGACATAGCGAGTCGCTACCGAGAAAACCAACCATGCAACTTCAAGAACGGCGGCCCGACAAATCTCACAAGAATCATGATACGTTACCTTACGTTATATAGCTCTTTGGAGATTTTGCCTGTTGTTAATCCTTCACCTCATCAACAAAAGCATTTCCATTGTGTACAGGGGGTCTAAGAAAATTTGCTATTTACAACAGCAGAGTAAAATATGAATATATTGCGACTTTAGAGAGAGCCAAAAATACCTAAACCTGCATAGTGTACCTTTAATGTATACTGTACGTGTGTGTGTGTGTGTGTGTGTGTGTGTGTGTGTGTGTGTGTGTGTGTGTGTGTGTGTGTGTGTGTGTGTGTGTGTGAATGTCTGTATAAGGGTCTTTACGCATACCTGTCCGAGCTTGTGTGAGTTTGTCTCTCCCTGTGTGTTTGAGTGTGAGCATGTGTGTGTGTGTGTGTGTGTGTGTGTGTGTTTGTGATGCCTGTGCTCCATCTTGTGTTTCCTGTCCCTGTGTTCACATGACAGAAAGTCAGTACTGTTACCGATGAGATCGGCTCAGTAACACTGACTCCACACCCTTACTCTACCGATGAGATCGGCTCAGTAACACTGACTCCACACCCTTACTCTCTTTCTCTCTCTCTCTCTATTTTTAGAATATTTTCTTCATTCGTTCTCTCTTTTAGTCTTTCATTTGTATTGTATTTAAATCTTATTTCCATCTTTCATTTTGAGAGAGAATGTGTATAAACATATATGTATGTATTTATGTGACTGTGTTGGGGAGTTTCTGTTTGTGTTGATGAGTGTATGTGTGTGTGTGTGTGTGTGTGTGTGTGTGTGTTAGTTTTAGTGTAAACAGGGAGAGGCCTTCCTCTGGTTCCCATGTGCTCTGAGCCAGCAGTCCATGTAGTCTCCCCAGCTCCCTGTGTGTCAAACTGGCGCCGCATGCCTCCAAAACACCCCCTCCCTACCGCATCAGCCACTCTCATGAATATGGAAATCAGCACAGCAAAGAACAGACATGCACTCACACCACACACACACAGCATGCTTACACACCACGCACATGGACACACACACACACACACACACACACACACACACACACACACACACATAAACACGGACACATGCTTACACACCACACACATGGACGCACACTTACACACACATAAGGACATACACACACACACACAGACACACACGGACACATGCTTACACACCACACACACATGGACACACACTTACACACACGAGAACACACACATACACATACACACACACACACACGGACACACGCTTACATACCACACACAAACACACACACACACAGACACATGTTTACACACCACACATATGGACACACACTTACACACACATGAGGATACACACACACACACAAACACGCACACACAGACGCGTGCAACTATGCATGCACACGCATACATAACACACATGATGATGACACAAGTACACAAAAAACGACAAACAAGGCACACTCACACAAAACATGCACAGGCACATACAGTTCACACCCAGAGGCAAGACCAAGTCCACATGGATTCTCAGGAAAGAAATCTTCAACTTCAAGCAAAATGAAAATAGACACAGACAGAATGGTGTATATACTGTACAGAAACACACACACACACAGAAAAGTATCCATACTCAGACGCACACCCACACACCCACACACACACACACACACACACACACAGAAAAGTGTGCATACTCAGACATACACACACAGAAAATGATGCATACTCAGGCGACACACACACACACACACACACACACACACACACACACACACACACACACACACACACACACGCACACACATTCTGTCTGTCTGCCTCAAACACTCTGGCTCTTCCCCACAGGCTGCTCTTAAGAGAAAGCTTTAACACAAAAACTATTAAAAGTCTAATTCCTGTGGTGACGTCTCCAACTGTAGTCCCTTTCATAATGGAGTCATTTACTCCATATCTGCCCTCAAGCGAACACTCTTACTCACGGACATACCCGATTTATGGAGCCTGCTCAAAGAGAAAGAGGCTGGGGGGAGGAATGGAAAGAAAGAAAGAAAGAAAGAAAGAAAGAAAGAAAGAAAAAAAAAAAAGGGCATTAGAGGTAAGAGGAGAGAAACAGACAGAAAAGCGAGAGTGAAAAGTGTGGCTTCACAGAAAGATCCAACAGCTCCTTGAGCCCAGCCACAAGTCAACTATAATCCAACATTTGGATGCATACTCACACATATGCACACACACAAGCATGAATGTGCACACACACACACACACACACTGAGAAATGTAGCCACTTCAACATCAATAGACATTTCCACATCATTGACATACATGTACCCATAGACTATTTATTAGAACATTTTTATTCATTCTTTCCTTCTCCGTTCATTTTAAATTATTATATTGAACCTACAATTGAGAATTTAACGTGTTGATTCAGTAATATAATTAGAGAAATAATAACTTAGTGAAGGGAACCTCTATTTTTTATTCAACAGATCAGATAAACTAATGCAAACTAGGGCTGAATATTCGTCTCTGTCAGAGTACTGCTAAGACCAGACAGGTACGTTCAAATCCCGTCCTACACAACACAAGTATCAATTAAATAGGACTTCTCTGAGTACTGGTGCATGGAACATTAAAAAGGGAATTCAGTGTCATAATTAAAAAGTAGGAAATTAAACCACATTTCCCAACTCTGGGAGGTGATCAAACACTCTGAGTGGAATATTATGTAAGATATTTAAACACTCTGTTAGAACATGTTCTCATCTATGTTATCAAGCTGCAGGCATTCATTCTCTAAGCACTAAAATTTTTTTATGCATTTACAACACATTAATGAATGCAGATATTTTCACGATTTCAGGCTAAAAGAGTTATTAGTTTTCAAGCCTTTTTAATAATCGTTTATAAATAGTTTATAAGCAAACTAGAGAAAGACAGCAACAGATTCTGCCAAATGCTACCAGATTCCAGCCCTCTGTAGTTCTACTCCAGACGCGCCCAGCCCAGGTGCAAACGAAGTCATGTCTGCCCACTCTGTGATACTTCAGTTCTGACTCTCTGTCAGCTTGTAATGCAGAGCATATGGACTGGCATTCACCGTGCCGTATAACACACACACACACACACACACACACACACACACACACACACACACACACACACACACACACACACACACACACACACACTACTCCACTCAGGGGCTCAGCCAAGAACGAGCTGGCCTGAATTGCCAGCTCCTCGCCAGTTGGTTTACAACACACTCTTTTCCCTACTGAAGAAGACGATAAAACAAAATAAAATCAGATACAAAAAAAAAAACTCGCCTTCTTGGCAAGGCCGGGCAGACCGAGCCAATTTCTGCGTTTGCATAAAGAGAAGCCACACATGAGTGCTACGGGTGAAAGAGAGAGAAGGGAGAGGAGAGGAGAAGAGGGGGAGGAAAGGAGAGGAGGAATGATGGAAGGAAAAGGAGAAGAAAGGAGAGTAGAGGAAAGGAGAGGAGAAGAGAAGAGAAGAGAGTTGAGGAGAGGAAAGGAGAGGAGAAGAGAAGAGAAGAGAGATGAGGAGAGGAAAGGAGAGGAAAAGAGAAGAGAAGAGAGATGAGGAGAGGAAAGGAGAGGAAAAGAGAAGAGAAGAGAGATGAGGAGAGGAAAGGAGAGGAGAAGAGAAGAGAAGAGAAGAGAGATGAGGAGAGGAGAGGAAAGGAGAGGAAAAGAGAAGAGAAGAGAGATGAGGAGGAAAAGGAGAAAAGAGAAGAGAAGAGAGATGAGGAGAGGAAAGGAGAGGAGAAGAAAGAGAAGAGAAGAGAGAGAGGAGGAGAGGAAAGGAGAGGAAAAGAGAAGAGAAGAGAGATGAGGAGAGGAAAGGAGAGGAGAAGAGAAGAGAAGAGAGATGAGGAGAGGAAAGGAGAGGAAAAGAGAAGAGAAGAGAGATGAGGAGAGGAAAGGAGAGGAGAGGAGAAGAGAAGAGAGATGAGGAGAGGAGAAGAGAAGAGAAGAGAAGAGAAGAGAGATGAGGAGAGGAGAGGAGAAGAAAAGAGAAGAGAAGATAAGAGAGAAGATGAGAGGAGAGGAGAGGAGACACTATGACAAGCAATCAGATCTCATCAGAGCTCTCCAGCCCTGAGAATCTGATTCCAATCAGGCAGAGACAGTGGAGGAGCCTGGGCTGATGGGGAGGGGGTCGCTGGGTGAACAGTTTAGAGACGGACTCCTCATCGCATGGATCATAGGTCACACACACAGCTTCCAAGATGTTTCCTATAGTTAATGACCTCATGTAAGATGAACAAAGACAGTTCAACTGGTATTCAGTCTTAAACAATAAAAGACAGTAATATGTAGGCTACTCTGTAGAAAAGGATCATGCCACAACGGAATCGGTCCACGGATTCATTCCTTCACTAAAGGTGCATACAGAAAATGACTTCAGTTTCAGTTTCTGCTTCAAGCTTGCTTCCTCATTTCACTAACCTTATCCTAGCACACCTGATGATCTCCCTCCCTCACACAAAGACAAACACACAGACACACACACACTTTGTTTGAAGGACTCTCAAATGTTTTGAGAGAACAAAAAGAGGAAGATGATCAGGAGCAAAGAAGAAGGAGAAAGAGAAGAAGAAGAAGAAAGAGAAGAAGAAGAAGAAGAAGAAGAAAGATTAAGAGAGAGAGAGAGAGAGACACGAGGGTACGCCTACACCTAAATTTTCTCTTTCCACACCTTTAACGACACCAGTAAAGAAAAAAACTCGCGGCACACACAGAGGTGTAACCGCTAAATGTGCTGTAGTGCATATGCCAGACCAGTCGATGGCCCGCCGCAGAGAGGCTTCACGCTTAATTCGCGTGAATCACGAGAAGAAAACATTGTTGAAACAGTTTGTTAAAGGGACACCAGGCAAGCCTGATGTTTTTCTCTCTACTTAAACTCCCCTCATCGGGTCTGAGGCTCTTTTCCTTTTTCTTTAAGCCTTCTGTTAAGGGTTTTGCTGCTTCTTCGCCGCTCTGCCATTATACACACGCTTGCAAACAATCTCTAGCGCTTTTGTTAGCCTGCCTCTGTGCTGTAAACTGATCCTGCTTCGCTGGCGGGTAGGATACAATCAACTTGCAAGTGGGATATTCTTCCTACAGGCAGTAGGGGCGGGCGAGAGGGCCTTCATTCGTCCCGTAATGAGTCATTTAACCATATACAGACTTACGAAGATGATTAATTAACACGAAAACGTTGCCTGGTGTCCCTTTAAGCAGTCACATGAAATAAGGAGACTACAGACAATTCGGTTTTCAATTCAACTGTTAAACTAATAAAGTTCATTTTCAAGGTATGTGACTGCTATGTAAAATTTCAAATGCTTAGCCGCATTGCATTAGGTCTGAGCATCACTGGAGAGAACATTACATGCAGTAAGCTAGTTAAGCTAACTTAGTCACAAAAGACTGATAGGCTACATTGTGCACATAAATCATGACAGGGGAAAGAAAAAAATATTTTAATATGATAAACAAATGGTTTGGTTTGTTTTCACAAGCAGCGTGTCAGGTCGAGTGCTGTGGCTGAGTTGAGAGGTGGGGCTATGCCGGCTTCGCACCTACAGGCGTCTACACGGCAAAAGTTCAAAAATTCCCACTTCGGAAGCCGGTTTCAAAAACTATCGGTTACAGTCTCCTAAACTGCCGGCGTCGTATACACGCAAGGCGTAACCGTTAACAAAACCTCACCGGTTTCACAAAAAACGGCGTTGTGTAGACGGCACCAGAGACAGAGACAGGGCCCCTGGTCGGGACAGGGTTAACTAACGTCTCCTCCCAAGGCCATGGTAGCTACCGCTAAAATTAACCTCCCCCACAGCTGTTTCCCATTAGCCCGTAGTGACACTGGGAGCCTGTACTTAAGCTGTTTTTGTGGGGGCTCCAGAGAAGCGGGACCGGGAGCGAGAGCAGGAGCAGACCCGACCGCCCGCCTGCCTGCCCGCCTCGTCCCGCTCCGCTCCACTCAGATAATACTACTGTCCCCCCGCCAGAGACACACAGCTCCAGCCAGAGCCCGAGTTTAAGCTGGCTCGGACCCCAACTGTGCCTCTGCTGTCTCCAAACCGAGAGGGAGGAGACGAGGGAGAGTGAGGGGTGGGGTGGGCCGGGGAGGAGTGGGCCGGGGTGGGGAGGCAACCTGGAGAAGTGTTACTGAGTTCACCGTGCCCCCCAAACCAATGAGAGAAATCAGACAGAGTGACATAGAGGAAGAGAAAAGTGACAAAGAAAGAAAATGAGAGAGAAAGAAGGGGTACATTTTCTTCTGTTAAACCTAAATCAGCATAAGGATGTGGTATCAGGAGCACTGGATGGACACTAAAGAACTGTTGCATGTACAAATAAAACACATTCCAAAAGCAGAACGCTGACTCCCATCCAACTCTCCTAAGACACTTTTCCCATCATCTGAAAGCCTGACTAGCACACAGCTGAAAACCATACACCCCCATTCCTCTGTGACTGCATATCACATGCAATTATTTCCTCCCACACCATTTTCAACGAAAATTTGATTTTGCCTTAAAAAACGCCCTACAAAAAAACACGCTAGTGC